>NC_063448.1:32704335-33072598 GCF_020379485.1 Brassica napus | reverse complement strand
CAAGAACATCTGATTTTGAGAGGAAACGAGCGTCCACATCCTTGGGAATGATCAGATGGATGAGGTTAAGGCAAAAGCTGGATAGTGTTCACAAAGCTTCTCAGGAAGCAGGCTAGCTTTGTTGAAGATGCAAAGCTGTAGAGGGTAGAGCAGATGAAGAAGAGTGAACTACATTGGTGGAACTATATTCCAAGGTTCTGGAAACTAGGGTGGAAACAGAAATTCCTATGGAAATAGGAGTAACTTAAACCAAAATTGACAGTACCAGAAACCCTACAACAACAGATGCAGCAACAATAGGAATTATGGAAGTTCCTACTACCAGAAGCCACCGCCGCCTACTCAAGAGAGCAAAATTGAAGAGATGCTCGATAGGGTTCTTGAGGCACAGCAGCAAATGACAGTGGACTTCAAGGGAAAATAAATTCTGTCTACACACCAACCTGAACACAAAGTTTGAGACTTTGAGCAGTCATGTGAAGAAGTTGGAGATGCAGGTTGTGCAGACAAGAGATGCTGTTAAGAGGCAGGATACCTTGCAAGAGGAGTAGGGGATGATGTGATGAAACACACACACAGTGAATGCCATCATTCATGATAATTTTTGGCAAGTGGTGAAGGAAGAGAAGCTGCAAGAACGATTTCGAGGTAGAAAGTTTGATGAGTTTCGGCGGATCGCAATGGTGTCGATTGACGCCAGACCTCGAACATTGATCGACATACACCAGTCCATATCAATCGCAGGAACTTCAGAGCATCGATCGAGGATGCCTACGGAGTCACCCCGCGTCTTTCAATGGCGTGAAGATTCTAACTCACGAGAAGTTCGCAGCAAAACACCCACATCCGTCCAGCCCTGATAAAGTCAGAATCGCTCGACGAGCTGATACCTCCATCGATCGACACGGAGAATCCTCCATCCATCGACACTCAGAGGCCGCCATCGATCGACAACCTCCAGCGCCTATCGATCGACGAGCACCTATTACCTACCGAGTGCAGATGCCAAGATAGATGTTGCACTACTTAATGCACTCAGGCTTAAACACAAACCTTCAGAATAACCACCAAAGGCCGTCAGGACACCTTCAGATGATGGGGAAGATCCTATGGAAGAAGATAGGGTTTCAACTGGAAGAACCCTAAGGAGGAGAAATGAAAAAGTGGCGAAACATCTGATGAGGGGGCCAATGATAAGGAAAAGGAAAGTTTCCTGAAGAGAGTCTTCAGGATTCCTATAGATAAGCCATTCGAAGATGCTTATTATACCCACAGATTGTGGATGTTCTTCAGAGAAACCAGAGAGAAAGAAGAAGACATCAGGAGATTGTTCTGTGAAGCTAGAGAAAGATGAGGATGAGGATTACATTGAAGAAGAAGTGATCCTGGGCAATTTGCAATACCATGCACGGTGAAGGGTATTGAGTTCCCACATGCCTTGTGCGACATAGGATATCAGTCAGCATCATACCTAGGGTTATGGCAGACCATCTAGGTCTGCAGGTGGAGCCTTCGCCGGAATTATTCACTTTTGTGGATTGTTCCCAGAAGAACTCTGGAGGAATTGTGAGAGACCTAGAGGTGCAGATTGGTAATGCCCTAGTTCCAGTTGATTTTCATGTCTTGGACATCAAGTTAAACTGGAAGTCTTCTCTACTACTTGGGAGAGCTTTCTTGTCAACAGTGGGAGCAGTCACGACGCCACAATACTATCTCTAGAAGAATCAATGATCCAGGAATCATTTCAGCTTGCCACTGTGGAGAGGATTACGAGATATATTATTTGGCGTCGATCGAGACTCACACAGTATCATCGATCGACATGACCACCAAAATCGACCGACATACCACATGACGAATCAGTCGATAGTCGTCCAGATGATTGGGAGAACGACTACTACAATCCCGCTATTGCAGCATACACCAGACAATACATGCATACATACAAGTATAATGAAGACTATGAGGAGGAATGAGCTACTGAGTACAGAGTCATCCTTGATGAGGAAGATAAACTATTACAGCAGTCCTCCTGGAAAAGGAATGCACCATCGATCGACATGACAAGTTGGGCATCGATCGACACTCAACCTCATCAACGGTACCAAAAACGAGCATCGACCGATACTGCCTACTACAAATCGATCGACACTGCAGTCAACCGTGCACAAGAAGGAGACTACTTGATTGGCAGTTGGGCAGATGAACACCACCACGAAAGCTTTGCAGTAGAAACAGCAATCTACGCACCAAGAGTAGATAATTTACAAGACAGTTTCATAGACGAGGGGCTGCTCAACATGCAAAAACGCGATGGAACAGACCAGGTTCAAGCAGAAGCTACTTGGGAAAGAACACGAACAAGCCATCCGATCTATAGAGCAATCCGCCCATCGATCGACACTCTTCACCAACAACCGATCGACAACAAAAATGCAATATCGATCAACAACCGTCCAATACAAAACACCATTGTAAGCAAAAAAGATAAATTCGATAACCAGTTTCTAACTCCAGACGAATTTGGTATTTTCAGGGACCCTGATGGCTACGCAAAATCAATAGACGGCCGCACACTACACTATCTCGAGAAGATATCGCAGATATCCTTCAGACAACCAATGGAGCAGACAATCAGTTCATGCATCACCGCAACAATCCAGAACAGAAGGTGTTGGGGTCAAAATCGGTCCCGACGGAATCAATGTCTGAAAGTCCGTAAAAATTGGCATGAACGTTTTTACGAAAAATAAATCTTCGGAAAAGATTTATTCTTTCGAAGAAACCTGCGCAAGAACACGAGACATCGGAGAAAAGCCCAAAAAAGCTCGCACGGTCGCTACGTAGTGACCGAGCACACGTCCCGCTCGGTCGCTACTAGCGACCAAGCTTGGCTCGATCTCGATCCCACCTGGTCGCTATGTAGCGACCGAGCTCGAGCCAAGCTCGATCGCTACGTAGCGACCAAGCACACGTCCCACTCGATTGCTACGGAGCGTCCGTCCCGCTCGGTCGCTACGTAGTGACCGAGCTCGAGCCAATCCCGGTCATTTAGTAGCGACCGGGCTTCCATCCCGCTCGGTCGCTACGTAGCACTCAAGCCAAGCTCAGTCGCTACGTAGCGACCGAGCGTCCGTCCTGCTCGGTCGCTACGTAGCGACTGAGCGTCCATCCTGCTTGGTCGCTACGTAGCGACCGAGCTCGAGCCAAGCTCGGTCGCTACGTAGCGACTGAGCGTCCGTCCCGCTCGGTCGCTACGTAGCTACTGAGCGTCCATCCTGCTTGGTCGCTACGTAGCGACCAAGCTCGAGCCAAGCTCGTCGCTACGTAACGACCGAGCGTCTGTCCAGCTCGGTCACTACGTAGCGACCGAGCTCGAGCCAAGCTAGGTCGCTACGTAGCGACCGAGTGTCCGTCCTGCTCGGTCGCTACGTACCGACCGAGCTCGAGCCAAGCTCGGTCGCTACGTAGCGACCGAGCTCGAGCCAAGCTCGGTCGCTATGTAGCGAACGAGGGTCCATCCCGCTAGGTTGCTACGTAGCGAACGAGCGTGCGTTCCGTTCGGTCGCTACGTAGCGACCGAGCTCTTCTGGAACGTCGATACGACGCGAATCCATGCATTCTCGTCTACCCTTCGATGCTGTCTCCCGAACACCGTAGCAAACCCATTTCATATTTTCCGCCATTCGAAGTCATCAATCAAACTTTTACGATAAAAACCACGGAAAATTCGCTTTTATCAAAAGAAGTCGTAATAAATGCTTCAAGTCGAAAGACGGCCCAAAGGGACCTAAGGCATGACTCGAAGCCCACCTTTCGATTTCTTAACCAGCAGCCCGTAAACCGTGGGACGGTTTACGCTTGGTTCGCAAGGAAAGATAAATGTCAAGTTTCCGCAGATAAATACGAAATTTTAAAGATAATTACGAAGATCGGGAAAAATGGAATATCTCCATTTTTAGGCTATGATGGCTTAAGGGCAAAAGGAGAAAAGCGTAAACCGACTTAGGAGAGAGTATATATGGAGTCCTAGGCGAGAGGCATGAGGGACAACTTTTTAGACTCAGAACTCTTGTCACTTAGAAACTCTGAGGCATTATTCTCGACATGCTCTATTTCCATGACTGGCACCCGATTACCAGACAAATGTGCACAAGCAGTTTGATCTCTTGGTTCACTCTTGAACTACGTTCGGTTTGATCCTCGAAAGGGGTACGTAGGCAGCCTTTCATAAGGTTCAGTCTGAAATCAATCAAAAATATTTTCTGTATTTTCTTCGTCTTTTGTTATTGAGCTGCGAGTGAAATAGGTTTGAGCTTTTAGGCCGCTAGAACAAGGTAACTCGCTGACAGCCTTTGCGGCCAAAGCTTTTATGATCTCTTGTAATGATCGCAAAGCTCTCACGCGGACTCGAAATAAGATCTACTGTTTTCTCTAAACTCGTTTGTTATCTTTTCATGATTTCCCATATATTTGGTCACTTGCCATTGGCTCTCTCAGAGATCCGGGACCTCTGGGAAATTAGGGCTTTCCTAGTGCGAATTTCGGTTCCCACAGTTTGGTGCTAGAAGGAGGGGAGGTACGGATTACTCTAACTCATAGCCGCAAAACGCTTGATCAAAACAATGTCTGGAAATACGAAAGAGAAAATCGAAGTTCGCAACAACGCTGGTAAGAAAACTCCAGCCGCCACTGCGCCTATGGCCAACGCCTATGCAAACACCACCGTTCTTGAGAAAATCGAAAACCTTGCTGCGACTTTTCGCCACAGGAAGTGCAATGAAACGAGCTCGCGATTTCTCTTTTTAAACATAAAGGGAAACGATAAATCTTATCAAACCCCGTAAGTTTGGCTTATTACCGAACCAAAGAAATCTCAATGCGTAAGGGTTTTACCAAAACACATTTTCCGAAAACATTTCGGAAGGGTAAAACTTGTTCTCCCAAAAACCGCATAAAATCCCTAGGTTAATCGCGGAAAAGGAAGCGCAACAAATCGATTACACAGCTCGGTCGCTACGTAGCGACCAAGCTCAACCCAAGCTCGGTCGCTACGTAGCGACCGAGCACGCACACAGCTCGGTCGCGACGTAGCGAGCCAAGCTCGGTCGCTACGTAGCGACCGAGCACGCACACAGCTCGGTCGCTACGTAGCGACCAAGCTCAAGCCAACTCTCCACTCGCTACATAGCGGCCTGTCAGGCCTGAAAAGGGTCCTCCTTTGCGTTCTCTTTTGAATCCTCATCTCGTTTTGTCTCAATCCGAGTTTCCGTTGAGATTTTACGTCAAAAACAAGTAGGACTCTTCTTGGCTTACTTCTACTCGCTACATAGCGACCTGTCAGACCTCCAGCTCGCTACATAGCGAGCTGTCAGGCCTCAAAAAGCTCCTCCTTTGTGTTCTCTTTTGAATCCTAATCGAAACGCTTTTCGTTTCGTCTCAATCGGAGTTTCCGTTGAGATTTTACGACGAAAACAAGTAAAACTCGTCTAAACTCTTTCGCTTGCTCCTACTCGCCCTTACATCCATCTTTGTGTTCTCCTTCAAATCTCGATCGAAACGTCTCTTGTTACGTCTCGATTGGAGTTACCATTGAAACTTTACGACAAAAAAAAACCCGCAAAGACTAGTTTTCTTGCGTGGATTCAGATTAGTCGTATAATACGGCAACGGTTAACTTAACACCTTAGCCGCCTCAACTATACGATTACGTTGAACCTTTTTGTTGACTTCGTATCAGTCAAGTTCGGAAGATAAATGTCAAGTTTCAAAGGATAAACACCAATATCGAAAAAGGCGAACATACACAAGAAGAGGAAGAGGAAATGAGCAAGCAAAACTGAGAAGAGACAAAACTGCATCTTCGAGAGAACTAAGGTATTTGCGACTTGAAATTTTTAAAATCAGACTTGGAGTTTTCGTACGAAATTACTAAGAAATAAAAACTCCTTTGAGACTGCCATAGAACTTTAGGGAACGTAAAACCTAGGTGGATAGTCCCATAATTGTTCGTCCAGATCTTGCAAACCGATCTAAACTCTCCGCAAATCGTGAAACGATCGTCACGCATATCAAGCTCGCTTCCTAAGGAGAGAAAAAACTAGAGACATGAACGTCGTCATAAAACCGATTCGTTTCTAGCAATTCTCTCGGAACAGACATATTCCAAGTCTTCAACCTGAAACAACCAAATCACAGTCCAAGCGTCGTCTTCAAACCGACTCGGACTGTCGATCATTCTATTCCTCGAGAAAAAAGGGACGGAGTAGGTGCGTATACTATACTCGTATACTCCCATACTTCAAAAACATATTCAAACAATGCGATGTCTCGTCAAGATCAAGAAAACGCTTTCGACAAGAAAACACTTTCGACAAAGCAAACTCTCGTAGAAATATGCGGAAAAATATTAATACAATGCGATGTCTCGTCAAGATCATCCTAAAAGCAAACGACAATCAGAGATTCGTCTAAACGCTAGGAACTGATCCAAACCATGTTGGAAAAATTCTCAAAGACTATACAGCATCTATCATCGCAATCATTAGTTTAGAAAACCTCTGCCAAACTTCAAAATGAAAGTCGATGATTTGCTGAAGTCATAATGATATTTTCCGATTTGATCAAACGAGTTTCGTATAAGAATCATTATACGAGAAATCTTCAGGCATCAAAGCATCACTCTCATTTTCCGTTGAACCAACCGACTCACGGAAAAACATCAAAAACATTTGCGACAAAGCAAAATCAAGAACAAAAGTAACAAAAAATACGACAAAGAGAACACGTCCTCCCCGCTCGTCGACTAAGTCTATCGCTGTTTAACTGATTCATTCAAGAAACCTGCAAAAATGTTTCGCGACTAGATCTAGGTGAAATAACCTTTGGTAAAACTCCATGAGTGACTCAGAGAAACTTTCACCGAACAATAAAAACAAAAGCGAAAACGTTTCTCAAAAATTTGCGGAAACATCGTTATTTTTACATCTCCATATGTCGCGTCAATTTAATAAATTCGTAAAAAACCGGTCGCCCATTACTTACGCGAAAAATCCTTTGTATAATCAGATCATGTCATACGAAGTAACTTTCGAAAGTAAACGTAATAGGTTTTACGAAAAAGTACTTTCCTTATAGCAAAAAACCAAGCTGTATGGTCCGACATTGGACGACCAATATAAACTTTACTTCCTCGCACCACGATCTGAAAGGACTCATTCTTTAGCCCCGCGACTCACTGGCATCCGCTCTCATTCCGATTGGTCACGTCCGAGCAGGAAATCACCCCGCAACTGACTCCGCTCGGGCTCTGTATCGAGCTTCTTAGGCTTTATCTCCCTCGGAAACAAAGGAAACAACTTCCATACGAATAAAGGAAACATTATACGAAACTTTCATCGTATAAATTAACCCTAAAGTGGAAAAACGTTTTCTACCACCATGGGCATACTCGGCCTATCAATCTCGATAAACGCCATTCGTCACTCGCCCAATTACGCATTTCCTTCGAAGCCGAACTAGGTTACAACATCCCCTTTAAGGACGATTCTAACCGACTTGACCTTATTGACAGCACGAAAGTGTCATGGTCTAATCCTTTGCCAACAACGTCCTTGGCTATAAAGCTGAGCACATCCTTCATGCAAAGCCAAAAAAATTGAGCGACCACCGCTCCAATAACTTGACGGCTAAACGGTAATCCGGAATTTGTCTTGAAACGCCAAGTAACGATTACACAAACAATTATCGTACCACCCAAAAACAGGAATCATACGGTAAATTCGTCATAACAAAATTCAGTCCTAACAACCAAACAGTTAACGGAAAGGTTCCATTTGTCAAAAATCGACCAAGTTCCATATACTACGATTCACTTTAAGCCCGCTGTGTTTTACTCGTAAAATGCGGCATGTAAGGAAAACTCGTAACAGAGCTCCTATAGCTATACGGAACATCCTCAAATAGACACGAAAGAAATCTCGGAAGGCCAACACCACACAAAGCACGGTATATGAGGATGCCTCTTTCCGGGGACAAATTTATGCGACCCCTTGGTCCTAACTCCTCGATCGCAAATCAAATCCAAACAGGAACAACAATTTTGGCTGCAAACATCCGTAGTCAAACCAGAATGTTTCCCAAACGCAGGGCTAAGACTAATCCCTTGCAACATCGCGAAACATCTTCAAGCCCGCGAACATTTCAAGCACGAAATGCGGCATACGAAAGAATAACAAATCTTCAGCATCGCAAGACGTCGCAGACGCCTGAAGATTCGTTCTTCGACGAAATTTCCTTCCTCGATAAAAACACTTTCTTGGAAGACCAGACAGTCATACACACTAACATCTTCTCAAAACATATCCTATGCGAAGACTCGAAACGGTAATTTTAACCATTAAGTTTTTTGCTGATCAAAACAAAATCTTAACGTCCTAAACAGACTTAGCCATCTCGTAGAGATGACTCTCGTACATCCGACACAAGGATAATAGCGCTATAAAAGAAACCCAAAATTTTTGGTCAGCACTTCCAGGAGGCTTAAAAATTTTCCTTGGAGAGATGCTCGGTTCCAACCATACAAGTCGTATAAGACGAGAACCTATCGCGGACTTTAAATCGGTGTGAATCAGGATGAAACTGAAATGGGATACGTAAGTCGAATTAGTCATCGCACCCTCTAAAACCAGGAGTAAACATAGGTCTTGCCCTAAACCCAACGCACTGGTCTCTAACATCTCTAGGCATAGTATCAAAAACCTTGATACAAGATCCCAAAATTTGCCTCTTTGCCAATATTCGAGCGTCTTCAGAAATCCCGCAAGTTTACATACTGCAGAAAACTCTCGAAACAGATCACGGATATAGTAGTTCACACAGAGTTAGATTACGAGATGACAACTCGTAGTCTTCCTTCTACACCCATATAAAATGCCATCGGCAGCAACACGCCTGATAACCTCTACATAAAAACAGACCGTAAAGGTCTCGCAGGAAAACTAGTCATACAAACCTTAACTCCAAGACGAACTACGAAAGGCTTGATCCCTTCAACAAGGGTACGTAGGCAGCCGTCATAAGGCGCAGCCCCAATCTTATCGCGTTCTACTTTGAGAAGAGCGAGAAGACCACTTACCACAGACCTTTTCGACCATAAATTCCGCCTAACTCACCTAACTTGCCTAACTTGCCCAGCCACTTTCTAGAACCTCACGCTAGAAGCTCATGGTTCTAACAAGCTGGGGGGCTAACTGTTGGGGTCAAAATCGGTCCCGACGGAATCAACGCTGAAAGTCCGTAAAAATCGGCATGAACGTTTTTACGAAATATAAATCTTTGGAAAATATTTATTCTTACGAAGAGCCCTGCGGAAGAAACACGAGACATCGGAGAAAAGCCCGAAAAAGGTTGAACGGTCGCTACGTAGCGACCGAGCTCGAGCCAAGCTCAATCGCCACGTAGCGACCGAGCACATGTCCCGCTTGGTCGCTACGTAGCGACTGAGCTCGAGCCAAGCTCGGTCGCTACGTAGCGACAGAGCGTCCGTCCTGCTCGGTCGCTACGTAGCGACCTAGCTCGATCCAAGCTCGGTCGCTATGTAGCGACCGAGCATACGTCCCGCTCGGTCGGTCGCTATGTAGCTCTCAAGCCAAGCTCGGTTGCTACGTAGTGACCGAGCGTCCGTCCCGCTCGGTCGTTACGTAGCGCTCAAGCCAAGCTCGGTCGCTACGTTGTGACCGAGCGTCCGTCTCGAACGGTCGCTACTTAGCGACCGAGCTCGAGCCAAGCTCGATCGCTACATAGCGTCCGAGCTCTTCCGAAACGTCGATACGACACGAATCCATGCATTCTCGTCTACCCTTTGATGCTGTCTCCCAAGACCGTAGCGAACCCATTTCATGTTTTCCGCCATTCGAAGTCATCAATCAAACTTTACGATAAAAACCGCGGAAAGTTCATTTTATCGAAAGAAGTCGTAATAAACGCTTCAAGTCGAAAGACGGCCCAAAGGGACCTAAGGCATGACTCGAAGCCCACCTTACGATTTCTTAACCATTAGCCCGTAAACCGTGGGACGGTTTACGCTTGGTTCGCAAGGAAAGATAAATGTCAAGTTTCCGTAGATAAATACGAAATTTTGAAGATAATTACGAAGATCGGGAAAAATAGAATATCTCCATTTTTAGGCTATGACGGCTTAAGGGCAGAAGGAGAAAAGCGTAAACCGACCTAGGAGCGAGTATATAAGGAGTCCTAGGCGAGAGGCATGAGGGACAACTTTTTAGACTCAGAACTCTCGGCACTTAGAAACTCTGAGGCATTATTCTCGACATGCTCTGTTTCCATTACTGGCACCCGATTTCCAGACGAACGTGCACAAGCAGTTCGATCTCTTGGTTCACTCTCGAACTACGTTCGGCTTGATCCTCGAAAGGGGTACGTAGGCAGCCTTTCATAAGGTTCAGTCCGAAATCAATCAAAAACCTTTTCTGTATTTTCTTCGTCTTTTGTTATCGAGCTGCGAGTCAACTAGGTTTGAGCTTTTAGGCCGCTAGAACTAGGTAACTCGCTGACAGCTTTTGCGGCCAAAGCTTTTATGATCTCTTGTAATGATCGCAACGCTCTCACGCGGACTCGAAATAAAATCTACTGTTTTCTCTAAACTCGTTTGTTATCTTTTAATGATTTCCGCATATATTTGGTCACTTGCCGTTGGCTCTCGCAGAGATCTGGGACCTCTGGGAAATTAGGGTTTTCCTAGTTTCCTAATTTAAACGTAAATCGACAGTGCAAATTTTGGTTCCCACAGAAGGCTACAAAGAAGTTCTATGACACAGCTGGTGGCATAGACAACATCTTCATACAAAAATCTCGCCATCCAACTCAAACATCGATCGACGTTGCCGTCCCAACATCGGTCGCCAGACAGCCAGAATTCGGCAGAAGAGCTTATGATCTCTATGGTAGCAGGAAACTTTACTTGGAAGAGAAAGACGAGTATGGAGTCTACTGAGATGATCAGAGATACGCCAGAGATCTAGATGGAAACACCATTCGTCTTCACAACAGAAACATCAGAAGACTTCTGGAAAGAGCTTCAAGAGATGAGCCAAGCTACATATGTCTTCCTGAACATGCTAACCTGTTCACACAGACAAAGCTGTTACCAGAGATCTACACCAAGGACGAGATCACTAAGATGTTCTATGGAGTCTGTGGAGAAGACGAGAAGAACAAAGAAGCTTTCCAGATGAAGCTTGATGGTGTCTACTATCCATTGAATGATAGTGTCAGTTGGCTAACTACTTGCATGGAGGAGATGAAGCAAAACATAGCCAGAATTCAGCACGCGACCGACGTTGCTCGACCTCCATCGATCGACAGAAGATGACCTCCATCGATCGACAGGCAACATCACACATCGATCAACAACCACATGTCAGCATCGATCAACGACAGTCCACCACGCCCACATATGAAGAAGTCTCAAAAGGATTTTCACACCAGAGGGGAGATAGATCAGTTGGTAGAAGAGATCTATAGAGCTCTGGAAACTACAGAAGAGAGGCTCGATGGGAGATGTGATGACATATATTTCCCATTGGATCTTAGCATCAGTGCTTTGACATCCAAGATTGAGGCTATACAAAGGGAATTGGTGGAGATTCAGAGTTACATTGCTCGTCGACCAGAAGCATCGTTATCGATCGACATACGCAACAACATATCGACCGACATTCACCATCGAACATCGGTCGACGACGCTACAAACCGAGGACGGCTAGTACCAAAGACGACATAAGACATGTCCGACACACATTACCATGGAGAGAAGATCTCAGCTGACACTTACGCCACACTTAGGAGACATCAGTTCAACCTGGAGAATCTTGAAGAAAGATTGCAGAGGATGGAAAACACAACTGTAACAATGAAAGAAAAATGGCGTAGAGGGGATGAAGCTATGAGAGACTTCACTGGTTCATGGTTCAACAAGCGCAAAGAAGAGATGGAGACTTGTTTTCCAACAAGTCCCAAATCTCAACGTTACTAGCCAAATCACCTTCAAAGTCAAGCTAAATGACTATAACAAACCGCTGAGTGGGAGGCAACCCACTATTAGGTAATATTCATTAAGTTTTTATTAATATACTATTTATGTTGGTTTTTAATTAATGCAGGTCATCAAAAAAAAAAAAGAACCGAGTACACGATTGCCTTCAGTATCGACCGACGCGAAATTATCGACATCAATCGACATGGCCTTACCTGCATCGACCGACATCAACATCATTACATCGGTCGACATTCATTCCGGTCTGGCATATCGTTCTTACTTGTTACATTGAATCCTTATGAATTATTTCTAACCATAACTCCGACTGAGTTTACACTGGGGACAGTGTAGTTTAAGTCTGTGGGGAGGTTTACTGCTACTTATTAGTCTTATTAAAATGTTTTCAAAATTAAGTTATTATTGAGTCAAGAATTGGTTATGAACTTTTAGATTTTGCTAGATATCTAACCACTCTTTACCACCATTCTAGACTTACTGATTGCAGATAGTACTAAAGATACTAAAGTGGATCAACCTGTCAACTATCCACTCTTGCGAAGATTGTTTTGAAGGAACCAAAGCTGACCTCCAACACTAAACTTGACACAACTGCTTGTCTTGGGGCTTGGTATGCATGAGATCGGATTCTTCAAACCTTGTGTATACAGATTTATCACCCTTTCTCTCTCTATTTTCGAAATTAAAAAAAAAAATATTATTATAATATATATTTATATATATAGATTTATTAGGAAAGAATTCGAACAGGACTTGGTGGCTACAACCATTAAGGCTTGCTTCATAGGAATTTGATAGGTAAAGGATTAGAACAGGACTTGGTGGCTACAACCATTAAGGCTTGCTTCACAAATAATCCTAGGATATAGGACAAAAAGAAGTGAACATGACTTAGTGGCAACCACCATTAAGGCTTGATTCATGGAAGCCTGTCCAATCTTGGTCAATGATCTTGCTAATATAAGCAGACTTTGACTAGGAGAGAAAATTAGTAGAGAGAGAGGATATGAACTAATGTTTACCTGCAGGTCCAGATAGTTGTTTGAAAGTCCTTGCATCCTGTGATCGATACCCCCAAGGTAAAGCCTGCACTTTTATTTATGCTAAGAATTGAGGTTGATAGAGTAAAATGACATACACGATTTGCTATGTTGTTGGCTAGATGAATTTGGTTGCAATGCTAGAAAGTGCTTTTGTGATTAGGACTTTTTAGATGTGGATTGCAATATTGTAGAAGTGATGATTCTAAGTTTTAAATCATCTGAGTCCCTGCTGTTTTAAACCTCTTTCAGAGAGACTGCCTGTTTGTTTTGCTTGAGGACTAGCAAAAGGGTAAGTCTGGGGGACTTGATAGACTATGGATTTGACCCATTTTCATCCATAGTTTATAGGTGTTTTTACTAATAACTATTATATTATAGAGTCTATTTATTATATTTATAAGATCAGGAGTGTTTTGGAGATAAGTGATGATTTTGGAGCGTTTTGGAGATATTTGGAGCAAGGACTCAATATGACCATCGAGCTCGACCATCATTCGATATTGGAGAGGAATAATCGATCAATACTCACATATGTGTATCGATCGACAATGAAGCGCGCAGAAAGCCCGTTTGGTCACAGCCAACTTGAAGCCCAAGTCTTCACCATTTTACAAGATTACCTCTGACGAGTTTTACCCTAATTATATAAGCTTTGCCGCCATGTTAGAGGCAACGTGTGCTTTTCTAGTTTTATTATTTCACAGCAAAGGTTTTTAGGATTTTGATAGATTGGAGAGAAGATCCAAAGTTATAATTTGTGATTGGAACTCCATTAATATATATTTACTATTTTAAAGAAGTTTTTATACTTAACTGCTGTTATGAATTGCTTAGCCATGTCTGAGTAGTTCCATTGTTAGATTTTAGGGTTTAAATAGGTTAGGAGGGATTAGCCCCAACTATAGATTGCTGAGTTGTGATAATCATCTTTAGGATTGTTCATTAATGCCTGTGTCTAGATTAGCTACCTAGAACCTGCCCTTGGATTTGATTGATAAAAGTGAGAGATTTATTCTCATCCTGAAAAAATTCTAATAGAACTATGTTTCTTGCTATGAGCAAGGCGAGAGCTGATCTAGTGAGCTTAGTAAGCTATTATTCAACCCGCGCATAAAGCTTGACTAGAGCGCGTCGATCGATATCACACTTGAATAATCAATCGACGGAGCAAAAGGTGTATCGCTTGATATCCCTATAGGATTATCGATCGACACTTTCTATTGATCAAAATACGACAGTTGAGATCAATAGATCTAGTTAACAGACAAGTCCAAACATTGCGAACGCTGATGGACTTGTTGACTAAGTAGTGGAGCTTTACATTATCATCCATGCAACTCGTTAGGCATCTGTAGGATTATAATCCCAAGTTTTCTGAATAAAACCCTAAGTCTAACTATTTCCTTTTTAAGCACCAAAACCTCAAACCAGCTATTGAACAAATACTTGTTCAATATAAAACTGCAATTTATATTTAAAAACTCTAAAACCATCTTGCTTAACAAATCATATTAGATTTCCTAGGTTCCCTAGCTCCCTGTGAATTCGATCCCTAAGTACTACAACTCGACCTCTTATTTGAGAGAGTATCAATCACTCCTTAGGGTAATTTGAGCGGTATCACCCTCACCATCCTCGCGGCGGGGAGCTCCCTGTTCAGGAAATTATGAGGATGGAGAGAAAGCTTCTCCTTGTTTTCGATGGTCGCTGGACCGGGCTTCTCCACTGTTTGGTGCACAGCTAATGGGTTACAGGAGTTGTGAGGGTAGTGTTTAGCCGTACGATACTAATGAACCCTATTTCCTTTTGCAGACATTTTCTGTGTGGATCCTTCTTTAGGAGAGATGACGATCAGGCAGGTGTTGGAGCTTCCCATCGAGCGTCGCCAGGTCCCTTTACTTGTGAGCAGAGAAGCATTGGAACGTTGTAGCATTTGGCGTAAGCGCCTACCTTCTTTCCAGCTTCTCGTGAATGGTTTTTGAAGCATGTTAATACTGTGTTTCAGGTGAGATGTCGGGATCCAAAGGTGAGGAAGCATTGGCGGAGTATAAGAGAGCTTTGGAGGTCATGTCGGCGAAGAAGGCTGCTCCTAAGCGGGCTTCTCCCAATGAAACTGAGGATGAGGTTCAATTTATCAGGAGTAACAAATGTCGGGCTACCGCTCCAGCCTCTTCTTCTAAGAATAAGCTTCAGGCTGCCGAATGAACTCCGAAGGTCTCTCCATCGTCGTCGGGCGATCCAGCCACGGTCTTGGCTAATCTCAACACTAAGGTATTCCCTTTGACCTCGGTGGTTCTACCGGAGGGGGATTCTTCTGCCTCCAACCATATCATCCAGAGTGATCTTCTGGAGGTAGCATGTTGTCCTCCTTTTTACTTTCTTTTGGTATCTCGTTTTTTACTAACGATCGGTTTATTTTCCTGCAGGCGATGTCTCAGTTGTTCCACCTCGGGGAGAGGATGGATGACCACGCCTCACTCAGGGCAGACTTGGCTGCTCTGACTTCTCAGCTACGGAGGAGAAGGATAAATTTCTAGCCAAGGAGAAGGAGATCAAGACTTTGAAGCCCAAGGTGAGGGACCACGATGAGGCTGGTTCGTTGGCTGCGGCGGAGAATGTGTCTCTGAGGGAGCAGTTGGAGCGTCGAGAGGAGGAGGTATGCGACTTGAGGTTCACCGCGGAGACCTTTGATGTCGAGAAGACTATGGCGGTGGTGACTCGCTGGGAGCTCATGAAGGAATGGCTGAACCATCGCACCGACAGCTGGGATCTTGAAGGCGCGTTGGAGCGATACAAGATGGTGAACACCTCTGAGGCTGAGTTCTTGGGACTTCATGCTCTATCCTTTGAAGGAGAGCCAACGATCCCGGGCAAGCCTGAGGCCGAGAAGACTCCACAGCCTACTGCTGATGATCCTCCGACTGATCCTTATCTCTGTCAGAACTCTTAACCCTTTGCAGGGGTTTCTTTTGTTGTACCCGCCCTCTGTGAGGGTTTAAAACTTATTTGCAGGCCTTCGTGCCTTATTTTATTTTTTCAGACAATGGCCCTGCTGTGGCCTCTTTTTCCTTTAAAAAGATCGTCTTATGATTTTTTAACTTTGTTCTAGTTTCTGCGTAGTGGACCCTTTAGCTGTGTACTAGACTTGTTTCCAAAGCAGAATTTTCATCGATGATCCCCTTCTTGAGAGACAACAGGGATCAGGAGATAGCCTGGGAACCCTAAGGTTACGGCTATGGCCTGAGAGATGGGCTATGAACCCGGGGGTTCAAAGCTTTCTAGAATATGGACTCTTGGAGTCTGGAGATGGCTCTTCTAACCCGGAGGTTGCGTAAAGATCCGGTGATTGCCCGGGGACCCGGAGGTCGTCTGGAAACCCGGAGGTCGTGGGGGAGCCCGAAGGTTCTCCCTTAGATCCTGAGACCACATTTGGGACCAGGAGGTTCTTCTAGACCATGAGGTCTTATTTGGGACCCGGAGGTCGTGTGGAAACCCAGAGGTTCTCCCTTAGATCATGGGATCATGACTGGAGCCCGAAGGTTGTATGGGAACCCGAAGATTCTTTGATAGATCTAGAGATCGTAGTTGGAACCCGGAGGTTTTGGAGATCATGATTGGACCATGAGGTTGTGTAAGGACACAGGGTTTTCCCTTGGATCCGGAGATCGTATCGGAACCCGGAGGTCACATGGGAACCCGGAGGTTCTTAGGGATGTAATGACCCCGATGCGCCCTAGGCTGCACATGGGTTCTATCCTCTTCCTAAAATCATATTTAGGCCTCTGAGGCCGTATAGGAACCCTGAGGTTTCTTCCTTAAACCCGAAGATCTTTGATTGGAACCCTGAGGTTCTTGAAGTTGCAATGACCCCAATGCGCCTTAGGCAGAACAGGGGTTCTAGCTTCTTTTTTGAAATTATCTTTGGAACCCTGAGGCCATATAGGAACCCGGAGGTTCTTCCTTGGATCCTGAGATTTTTGATTGGAAACCGAAGGTTCTTCCTTGGATCCTGAGATTTTTGATTGGAACCCGGAGGCTATGTGGGAACCCAGAGGTTCTTCCTCAGATGCTATACATAGGACTCGAAATCGTGTGGGGAACCGTAGGTTTCCTCTCCAGATCGGGGGCTTGCATATGGACCCGGAGTTCCGTGGGAACCCGGAATATTTGTTTTTGCAGGGACCATACTCCACCTCCCTAGGCGAGACTACTACCGGTACCTGTTTCGATTTCGCATTCTGCCACTTGGAAGCTGGCCACTATCGAGTTCCTATGTTGTATTCTACTTCTGCAGGAAGTCACTGACAGACTTGGAGGGTGCTGGTGTGAGTGTTGTGACCCAAGTGCCAGGCTTCGCTGCTTTCCACGTCTGGAGAAGCAAGGTTTTGATTGCTCCCTGTATTTCACAGTACTTTTGCAATAACTATACCACGCGTTCCCTGTATTGTGTAGCACGTAGCATTTTAATACATGTACTTTTCACAATGGTACTATAGGGACCTCGATGCGCCTTAGGCTGTACAGGGGTTTTAGGTAGTTTTGACAGGATACTCAGGCTTGCGCATACCCATTCCTGCTTTATGTTTCATACCCATTTTGATTTTGTCGACGTGCCACTGTGGTCGTGCCACTTTTTGCAAGGGTTTGCCAGAATCGGAGGTCTCTGGAGACCTGATCCAGCTCGTATGCCCCTTTAAGTATAATGATTTCCCTTCTCCCCTTATAGTCGGACCTACTTTATTATAAGCTTTGTCCGGAGACGTTTAGCATACATAGGAGTTCGAAATCATAATGCTTTAATAGTATATAGTATAATAGAAATCATGGTCCGGGAACCGTATTTAAAAATGATAGGCTTTGAGGTGCAGGGCGTTCCAGCAGTTGGGTTGTATTTTACCTTTGCTATCTTGTAGCATGTAGGCGCCTGCTCTCCGCACCTCGATGACCTTATAGGGTCCTTCCCACCCGGGGGTGAGTTTCCACGTTGTTTTTTCTGCTCGTCGTAGAACTCAATCACCTTGCTGGAAGGTCAAGGTTCTGACTTTCTTGTTGTATGTCCTGGCGACGTCTTGCCGGTAGGACCAGTTTCTTAGCCGAGCGGCCTCTCTTTTTTCGTCGAGTAGGTCGAGGGTCAGCATCATCAGATCGTCGTTCTCCTCCTGACAGGTAGACCCTGAGACCATTGTTCTCACATTCATCTCTGTGGGTATTATGGCCTCAGAGCCGTAGACCAGCAAGTAGGGAGTTTCCTGCGTCGCTGTTTTGGGAGTGGTCCGGTAGACCCAGAGGACTCCGTGTAGTTCTTCCTCCCATATCCCGTGAGAGCCCCCGAGTTGCTTTTTAAGCATGTTGATTACGGTTTTGTTCGTGGACTCGGCTTGTCCGTTAGACTGGGGGTGTCGGGGTGTGGCGAAGGTGAGTTTTATGCCCCAGTCCCTGTAGAACTCCTTGAAGTTGTGGCTTGTGAACTGGGGTCCATTGACGGTGACGATCTCGTGGGGGACCCTGAAGCGAGTGATTACGTTGGTCCACAGGAATTTGCGGATTTGGAGATCTGTTATCTGGCTGAGTGCTTCTGCTTCGACCCATTTGGAGAAGTAGAGAGTGACTACCAGAAGGAAGACTTTCTGCCCCGGCGCCATAGGGAATTTCCCCACTATGTCCATGCCCCACTTTATGAAGGGCCACGGTGAGCTTATGGACTTGAGGATATCCGGAGGGAGTTTAGAAACTGGAGCGTGCCTCTGACACTGGTCGCAGTGTTTGGATTGTCTGTTGGTGTCGACGGCCATCGTGGGCCAATAGTAGCCTGCCCTTCTGGCTCTGAGCACCAGGCTCTTGCCACTAGAGTGGGATTCACAATCTCCTTCATGTAGTTCTACAAGGATTTTAGCGGCTTCTCGAGGTGTGACACACCTTAGGTACATGACTAAGAAGGATCTCTGGTATAGCTTTTCCTGGGAGATACAGTACCTTGCAGCTTGCTTTTTAATATTTATGGCCTTGTTGCAATCTTCAGGGAGGATGTCTTTCTCTAGGTACCGGACTAGGGGGACCATCCATGTTTCGCCTTCTTCCACGGCGGAGACCTCTTCGGATTGAAGTTCCTCCAGGGTGCTTGGCCACTGAAGCACGAGCAAGGGTATGCTCATATGGTTGTTTGTTTCGAGGGCAGACCCTAGATTAGCCAGGGCATCGGCTTGCGAGTTCTGCTCCCGGGGGATTTGAGTAAGCTTGCAACTCTTGAATTTCTTGATGAGTCGTTAGGCGACCGCCAGATAATGGATATCGTCCTTTGCCTGGTACTCTCCCTGTACTTGGTTGATTATTAGCTGGGAGTCATCGAAGACATGTATATTTTCTGCCCCCATTTGGTGAGCGAGTGTTAGCCCTGCGATTAAGGCCTCGTATTCGCTTTCGTTGTTGGTTGCTTTGAAGTTGCACCTCACAGCCCTTGAGGCTGTGTTCCATGTCGGCGAAGTAAGCATTATTCCAACCCCGGCTCCTCTGATGTTGCTGGATCCGTTGACATGCAGGACCCATTCTCCTTCCTCCTTTGTTTCGCTTCGAAGGCGCACTTCTTGCTCCAGAGCTGGGAGCAAGGTAAGGGAGTATTCGGCCACAAAGTCTGCTAGGACCTGTGACTTTATAGCTGTGGCCGGTCAAAAGATCACATCATATTCTCCTAGTTCCACAGCCCATTTCGCTAGGCGTCCGGAGACTTCAGGCTTGTGGAGGACCAGTTTTATGGGGAAGGAGGTGACGACCACGATTGGGTGAGCCTGAAAGTAGGGCCGCAGCTTGCGGGCAGCCACTATCAGGGCTAAGGCCAGCTTCTCTAGATGGCTGTAGCGGGTTTCTACATCCAGGAGAGCCTTACTAACGTAGTAGATTGGTAGATGCTTGCTTTATTCCTCGCGTACTAGGACGGCGCTCACGGCGTGCTCTGAGACTGCTAGATATAGCAGCAGGACCTCACCGAGCAGTGGTTTGGATAAGAGAGGAGGAGTGGCTAGATACGCCTTTAGCTCCTTGAGAGCGGATTCGCACTCTTCCGTCCAGTGAAAGTCCTTTGGGTTTTTGAGGGTTCCAAAGAAGGCGTGAGATTTGTCGGAGAGTCTGGAGATGAATCTCTATATATATATATATATATATTATAATAATGAATATATGTTTTTTTTTTAATTTCGAAAATAGAGAGAGAAAAGGTGATAAATCTATATACAGAAGGCTTTACCTTTCAGACTTGTTTGAAGAATCCGATCTCATGCATACCAAGCCCCAAGACAAGCAATTGTGTATAGTTTAGTGTTGGAGGTCCGCTTTGGTTCCTTCAAAACGATCTTAGCAAGAGTGGATAGTTGACAGGTTGATCCACTTTAGTATCTTTAGTACTATCTGCAATAAGTAAGTCTAGAATGGTGGTAAAGAGTGGTTAGATATCTAGCAAAATCAAAAAGTTCATAATCCCCTTCTTGACTCAATAATAACTTAATTTTGAAAACATTTTAATAAGACTAATAAGTAGATAAATATCAGTAAACCTCCCCCCAGACTTAAACTACACTGTCCCCAGTGTAAACTCAGTCGGAGTTATGGTTAGAAATAATTCATAAGGACTCAATGTAACAAGTAAGAAAGATATACCAGACCGGAATGAATGTCGACCGATGTAATGATGTTGATGTCAGTCGATGCAGGTAAGGCCATGTCGATTGATGTCGATAATTTCGCGTCGGTCGATACTGATGGCAATCGTCTACTCGGTTCTTCTTTTTTTTATGACCTTCAATAATTAAAAACCAACATAAATAGTATATTAATAAAAACTTAATGAATATTACCTAATAGTGGGTTGCCTCCCACTCAGCGCTTTGTTATAGTTATTTAGCTTGACTTTGGAGGTGATTTGGCTAGTAACGTTGAGAACTGGGACTTGTTGGAAAACAAGTTTCCATCTCTTCTTTGCGCTTGTTTAACCATGAACCAGTGAAGTCTCTCATAGCTTCATCCCCTCTACGCCATTTTTCTTTCATTGTTACAATTGTGTTTTCCATCCTCTGCAATCTTTCTTCAAGATTCTCCAGGTTGAACTGATGTCTCCAAAGTGTGGCGTAAGTGTCAGCTGAGATCTCCTCTCCATGGTAATGTGTGTCGGACATGTCTGATGTCATCTTTGGTACTAGACTGCCTCTGTTTGTATCGTCGTCGACCGATGTTCGATGGTGAATGTCGGTCGATATGTTGTTGCGTCTGTCGATCGATAACGATGCTTCTGGTAGACGAGCAATGTAACTCTGAATCTCCACCAATTCCCTTTGTATAGCCTAAATCTTGGATGTCAAAGCACTGATGCTAAGATCCATTGGGAAATAGATGTCATCACATCTCCCATCGAGCCTCTCTTCTGTAGTATCCAGAGCTCTATAGATCTCTTCTACCAACTGATCTATCTCCTCTCTGGTGTGAAAATCCTTTTGAGACTTCTTCGTATGTGGGCGTGGTGGACTGTCGTTGATCGATGCTGACATGTGGTTGTCGATCGAACTATGATGATGCCTGTCAATCGATGGAGGTCGTCTTCTGTTGATCGATTGAGGTCGAGCAACGTCGGCTGCGTGCTGAATTCTGGCTATGTCTTGCTTCATCTCCTCCATGCAAGTAGTTAGCCAACTGATACTATCATTCAATGAATAGTAGACACCATTAAGCTTCATCTGGAAAGCTTCTTTGTTCTTCTCGTGTTCTCCACAGACTCCATAGAACATCTCATTGATCTCGTCCTTGGTGTAGATCTCTGGTACCAGCTTTGTCTATGTGAACAGATTAGTATGTTCAGGAAGACATATGTAGCTTGGCTCATCTCTTGAAGGTCTTTCCAGAAGTCTTCTGATGTCTCTGTTGTGAAGATGAATGGTGTTACCATCTAGATCTCTAGCGTATCTCCGATCATCTCTTTAGACTCCATACTCATCTTTCTCTTCCTAGTAAAATTCCATGTTACCATAGAGATCAAAAGTTCTTCTGCCGAATTATGGCTGTCTGGCGACCGATGTTGGGACGGCAACGTCGATCGATGTTTGAGTTGGATGGTGAGATTTTTGTATGAAGCTGTTGTCTATGCCACCAGCTGTGTCATAGAACTCCTTTGTAGCCTTCTGTTCTGGATTGTTGCGGTGATGCATGAACAGATTGTCTGCTCCATTGGTTGTCTGAAGGATATCTGCGATATCTTCTCGAGATAAGTGTAGTGTGCGGCCGTCTATTGCTTTTGTGTAGCCATCAGGGTCCCTGAAAATACCAAATTCGTCTAGAGTTAGAAACTGGTTATCGAATTTATCTTTTTTGCTTACAGTGGTGTTTGGTATTGGACGGTTGTCTATCGTTGTTTCATTGTTGTTGTTGATCGATTGTTGGTGAAGAGTGTCGATCGATGGGCGGATTGCTCTGTGAATCAGAAGGCTTATTCGTGTTATTTCCCATGCAACTTCTGCTTGAACCTGTTCTGTTCCATCGCGTTTTTGCGTGTTGAGCAGCTCCTCCTCTGTGAAACTGTCTCGTAAATTATCTGCTCCTGGTGCGTATGTTGTTGTTTCCACTGCACAGCTTTTGTGGTGGTGTTCATCTGCCCAACTGCAAATCGAGTAGTCTCCTTCTTGTGCACGGTTGACTACAGTGTCGATCGATTTGTAGTAGGCAGTATCGGTCAATGTTCGTTTTTGGTACCGTTGATGAGGTTGAGTGTCGATCGATGGCCAACTTGTCATGTCGATCGATGGTGCATTCATTTTCCAGGGGGAATGATGTAATAGTTTATCTTCCTCATCAAGGATGACTTTGTACTCAGTAGCTCGTTCCTCCTCATAGTCTTTATCATACTTGTCTGTATGCATGTGTTGTCTGGTGTATGCTGCAATAGCTGGATTGTAGTAGTCGTTCTCCCAATCATATGGACGACTATCGACCGATTCGTCATGTGGTATGTCGGTCGATTTCTGGTGGTCATCGTCGATCGATGTTGCTGTGTGAGTCTCGATCGACGCCGAGTAATCTGTCTCGTAATCCTCTCCACAGAGGCAAGCTGCAATGACTCCTGGATCATTGATTCTTCTGGAGATCGTCTGTGGCGTCGTGACTGGGACATGGTCTTAGTGGGCATTAGGATCGATGAGTGTTAGACACAACTGGTTGGTTTGCAAGTTTCACACTGCTCCCACTGTTGACAAAAAAAGCTCTCCCAAGTAGTAGAGAAGAGTTCCAGTTTAACTTGATGTCCAAGACATGGAAATCAACAGGAACTAGGGCATTACCAATCTGCACCTCTAGGTCTCTCACAATTCCTCCATAGTTCTTCTGGGAACAATCCACAAAAGTGAATAATTCCTGCGAAGGCTCCACCTGCAGACCTAGATGGTCTGCCATAACCCTAGGTAGGCTGATTGATGCTCTTGTGTCGCACAAGGCATGTGGGAACTCAATACCCTTCACCGTGCATGGTATTGCAAATTGCCTATGATCATTCTTCTTCTTCAATGTAATCTTCATCGTCATCTTTTCTCTAGCTTAAAAGAACATTCTCCTGATGTCTTCTTTTTTCTCTCTGGTTTCTCTGAAGATCATCCACAATCTGTGGGTATAATAAGCATCTTCGAATGGCTTATCTATAGGATTCCTGAAGACTCTCTTCCAAAAAATTTCCTTTTCCTTATCATTGGCCCCCCTCTTCAGATGTTTCGCCACATTTTCCTTTCTCCTCCTCAGGGTTCTTCCAGTAGGAACCCTATCCTCTTCCATAGGATCCTCTCCATCATCTGAAGGTGTCCTGACAGCCTCTGGTGGGTATTTTGAAGGTTTGGGTTTGGGCCTGAGTGCATTAAGTCGTGCAACATCTATCTTTGGCATATGCACTCGGTAGGTAATATGTGCTCGTCGATCAATAGGCGCTGGAGGTTGTCGATCGATGGCGGCTTCTGAGTGTCGATCGATGGAGGATTCTTCGTGTCAATCGATGGAGGTATCAGCTCGTCGAGCGATTCTGACTTTATCAGGGCTGGGCGGATGTGGGTGTTTTGCTGGGAACTCCTCATGAGTTAGAATCTTCACGGCATTGGAAGACGTGGTTGACTCTGTAGGCATCGTCGATCGAGGCTCTGGAGTTCCTATCGATCGATATGGACTGGTGTATGTCGATCGATGTTCGAGGTCTGGCGTCGATCGACACCATTGCGATCCGCCGAAACGCATCAAACTTTCTACCTCGAAATCTCCTTCTTGCAGCTTGTCTTCCTTCACCACTTGCCGAAAATCATCCTCAATGATGGCATTCACGTGGTGTTTCATCACATCATCCCCTACTCCTCTTGTCGAGGTTTCCTGCCTCTTAACAGCATCTTCTGTCTGCACAACCTGCATCTCCAACTTCTTCACATGAGTGCTCAAAGTCTCAAACTTTGTGTTCAGGTTGGTGTAGATAGAATATATCTTCCCATTGAAGTCCACTGTCATTCGCTGTTGTGCCTCAAGAACCCTATCGAGCATCTCTTCATCTTGCTCTCTTGAGTAGGCAGCGGTGGCTTTTGGTAGTAGGAACTTCTATAATTGCTATTGTTGCTGTAGCTGTTGTTGTAGGGTTTCTGGTACTGTGAATTTTGGTTGAAGTTACTCTTATTTCCATAGGAGTTTCTGTTTCCACCCTCGTTTCCAGAACTTTGAAATCCAGTTCCACCAATGTAGTTCACCTCTTCTTCATCTACTTTACCCTCTACAGCTTCTGCATCTTCAACAAAGCTAACCTGCTTCCTGAGAAGCTTGTGAACACTATCCAGCTTTGCCTTAACCTCATCCAGCTGATCATTCCCAAGGATGGTGGCAGATCTTTTCCTCTCAAAATCAGTGTTCTTGGTGCTGTTGCTGGATGCTAGGTTTTCAATAACATTGACTGCCTCTTCTAGATTGCTGGTGTTGAAGTTTCCATTGCTGGAAGCATCAACAGCCATCTGGTACTGCACCGCGATGCCTCTGTAGAAAGTACTGAGCAGTTGTACTTCATTAAATCCATGGTGTGGTCAGTCTCTCTGATAGGACTTGAATCTGATCCAAGAGCCCCTGAATGATTCTGCAGGCTCCTGAGTGAATGTAGCTATCTTGCTCCTCAAGTCTTCAGCACGCGGTTCATCAAAGAAATTGCATAAGAATGCATTCTTCATGTCGCTCCAGGATTTAACAGATCCTGGTTGTAACTACTTGAGCCAATGCAAAGCTTCTCCAGCAAGTGAGTACCTGAAGAGCTTGCATAACAGGTAGTCCTCAAAGACTCCCTCGACTCTAATAGCAGAAATCAGATCCTCGAACCTCTCCTGATGGTCCATAGGATGCTCATGGGATAATCCATGGTAGGGTAACTGTCCCACAAGCGTGTAGTACTGCGCTTTCAACTTAAAATCCCTCTCGATAGTGGGAGGACGAATGGCTGATCTGTTGGTGTAGTATCGATCTGGACAGTTGTAGTCATCCAACGTTCTGGATTGCGCAGCCTCATCTACAGGTAAAGTAGTACCTGTAGCATTAGCATCAGGCTCAGGGATTGCAGCCCCCTGAGCATCTATCCTCTGACCATCTACCCTCCTGGTCATGCAGGTCTCCATTGTTGTCTCGTACAAGTATCAACGGCACAACCATGTCTCACGGCTCAGTATCGATCGATGTCTGGGATGGAGTATCGATCGATGTCGGATGAAGTATGTTGGTCGATGGAAGGTGAGTGTTGTCGGTCGACAGTGGTGAGCGAGTATACGTCAACGGAACTAGTGTCTGGGTCGACGGTGGTTGAGCAGAATCGAGCGACACACAAGTGATGTTGTCGGTCGATGAGGAGTGCGGTTCCTTGCAGATCGAACGTTCCAAACTTGCAGGATCTGGTGAGAATAGCAGTTGAGTTTCCTTGTTGCTCCTGGTACTGCTGGGCATGTACCTGAAAATTCAAGAGAAATTTTATGTCAGAAACTTAACAAAAATTAGAGAAATAGGCGATCAAAACTCCCCGGCAACGGCGCCAAATTTGATACCACTCAAATTACCCTAAGGAGTGATTTATACTCTCTCAAATAAGAGGTTGAGTTGTAGTACACAGGGATCGAATTCACAGGGAGCTTGGGAACCTAGGAAATCTAATATGATTTGTTAAGCAAGATGGTTTTAGAGTTTTTAAATATAAATTGCAGTTTTATATTGAACAAGTATTTGTTCAATAGCTGGTTTGAGGTTTTGGTGCTTAAAAAGGAACTAGTTAGACTTAGGGTTTTTATTCAGGAAACTTGGGATTATAAAATGAGTTGCATGCATGATAATGTAAAGCTCAACTACTTAGTCAACAAGTCCATCAGCGTTTGCAATGTTTGGACTTGTCTATTAACTAGATCTATTGATCTCAACTGTCGTATTTTGATCAATAGAAAGTGTCGATCGATAATCCTATAGGGATATCGATTGATACACCTTTTGCTCCGTCGATCGATTATTCAAGTGTGATATCGATCGACGCACTCTAGTCAAGCTTTATGCGCGGGTTGAATAATAGCTTACTAAGCTCACTAGATCAGCTCTCGCCTTGCTCATAGCAAGAAACATAGCTCATTAGAATGTTTTCAGGATGAGAATAAAGCTCTCGCTTTTATCAATCAAATCCAAGGGCAGGTTCTACGTAGCTAATCTAGACATAGGCATTAATGAACAATCCTAAAGATGATTATCACAACTCAGCAATCTACAGTTGGGGCTAATCCCTCCTAACCTATTTAAATCCTAAAATCTAACAATAGAACTACTCAGACATGGCTAAGCAATTCATAACATCAGTTAAGTATAAAAACTTTATTAGAATAGTAAATAGATATTGATGGAGTGCCAATCAGAAATTATAACTTTGGATCTTCTCTCCAATCTATCAAAATCCTAAAAACCTTTGCTGTGAAAATAATAAAACTAGAAAAGCACACCTTGCCTCTAACATGGCGGCAAAGCTTATATAGTTAGGGTAAAACTCGTCAGGGGTAATCTTGTAAAATGGTGAAGACTTGGGCTTCAAGTTGGCTGTGACCAAACGGGCTTTCTGCGTGCTTCGATGTCGATCTATACACAGATGTGAGTATCGATTGATTATTCCTCTCCAATATCAACCGATGGTCGAGCTCAATGGTCATCTTGGGTGCTTGCTCAAAATATCTCCAAAACGCTCCAAAATCATCACTTATCTCCAAAACACTCCTGATCTTATAAATATAATAAATAGACTCTATAATATAATACTTATTAGTAAAAACACCTACAAACTATGGATGAAAATGGGACAAATCCATAGTCTATCAGCTAGGAAGGAGATTGTCCTGGCATTGGGTGCTCCTAGCGCTACTCCTGTTGTTCAACCAAAGGGCCGGAAGAGAAAGTGCGCCAGGGGTAACGACGGGGACTCTTCGCAGCAGGAAGGATTGAATCTGGCGTCAGGATTCCGCGGAAAGGTTCGTTCTTCACTTTGGCTTTTTATTCTTAGAGCGTGAGGTCTTGTTTAGCCCTGTTTTGCTCCGCATCTCTAATTGTTTTATCTCATCTTGAAGTTTGTGTCGCTGATCGATGGGATGATCGGCGAATGTGGTTTCGAGGTCAGTCGTCTTGCGAGAGATCTGACAGAGATGCAGGGCAAATTGTCTGAATCTGAAGCCGTGCTGAATGCTACCAAGGATTTTCATTCCGCAAAGGTGTCTAAGCTTGAGGTTCAGATGGGGGAGCTCGAGAGGGACCTTGAGAAGACGGCGAGTTCTTTGCTTATGGAGAAAAAAGCCAGAAAGACCAAGTCCTCGGAGGCACGTCCACTTCAGCGTCGGATCGAAAGTGGTGAAGGGTCGACGAACCATGGAGTCGAGGAGGCCAAGGATGCGCTCCGCGTGAAGTTCCCGACCCATTTGGCGAAGATCTCTGGTTCTCTAGGCTCCCTCGAGTGCATTCGCAGCAGGGATTTGGCCCTAGCGACCGTTGATGGTGGCATGGCTGTGGTTCAGGCCCTCCAGGGTGAAACCCCTTCGATAAAGTCTGAGTGTTTCCTTCCGACGTGTTCAGAAGACCCAGAGGGGCAAGATCTTGTGGTCGGGGAAAAAAGAGGCGGTGCAGCCCCGAGATTGGATGAGGTGATGGGTGAAGGGGAGGTTTAGATTTTAGATTCCAGATGACGATCAAGGTTACGATCTCGCTTGAGAGATTTTCTTTATGTTACGAATTAGTACTTACTCCGGCCTTGAATGGCTGTGTTTATGTTTTGGGACTGGCCGCTTGTGGCTTTGAATCCTCGCCGCATTGCAGCTTTTTATGAATGGATATTCAGTTTGCGTTTATGTGAGTAAGTGGATGGTAAAGAAGGAAGCTTATGAGTTGTCATCTCATGTCTTTCTCCCAAGTGGAATGCTATATTCGTGGTCCGTTTCGAGAATTTTCCGCAAAGTCCTAACTTCGTGGGATTTCTGAGGACGTTGAATATAAGCATAGAGGCATGCTTTAGGATCTCGTATCTTTTGATATCATACCTTGAGATGTTAAAGATCAGTGTGCTGGGTTTAGAGCAAGACCTAGGTTTACTTCTGGCTTTAAGGGGGGCGATGACTAATTCGACTTACGTATCCCGTTACAGTTTCGACCTGATTCGATACCGATTTAAAGTCCGCGATAGGTTTTCGGCTTATGTGACTTGTCTAGTTGGAATCG
Source organism: Brassica napus (assembly GCF_020379485.1). Taxonomy (NCBI): domain Eukaryota; kingdom Viridiplantae; phylum Streptophyta; class Magnoliopsida; order Brassicales; family Brassicaceae; genus Brassica; species Brassica napus. The sequence continues at coordinate 33,043,732 of NC_063448.1, read as the reverse complement.
AGCATCTCTCCAAGGACAATTTTTAAGTCTCCTGAAAGTGCTGACCAAAATTTCGGATTTCTTTTATAGCCCTATTATCCTTGTGTCGGATGTATAAGAGTCATCTTTGTGAGATGGCTTAGTCTGTTTAGGACGTTGGGAGTTCGATGTGATCAGCAACGAACTTGGTGGTAGTCTCTACCATTTGGATCTTCGCGAAGAGTATGTGTTTGATTCACCCATTGTCTATCAACTCCCCCAGACTTACCCTGTTGCTTGTCCTCAAGCAAAACAAACAGGCAGTCTCTCTGAAAGAGGTTTAAAAACAGCAGGGACACACATGATTTAAAACTTAGAATCATCACCTCTACAATATTGCAATCCACATCTAAGAAGTCCTAATCACCAAAGCACTTCATACCATATCCTAGCTTTGCAACAAAATTCATCTAGCCAACAACTTAGCAAATCTTGTCTGACATTCCCCTCTACCTACCTCATTTCTTAGCATAAATAAAAGTGTAGGCTTTACCTTGGGAGTATCGATCACAGGATGCAAGGAATTTCCAACAAGTATCTGGACCTGCAGGTAAACATTAGTTCATATCCTCTCTCTCTACTAATTTCTCTCCTAGTCAAAGTTGGCTTATATTTGCAAGATCATTGACCAAGATTGGACAGGCTTCCATGAATGAAGCCTTAATGGTGGTTACCACCAAGTCCTGTTTATTTCTTTTTGACCTATATCCTAGGATTATTTGTGAAGCAATCCTTAATGGTTGTAGCCACGAAGTCATGTTCTAATCTTTTACCTATAGAATTCATATGAAGCAAGCCTTAAAGGTTGTAGCCACCAAGTACTGTTCGAATTCCTTCCTAAATAAATCTCTAATATATAAATATAAATATATTTTTTTATATCTATATTTCGAAAATAGAGAAAGAGAGGGTGATAAATCTATCTATGCAAGGCTTTACCTTCCAGACTTGTTTGAAGAATCCGATCTCATGTATACCAAGAACCAAGACAAGCAGTTGTGTCAAGTTTAGTGTTGGAGGTCAGCTTTGGTTCCTTCAAACAATCTCAGCAAGTGTAACATAGTTAACATGTTAATCCACTTTAGTATCTTTAGTACTATCTGCAATCATTATGTCTAGAATGGTGCTAAAGAGTGGTTAGATAACAAGCAAAAATCTAATAAATTCATTATCCCCTTCTTTACTCAGTAAAAACTTTATGTTTGAAAATATATTTTTATTATTCATAAATAAATTAATATCAGTAAACCTCCCCCATACGTAAACAACACTATCCCCAGTGTAAATTCAGTCGGAGTTATAGTGATAATAAATCATAAGTGCTCAATGTAACGAGTTAGAACAATATACCAGACCAGAATGGAGGTCGACCGATGTAAGGATGTTGATATCGGTCGATGCAGGTGTTATCCTGTCGATCAATGTCGACAGTGTCTCATCGGTCGATACTAAGGGCAATCGTCTACTTGGATCTGTTTTTCTTTTTTTGTTTTTGACCTGCAATAAATAAAAGCCAACATAAATAATATATTAATAAAAACTAAATAAATATTACCTAATAGTGGGTTGTCTCCCACTCAGCGCTTTGTTATAATCATTTAGCTTGACTTTGGAGGTGATTGGGCTAGTGATGTTGAAAGTTGGCACTTGTTGGGAAACAAGTCTCCATATCTTCTTTGCGCTTGTTCAACCATTTACCAGTGAAGTCTCTCATTGCTTCATCTCCTCTGCGCCATTTGTCCTTCATTATTGTAGTTGCATCTTCTATCTTCTGCAATCTATCTCCAAGACTCTCCAGATTGAACTGATGTCTCATAAGTCAAGTGTATGTGTCAGCTGCGATCTCCTCTCCATTGTTGTGTGTATCAGAAATGTCGATTGTTATCTTTTTAACTAGCCTCCCTCGGTTTGAAGCTTTGTCGACCGATATATGTTGATGAATATTGGTCGATTTGTTGTTGCGTCTGTCGATCGATGGTGATGCTTCTGGTTGACAGGAAATGTAAATATGAATCTCCACCAATTCCCCTTGAATAGCTTCTATCTTTGAGGTCAAAGCACTAATGCTAAGATCCATTGGGAAATAGATGTCATCACATCTCCCATCAAGCTTCTCTTCTGTAGATTCCAGATCTCTGTAGATCCCATCTACAATATGATCTATCTCTGCCCTGGTGTGAAAATCTGGTTGAGACTTTATCGAATGTGGTTGTGGTGGATTGTCGTCGACTTATGCTGGTATGCGGTTGTCGATCGATGTGCGTAAGCGACTGTCGATCGATGTGTGTAAGCGGTTGTCGATCGATGTAGGTCGAGCAACGTCGGTCGCACTCTGAATTATGGTTATTTCTTGCTTCATCTCCTCCATCCAATTTGTCATCCAGCTGATACTATCATTCAGTGGATAGTAGACACCATCAAGTTTCATCTGGAAGGCTTCTTTGTTGTTCTCGTGTTTTCCACAGACTCCATAGAACATCTCATTGATCTCGTCCTTGGTGTAGATCTCTGATACCAGCTTGGTCTGTGTGAATGAGCTAGCATGTTCAGGAAGACATATGTAGCTTGGCTCATCTTTTGAAGCTCATTCCAGAAGTCTTCTGATATCTCTATTGTGAACACGAATGGTGTGTCCATCTAGATCTTTGGCCTATCCCTGTCATCTTTGTATATTCCATATTCTTCCTTCTCTTCCCAGTAGAATCTCCTGGAACCCAAAAGATCGAAAGCTCTTCTGCCGAATTCTGGCCTTCTATCGACCGATGTTGGGACGTCAACGTCGATCGATGGTTGAGTTGGATAGCGAGTCCCTTGTTTGAAGCTTTTGTTTATGCCACTAGTTGTGTCGTAGGACTCTTTCTGTTGGTGTTCTGGAAAGTTGCATTGATGTATGAACAGGTTGTCTGCTCCATTAGTTGTCTGAAGGATGTCTGCGATGTCCTCTCGAGATACGTGCAGGGTACATCCGTCTATCGCTCTTGTGTAATCATCTGGGTCCCTGAAAATACCAAATTCGTCTGGAGTTATATACTGGTTATCAGATTTAACTTTTTCGCTTACAGTGGTTTTTGGTTATGGATGGTTGTCGATCGATGTTGTATTGTTGATGTCGATCGATTGTGAATGATTGGTGTCGATCGATGGACGACTCTCCCTGTCGATGGGATGGCTGAAATCTGTTCTTTCCCAAGCAGATGCTGCTCGATTCTGATCTGTTTCATCGCGTCTTTGCATGTTGAGAAGCTCGTCGTATATGAAACCCTCATTAAGTTCATCATCTCCTAGATCACGGTATGCTGTCTCTACTGCGTTGCTCTCGTGATAGCGATTATCTGCCCAACTAACAATTGAGTAATCTCCGTCTCTGGTAGCGTCGACGTTAGTGTCGATCGATGGAAAGTAGGCGTTGTCGGTCGATGCTCGAAGGTGGTTTGGCTGGTGAGGTTGAGTGTCGATCGATGTTGAACCGTATCTGTCGATTGATGGCGACTTCTTTTTCCAAGAGGAACGATGGAGAAGTCTATCTTCCTCGTCAAGAGTTGCTCTTTGCTCTATAGCTCGTTCTTCCTCATAATCTTCATCATACTCCTCTGTATGCATGGTGTGTGTTGCCATAGTGGGAATATAGTAGTCGTTTTCCCATTCTCCTTGACTACTGTCGACCGATTCTTCCTTTGGGGTGTCGGTCGACATCTGATGGGCACTGTCGATCGATGTTGTAGTGTGAGTTTCGAGCAACGCTGAGTATTATGTCTCGTACTCGGCTCCACAGTGGCAAACTGTAATGATTCCTGGATCATTGATTCTTCTAGAGGTCGTATGTGGCTTCTTGACTAGGATGGGGTCATAGTGAGTATTAGGATCGATGATTGTTAGACACAACTGGTTGGTTTGAAAGTTGCACACTGCTCCCACTGTTGACAAGAAAGCTCTCCAAGTAATAGAGAAGAGTTCCAGTTCAGATTGATGTCCAAGACGTGGAAATCTACTGGAACTAGGGCATTACCAATCTGCACCTCTAGGTCTCTCACAATTCCTCCTGAGTTCCTCTAGGAACAATCCACAAAAGTTAATAATTCCTGTGAAGGCTCCATTTGCAGACCCAGATGGTCTGCCATAACCCTAGGTAGGATGCTGACTGATGCTCCTGAGTCGCACAAGGCATGTGGGAATTCAATACCCTTTACCGTGCAAGGTATTGCAAAATTGCCCAGGATCACTCTTCTTCTTCAGTGTAATCCTCATCCTCATCTTTTCTCTAGCTTCACAGAACATTCTCCTAATGTCTTCTTCTGTCTCTCTAGTTTCTCTGAAGAACATCCACAATCTGTGGGTATAATAAGCTTCATCGAATGGCTTATCTAGAGGAATCTTGAAGACTATTTTCCGGAAACTTTCCTTTTCCTTTTCATTTGCCCCCCTCTTCAGATGTTTCGCCACTTTTTCCTTTCTTTTCCATAGGGTTCTTCCTTAGGAACCCTATCAACTTCCATAGGATCCGCTCTTCCATAGGAACCGCTCCATCATCTGAAGGTGTCCTGACGTGCAACATCTATCTTTGGCATCTGCACTCGATACATAATAGGTGCTCGTCGATCGATAGGCGCTTGAGGTTCTCGATCGATGATGGTCTCCTGTTGTCGATCGATGGTGGGGTCAGAATGTCGATCGATGTTTACATAGACAGGGCTGGGCGGATGTGGGTGTCTTGTCGTGAGTCATGATCCTCACGACTTTGCAAGATGCGGTTGATTGCATAGGTGTTTTCGAGCGATGTCCAGGAGAGGACGTATGTCATGTCCCCGATCCTAGATAGGATCGTCCAGACGGACTGTGGTGCGAGGCGATGTACTGATCAGGTCATCCGACCTTGAGGCAAGCGTACCATGATCCAAATTGATGGTTAAGGACGTCAGACAGCTGGGACTTAACCTGGATACAACGGAGACAAGTTAAATAGAGCTGGACGAGTGATCCAGAAGCTGGACGAGGTCCGGGTCAAGCTCATTCAGCTCAATAGAGTGTGGAGTCAGCTCACTCAGTGTTGTTCAGCTCACGGGATCTGATGTACTAGCTCACTCAGCTGGGGACAGCTGGTGGTCATCTCATCTCAGCTTGGCGGAGTGTTCCGGTCCGGACCAGTGTGGTCGGGTCCGAGCGGTTACCGAGCCGTTCCGACGGACCGTGTGGGACGATGGGTCCATGAGCAATCCTGACCAAACCAAGCAGTAAGGCAGAGGTCTGGGGGTTGGTTTTCGTGTGGTAACTGCCAAGGGAGCAGTTGGGCAGTTATGGGGGCGGTTCTAAGCGGTTTTGGGCGAAAAGGTACAAGGGGACAAGTGGCATCTCCTTGGCCAATCCCTTGTAAACGATCGGCCAGAGCAGTTACCGGTCTCTCTCTCTCTATAAATACAGACCCTTGGGGTCCATTTTGGGCACCATATTTCCTAGGGAAAGCCCTGAAGAAATCGTGGGAGAAAAGAGAAGAGAGACTGGCCGGCGGCTTGAAGAGAACCCGGGTGTGGTGGTGCTTGATCTGTTCCTACCAAACCCTGACCCTGTGAAGAAAGATGGATACCAGACAGATAGAGAAGGAGAAGGAGAAGGAGAAGGACTTGGCGCCTGGAGAACGGACGCCTAAGGTTAGTGGTGTGGTTCGCAAACCATCGGACATAGCCGGCGGTTGATCCGTCTGAGTCTATGGTTTGATCTGTTTTGTTGGTTACACCCATTTCCACTTTCTGATTACTTCATCTTATGTTCTGAATTTTTATGGTGTAGTCTGTGGGATCAGACTTGATGGCACTGAACCATGGCCTTGCCCGGTTCAGGAATGATGCCCATGGCCTTAGCCGAGGGGTTCATGATCAGGATTCATATGGTCTGGGTCGATTCATTGGATTCTGATTATGGGAATCTCTTAGTTGGGATTTATCATGAGTTTTAGTGAATTTTAATTAGTTTTTGAAACACTTTCGAAATTGGTCAGATTTGGCATGATGAGTAGTTTGATGATTAGTTTTGGAACCAGCCATGCAATGATAGGTCCTTGTGTTAGGTTATCTGATCATATGCTTGTGTGTGTGTTTGTGGTTCCAGGTACAGACTTGGACCGTGATAAAGTAAAGGAACTGTGAGGACTCCAGCCGTGGGAAGATGTGTGGTGATTGGGTCATTGTTAATAAATGTGAACTACTGATAACCTATTGTGCTTGTTGTGAACTTATGATAGCCTAGTGTGCAACTTATGTATTAAGGATGAATGAATGTTGTATGGATTTTGTTTAATTATCTATAAAATAAGAATTTGCCTTACTTGAATCTGATAGTGTAAGTGTGATTGAATGAACCTCAAAACTCTAAAAAATACTTAGAAAAAAATATTACACTTGAAATCAGAAGTAAAGGAATCAAACTGAATAGAATGTTTAAATGAGCCGCGGTCTGGCTGGATTGAGGAATCCATGATCGGGTCTTACAAGTTGGTATCAGAGCTGATTGATTCTAGGATTTGTTTGGGCTATTGGGATCACCACACATTCGGCTGTTGAGACTCACGGTAAGGGTGTTGTTTTCCCCTTGTGTTGGTTGCTTGTTTGCATAATCTTAGGATTGGATTGTGGTTTTGGTTTCTGTTATGAACTAACCTTTGTTTGTATTGTGAATCCTAAGGGTACTAAGAGGAAGTCTAAGAAAGGAAAGGAGGCTGCTGGAGCATCCGGGAACGTTGAGGCTGTTAGGGTCGATCCGACTCAGGTGTTGCCTACTCAGGTGTTGCCGACCCAGACGGGTCCGGTCAACAATGAAACCGGATTGCCACAGGGACCAATCCTTCCGACTGAGGTTAATAGGGAGAATGTTGGAGATCAACGTGATCAGAACTAGGAACAGGAAGATGAAACTTCCCGTACTGATTAACGGGGAAGTGGCCGAGCCTTCCATGAGGGAAGTGTTGGAGGCTGTGAAGCTCATGGGAGCACAGATGGTGACACTGACCCAGGCGTTCACACCTTTGGTGAATTCATCGGTGGGTCAGGTTACTCCTCCGATTCGTGTGGCTGCCCGGGCTGCTGGTGAACATTTGAGATCAGTGGCTGAGATGGTAGAGCTTGACCCACCGGACAGAGTGGTGCGTAAGGTTGAGTACCTAAAGGTTTTGGAGCACATCTCCAAATTGGGGACCAAACACTTTGCTGGAAGTCTTTATCCTATTGAGGGTTATGAGTGGAGGAGCAGGTTGGTATGCAACTTTAGCTCAACTCGTTGCCCTGAGGAGTACAAGAAGGACATAGTTGTTCATTTCGTGGAAGGTGATGCACACAATTGGTGGTTGGCGCTGGACAAGCGTACAAACGGCACCATTGAGCGTTTTGCTGACTTTGAGGTTGAGTTCAACCACAAGTACTTTCCTGCTGAGGCGTGAGATCGTTTGGAGTCTAAGTTCTTGGACTTGACACAAGGCCGCAAGACAGTTTGTGAGTATGAAGAAGAGTTCAACCGGCTCAGGAGGTATGTGGGAAGGGAATTGGAGGACGAGGCAGTACAGGTCCGTACGTTCATTTGTGGCTTGAGAGCCGAACTTAAGACCTACTGCTCGGTCCGCACCTTCCATACCGTGTCTGAGTTGATGGAGAGGATGGCAATCCTTGAAACTAATCTTGCTGATAAAGCCAATATGAATTCTAGGAGCCATACGGCCTCTAGTGGAACTGGTGGCGACCGGAAGAGGAAGAGGGACGCAGCTTAGGAGGGTAAAACATCAAGGGGTAGGCCTGAGTGTCCCAAGTGTGGTAGACGCCATGGAGGCGAGTGCTGGAGAGCCATGGGTGCTTGTACTCGTTGTGGCAAGATGGATCATGCGGCTCGTGACTGTCCGGGACCTGACCAGAGTCGGGGACATGGCTCGAGTGGTGGTGGATCCTTTCACTGTCACGGCTGTGGCAAGGCAGGACATCTCCGTACAGATTGTCCCAAGTCACAGGGTGGTCAGGACAAGAACCGTGGAGAGGCAAGCAAGCCGAGCCTGAACCGGCGTCAGTCCTCCACACCAAGAGTGTACGAGCTGTCTAAGGACGAGGATGAGGCTGGACCGATCAAGGCTATCACTGGTAATAACTCTTGACTTATCTTTTTGATTCAATAGAATTGCATGGTATGGAACCTAGGATTGTTAGATGCCTGGAGTAGGACCTTGGTTAAAGGGCTTGAGTAATGATATGGAACCTAGAATGGTTAGATACTTTGAATGGACCTTGTGTAGGAACCTTGAGTATCGGTGGTGTAGAAACACATGTACTTTTCGACACTGGAGCTACACACAGTTTTGTGAGTCCAGGAATGATCAGAAAGGGTTTGTTCTGGTTAGGAACTGAGGATGAACCTTGCATAGTGAATACAGCTGGTGGCCAACTGATGCATTCACTAGGGCAGATTAAGGGGATTCCAGTAGTGATCAAAGACAGGGTGATGCCTGCGGATCTGATTGTTATCCGCCTTGAGAATCATGAAGTGATCTTAGGTATGGATTGGCATGGAAAGCATAGGGCCACCCTTGACTGTCGTCGTGGACGGGTGCAGTTTGAGATGGGTTGTGAAGCCCCAGTTAGCTTCAAAGGGATGTGTCCGCCCCCTGGAAATATAGTGGTGTCAGCAGTCCGAGCGGAACGGATGCTTGAAAATGGTTGTGAGGCCTATTTGGCTACCATTACCACTAGGGAGGTCGTAGAGGGTGGTAACCCGGACGGGATTCCGTTGGTCATTGAGTTCGAGGATGTGTTCCGGGCGCTACAGGGCATTCCCCCTGATAGGGCTGACCCATTCATAATAGAACTAGAACTAGGGACGGCCCCAATGTCAAAAAGTCTCTACCGCATGGCTCCTGCCGAGATGGCCGAGCTGAAGAAACAACTTGAGGAGTTGTTGGAGATTGCCGAGAATGGCTTCATATGCCCTAGTGCATCACCTTGGGGAGCACCAGTCCTTTTTGTTAAGAAGAGGGATGGTAGTTTCAGGTTGTGTATTGATTACCGGGGATTGAATCAGGTTACTGTGAAAAACAAGTACCCGTTGCCTCGGATTGATGAGTTGTTGGACCAACTCCATGGAGCAAAGTGGTTCTCCAAGATCGACTTGGCCTCTGGATATCATCAGATTCCAATCGAGCCAAGTGATGTTAGGAAAACGGCTTTCCGGACACTGTACGGCCACTATGAGTTTGTGGTTATGCCATTCGGACTGACCAATGCACCTGCTGCATTCATGAAGATGATGAATGGTATCTTCCGGGAGTACTTGGATGAGTTTGTGATTATCTTTATAGATGATATACTCGTGTACTCCAAGACAAAGGAAGACCATAAGAGGCATCTTCGGGCAGTGTTGGGACGCCTGAGGGAACATAAGCTCTTTGCTAAGTTGAGCAAGTGCAGTTTCTGGCAGAAAAGCATTGGGTTCCTTGGACACATTGTGTCTGATCAAGGGGTGTCCGTTGATCAAGACAAGATCAAGTGTATACGGGAGTGGACGCAGCCAAAGAATGCGATGGAAGTAAGAAGCTTCTTGGGGCTGGTCGGCTATTACCGGAAGTTCGTCAAGGGGTTCTCGAGCTTGGCTCAGCCCATGACCCAGTTGACTGGCAAGGACGTGAAGTTTGCATGGCTGAGGCTTGTGAAAAGAGTTTCGCAGCCTTCCAAGACATGTTGACTAGTGCACCGGTCCTGGTGTTGCCTGAGGTGGATAGGTTCGACGCCATGCAGCCCATGGTAGAGAGACTCCCAGGGGTAGCTCCGGAAGAGCAACCCCGACTCCTACGCCGATACTCCTTTCATGGATGAGATCACCTTGATCGAGATGCCCAGGAAGTTCTCTTTCCCCAGCATAAAGGCGTACGACGGCACCACTGCTCCGGACGACCACGTCGCCTAATATAGACAAAGGATGCTCGCCGTAGCACTCCCAAAGGGGTCACGCGAAGCTACCATGTGCAAAGGTTTCGGCTCCACCCTGACCGGACCCGCTCTGCAGTGGTATATGAACTTACCCTCCAGGTCCTTAGCCTCCTTCGCTATTCTCAGCGACAAATTCGTGGAGCAATTCACCAGCAGTAGGGACCTGGAGAAAACCTCCGACAGCCTCTACGAAATCCTCCAGCACCGAGCAGAACCCCTGCGAGGCTACATAGCCCACTTCAATCAAGAGAAGGTGGCTATCCCCGAATGTAGTATCCCCACTGCTATCTCCGCTTTCAAGAGAGGTCTGCTCCCCGACGGAGACCTTTACAAGGAGCTGACCAAATATCAGTGCAAAACCATGGAAGACATCCTATCTCGACCCTGGGCGCAGGTCAAATGGGAGGGAGACGTCGCCAGCCAGGCCAAAGCGCAGCAAAAGCCAGATCCCAAGACGATCAGACCAGACCGAACCGAGCGAGACGAGAAACCCTCTCAAAGATCAGCTAGGGACTCTGGAAATAGATACCGGGGAAGGTACTAGAAACGGACGATCGAGAAGGCTGAAGGGATGGCAGTGTCCACGTGGCCAGACATCTCTCACCTCTCCGTCTCAAGGCCGGAGCTGGTAAATGTTCTGAAGCAGATGGGCCAGCAGGTCAAGTGGCCTCAGAAGATGAAAGCTCCCGACTCTTTCCGGAACCCTGGCTTCTGGTGCGACTTCCATCGAGACCACGGTCACAAAACGGAGGACTGCGTCGCACTAAAGATCGAGGTCAACGAGCTGCTTAGGAAAGGGCACCTCAAGGAGTTCCTTTCCGATAAGGCCAAGAGCCATCTAAGCAAGGAGACAACGGGTAAGCCCACTGAGGCTGCTCTCCTCTGGCCACCGCGACAGGACCGACTGATACATGTCATTTTGGGCGGTTCGGAAATTAGCGGCATAAGCCATGCAGCTGCAAAGAAAAGCACTTGGAACGCCAAGCACGGCCTAGAGGCAGCCAAGCGAAAATGTTTGCTCTTAGGAACAGACGAGATAAGCTTCATGGCAAAGGAACAGGAGAAAGTCCTCACTCCGCATCACGACGCCCTGGTTATCTCGCTCACTGTAGTGAACTGCCTGGTAAAAAGGATACTGGAAGATAATGGAAGCTCCGGCAACATAATCTTCCAGGCCACATACAAGGACCTAGGGCTGGAGGAAGGCGCTCTAACTCGGAGGGTAACCCCCCTTATAGGGTTCAGCGGGGAAGTCAAACAAACCGCTGGGGAGATAATCCTCCCCGTATACGCCGAAGGAATCAACATGTCAACCAAGTTCCTCGTGGTTGACTGCGACTCGTCTTACATAATGATTCTTGGACAGCCCTGGATTCACGGAATGGGGGCCGTCCCCTCGACTCTTCACCAAATGGGACATTTCATACACCCTGGGGCATAAAGGCGATCAGAGGAGATCATGAATATTCCCGCTCTTGCTATCAGACCACACTGAAAGGGAAAGACCAAGGTCTTATAACAATTACAGAAAAAACCTCCAGCTCGTCACACCGAGGAACCGGAGGTAGAGGAAATAGACGAGGTGCCATTAACAGAAGGAGATCAAACCCGACATCTCATGATCGGTTATGTTAGGGGATTTTTGTGTAGGCTCCTTTAGAGTACCACGGAATGATGGATAAGCTAGAGAATCGTATGTGTTTTGAGTAGGTTTGTATGTTTCGTGAGGATTTGGATAAAGTAATAAAAGATAGGCTTGAAGAGGCGTTTTATTAGATAGAACAACAAGAACAAAACAGGGTTTCAAGGTATTAAAGAGGAACCCTAATTCTAGCCGTCTAACCCAAGTCTCTAAGCCTCGGAGAAGTCGATCTCTTGCTTTTGGGACTTAAGAGCCCTTATATAATCGCCTTGAAGTCGGTTTGATTTAGGTTGAACTCTTCCATATTCGGAAATATGGAAGGTTCTTCTTATCGGAAATCTTCCATTTCTTGGAGGGGAGGTCGGTTCCTGGGACTGGTCGCGTTCCTTTATCGGGGACCTGGAGCGTTCCTTTATCGGAGATCTAGAGCGTTCCTTTATCGGGGACCCGAGCGCCTGGGTCCTGCTTGGAGGCTGGAGGAAATGATACCGGGGTATTTTTCCTTAACAGGTTCCAAGCTAACCGAAGGATTGAGAAGAAGACTGGTAGACTTCCTTAGGTCTAACTCCGACTGCTTTGCTTGGTCCCACGCAGATATGCCTGGGATCGATCCGGAGATCATCATGCACAAGCTGCAGGTGGAGCCCCTACATCAACCCGTCAGACAAAAGGGACGGAAATTTGCCCCCGAGAGACACGCGATCATCAACGATTAAGTCAAGAGCCTGCTCGGCGCGGGGTTCATTCGTGAGGTGCAGTACCCAGAATGGCTAGCTAACGTCGTCGTGGTCAAGAAAAAGAGCTGGAAGTGGAGTGTCTGCATCGATTTCACGGACCTCGACAAGTCCTGTCCAAAGGACCCCTTCCTGCTAACTCATATCGACAAGCTGGTGGACGCCACCGCGGGGCACCAGTTGATGAGCTTCATGGACGCGTTCTCCGGCTACAATCAGATACTTATGAATACTGCTACAAGGTCATGCCTTTCGGCCTAAAGAACGCAGGATCGACCTATCAACGACTGGTCAACATGATGTTCGCGGACCAAATCAGGAAAACCATGGAGGTCTACATAGATGACATGCTGGTCAAATCCTTGGAAGCGGAAGACCACATATCTCACCTTCAGCAAGCCTTCTCCACCCTCAGGAAATATAACATGAAGTTCAACCCGGCTAAATGATCATTTGGGGTCAGTTCTGGCAAGTTCCTTGGGTACATCGTGACCCACCGGGGCATCAAGGCCAACCCGGAACAAATCAGGGCGATTCACTCAATCCCTTCCCCGAAGAACGTCAAGGAGGTTCAAAAGCTAACGGGAAGGATGGCAGCCTTGAGCAGGTTCATCTCCAGACTCTCCTACAAATCTCACACCTTTTTTGGAACTCTCAAGAATCCGAAGGATTCGAATCCGAATGCGAATGCGAGACAAGAGAATGCGAATCCGCTCTCCAAGAGCTAAAATCGTATCTCACCACTCCTCCTCTCTTGTCCAAGCCACTACTCGGTGAAGTCCTGCTACTATATCTAGCGGTCTCCGAACACGCCGTGCGCGTCGTCTTAGTTCGCGAGGAGGAAAACAAGCAGCTACCAATCTATTATGTAAGCAAGGCTCTCCTAGACGCAGAGACCGGCTATAGCCACCTAGAAAAGCTGGCCTTAGCCCTGATAGTTGCCGCTCGCAAGCTCCGACCCTTCTTCCAGGCTCATCCAATCGTGGTTATTACCTCCTTCCCTGTAAAGTTGGTCCTCCATAAACCAGAAGTCTCTGAACGCCTAGCCAAATGGGCCGTGGAACTAGGGGAGTACGATGTAATATTTCGACCCGCCACGGCTATAAAGTCACAGGTCCTAGCAGACTTCGTGGCTGAATGCTCCCATGCCTTGCTCCTAGCTCTGGAGCAGGAGGTACGCCTCCGAGGCAAAAGTAAGGAAGAGGGAGAATGGATCCTACACGTTGATGGATCCAACAACATCAGAGGAGCTGGAGTGGGGATAGTGCTTACCTCACCAACAGGGAACACAGCCTCAAGGGCAGTGAGATGCAACTTCAAAGCAACCAACAACAAAAGCGAGTATGAGGCCCTAATCGCAGGCCTAACCCTCGCCCATTAAATGGGGGCAGAGAACATCCAGGTCTTCGTCGACTACCAGCTGATAATCAACCAGGTACAAGGGGAGTACCAAGCAAAAGATGACAGCCTGATCCAGTATCTGGCGGTCGCTCAGCGACTAATCAAGAAGTTCAAGAGCTGCAAGCTCACTCAAATCCCCCGGGAACAGAATTCACAAGCCGATGCCCTGGCTAATCTAGGGTCTGCCCTTGAAATGAATAGCAAGATGAGTATCCCCTTGCTCGTGCTTCAATGGCCAGCTACCATGGAGGAACCCCCGTCAGAGGAGGTCTCCGCCGTCGAAGAAGGTGAAACCTGGATGACCCCTCTAATCCGGTACCTGGATGACCCCTCTAATCCGGTACTTGGAGGCCGACATCCTCCCAGAAGACCGTAGCGAGGCCAGAAAGATCAAAAAGTAAGCCGCGAGGTACTGTATCTCCCAGGAGAAGCTGTACCGGAGATCTTTCTCTGGTCCGTATCTGAGGTGTGTCACACACCGAGAGGCCGCTAGAATCCTTGTAGAACTACATGAAGGAGATTGTGGATCCCACTCTAGCGGTCGAAGCCTGGTGCTCAGAGCCAGAAGGGCCGGTTACTATTGGCCCACGAAGGCCGCCGACAGACAAGCCAAGCACTGCGACCAGTGCCAAAGGCACGCTCCAGTCTCCAAGCTTCCCCCAGAGAACCTCAACATAAGCTCACCATGGCCCTTCAGAAAATGGGGCATGGATATAGTAGGGAAATTCCCTATGGCGCCGGGGTAGAAGGTCTTCCTTCTGATAGTCACTGACTACTTCTCCAAGTGGGTCGAAGCAGAAGCGCTCAGCCACATAACAGATCTCCATATCCACAAGTTCCTGTGGACTTACGTAATCACTCGCTTCCGGGTCCCCCATGAGATCGTCACCGACAATGGACCCCAGTTCACGAGCCACAACTTCAAGGAGTTCTACAAGGACTGGGGCATAAAACTAACTTTCGCCACACCCCGACACCCCCAGTCTAACGGACAAGCCGAGTCCACGAACAAAACAGTGGTCAACATTCTTAAAAAGCGACTGCAGGGCTCTCACGGGAAGTGGGCGGAAGAACTACACGGAGTCCTCTGGGCCTACAAGACCACTCCTGAACCAGCAACAGGGGAAACCCCCTACTCGCTAGTCTACGGCTCTGAGGCCATTGTACCTACAGAGATGCACGTAAGAACAACGGTCTCCGGATCTACCTCTCAGGAGGAGAATAACGAGCTGACGGCGCTAAGCCTCGACCTGCTCGACGAAAAAAGAGAGGCCGCTCGACTGAGAAACTGGTCCTACCAGCAAACGTCGCCATGACGTACAATAAGAAAGTCAGAACCAGAACCTTCCAGCAAGGGGAGTGGGTTCTACAACGAGCAGAAAAAACAACGGGTAAACTCACCCCAGGGTGGGAAGGACCCTATAAGGTCATCGAGGTGCAGAGAGCAGGCGCCTACAGGCTGCAAGATAGCAGAGGTAAAATACAACCCAACTGCTGGAACCCCCTGCACCTCAAAGCCTATCATTTTTAATACGGTCTCCGGATCATGATTTCTATACTGCTATATACTATTTAAGCATTATGATTTCCTAATCCTATGTATGCTAAACGTCTCTGGAAAAAGCTTATAATAAAATAGTTCCGACTATAAAAGCATAGGTGAAATCAATATACTTAAAGGGGCATACGAGCTGGATCAGGTCTCCAGAGACCTCCGATCCTGGCCAACCTCACAAAACTGGCATGACCACAGTGGCACACCCAGAAAGAATCAAAACGGGTATGAGACATAAAGCAGGAATGTGTATGCGCAAGCCTGACTTCAAGGCAATTATATAAGGGACTGAGAAGCCCTTATATAATCGCCTTGAAGTCGGTTTGACTTAGGTCGAACTCTTCCATATTCGGAAATATGGAAGGTTCTTCTTATCGGAAATCTTCTATTTCTTGGAGGGGAGGTCGGTTCCTGGGACTGGTCCCAGGGTTCCTTTTAGCGGGGACCTGGAGCGTTCCTTTATCGGGGACCCGAGGGCCTGGGTCTTGCCTGGAGGCTGGAGGAAATGATACCGGGGTATTTTTCCCTTACAGTTTACCCCTTATTGCTCGATTTAGTCATCAAACTCGGGGAATAACATGTACACTCAAGTCAACCGGGGTTGCTCATTCTCAGCAGGCTTCCCTTAGGCAGGACTCCGGTCCATCTGTCTCGCTATCCTGGATTCCACTCAAGCCGGAGCTCATTCTGAACCCAGGCAAGGATCGGTTCCACCTTACTTAGTCGGAGCTTGATAGTAGCGTCTTGAATTTTCTGGAGATGATGAGGCTGGGGAGAGTTCTTGTTGGAGAGAACCGAAGTCTTCGATATGCATTGGAATCCTTTGGGCCGGAGAAGTAACGCTGGTAGGGTGGTCCTCAGAGTTCCATTAGTTCCTCGGGTTGCTTAATAGGCAATATGGAAAGTGCTTTCCGTCGTTTCTTCCCTTTTTTGGGAGATTTCTTCCTTTATTATCGGAGATCTGACCGATATCCTCTTTTTTTCGCAGAAAAGAAATAATTTGAAATCCAAATACCGTGGCCCAAGATCCGCTACGGCATGCGACTTCTTAGGGAAGATACCCAACGGCTTTTCCTTCGTTTCGCATATATTCTTCCATTCCTGCTTCTCTTTTCTTCATGTTTCTCGCTCATCAATACCCTTGATTCAGATATACTCTTTCTTCCTTCTTATACTGGCATTTGACTTAGTTAAATCGATCCTAGGCTTGTGCCTGCTTATCTTATTGTAGCCACGATCAATCAAATAGGATCTTCCTGAACCAAGACTAAGTGTTCTGCTTCTTCTACTCCAACGATGGCCGACAGAGCTGCTTCGAGGAGAAGGGTGGACTCTCCAGTTTCTCAATCTGATAGCTCCCCTGATCCAGGTGAGGGATCAGAGTATGATTTGATGGCTCCCTTACCGCTAGCGTATACATATGCGTATCCTTCACCAGTGGGACCTACTTCGACAGTGGTTGAGGATGATTTGGTGGAATGGAGACGGAAATACTCTCTTCCTCCCTTTGTTGACCTCCGTGTACCCACATCGGAGGAGCATGCTTCCAGCAATGTTTTGGGGGAGATCACCATTAAAAAAGCTTTCTTTGACACCGGCTTTAGAGGGGTGATCCCCGTGCTCATAGCAAGCTTGTACGGTTTCTTCGAGATTTCTCCCTCTCAACTGAACCCTCCATCTTGGAGACTTCTCGTGGCTATTCAGAACCTGGACGACCTAGAGCACTTATCCTTTGGGATCAACGAGGTTTTGTTTTCTTATCATTTGGCCCCCCTTAATGGAGGAGAAGGTCGGTTTCACCTTCGTCCCCGTAGTGGCCTGCCCATTGTAGAGGAACTCCGAAAGAGTGATCGTAAGGGGTCCGCTTTTAATAAGAAATGGCAGGAGCGATACGTGTTTATGAGGCTTCCTAGGCATTCTTATCGATGGAACTTTGTAGGTAGGTGTCTGAAGTGGGCAAGGCTTTGTCGTTTTCTGGTCTCTTAACCTTTTGTTGTTTTCGCAGCTGGAACACACCCTGCTTTTCCGGAAGGGGAGAGTACCGTTCTTCGGGCGCGTCAGCTTCCCCTTGATCGTCGCCAGGTGAATTTTTTGCTTAGCAATAGCGTGTTGCATCGAAGTAGCCTTTGGGGTGAGCATATCTTCATCGTCTTTTTATGATCATTCTCTTGTTCGACTTTCTGATGATTTCTTTACGCAGGGAACATGTCCGAAGGAACTGTCAATGACCCTTTTGCAGCTTACCAGGAAGCAGCTAAGGTGATCTCCGCAAAGAAGGAGTCTGCGAGGAGAGGGTCTGCAAGTGGGACGACATCCGGGGATGAAGTAGTGATTACCGGCAGCCGTCAGTTAGTGACAGTGAAGATGGAACCGCCCTCGTTGGCCCAGACTAAGAAGCCCCAAAGTGGAGGTATAGCGACCCGATCGTCGCAGCAGTCGGTCGAGGCTACGTGCTCTGTGGGGATCCTTGCCACGGCCTTGTCCAATTTGAATCTGCAGGTATTTCCTCAGGACGGCACTGTTCTTCCGCCGGGGGAGCCATCGGAAGTAGTTCACACCCTTCAATGGGGGCTTCTCCGGGTATGTCGTTGTACGCTTTACATTCTTCCTTTTGCTCCAGATTCTTATAGGAGCGTATAATTTTTGTGCAGACTATCTCTCAGTTATTCCATCTTGGTGAACGACTATCCAACGAGAGTCCAGTGGCTAGTCGAGAGGAACTTGAGGATCTAAAACGTCAGGCTTCAGAGGAGAGAGCTCAGCGGCTAGCCCGGGAGATGGAGATCTGTGATTTGAAGGATAAGGTGAAGGATCTGGAGAGGACTGCTGAGGTATCTTCGGCTGATGCGCTGGCTACTAGCAAGAGGAACTCAGAGTTAGAGGAAGCTATGGGGACTCTCAAGCTTGAGATGGTGATGGCCGTAAACGGGGCAAGAGTCATTGGCCGGTGGGACTTGATTAGGGAATGGTTGAAGGGACAAAGTAATCAGTGGGATCTAGTTAAGGCTTTGGAGCAATTCAAGGCGGTTACCCTGGAGGAGGCGAAAAATAAGAATGCTCCGCTCCCCACATTCGAAGATGAGCCCGCCATTCCTTTTTTTTCTAGGAGGCCTAGGGGATCTTCCTCCTGAACTCGTATTTCTATATCCCCTTTTTCTGCTGGAATAATGGCCCTTTGTGGCTTATTTTGATTTTGTTGAATAATGGCCCTATTGTGGCTTCATAAAAATACTTTTGGAGTTTTTGCATCTCTCACTTGCTTGTTTTCGACCTTGACCTCTGTTCTTGATGGACCTTTCATCCTTTAAGCCCAGAGTTTTGGCTTTGCTTCTGTGATTGCCCCTTCTTTGCAGGTTGCGGAATGATCTCGGGGTTTCGAAGATTGATTCACGGAGATGAATTAGAGAGCTGATGAATACTGCGCGAGTAATCTAAGCGTTGGGTGGAGAAAGCTCTCTGGGGATCTTCTTGTAAGATCCAAGCCGCATGGGCTTTGGGTGCTGGGATTCCCTGGAACCCTCGGTCTTTTAAATTCTTGGCTGGTTCCCTATGCCCTGGACCCTAGGATCGCTTGGGGAACTGATGGGTTCAGGACCCGGAGGTTGTTTCTTGGGAACCCATGGGTTCTGGACCCTGAGGTTTTTGATAGGACTCGTAGTCTCTGGACCCTTAGGTTTTCGATAGGTCTCGTAGTCTGTGGACCCTGAGGTTTAATTTTTAGGAACCTATGGGTTCTTGACCTTGGGGCCTTTCTGAGCCCGGAGTTCTTTCTCAGAACCCGGAATATTAGTTTC
The DNA here is from genome assembly GCF_020379485.1 of Brassica napus. Taxonomy (NCBI): domain Eukaryota; kingdom Viridiplantae; phylum Streptophyta; class Magnoliopsida; order Brassicales; family Brassicaceae; genus Brassica; species Brassica napus. Next base: position 33,024,641 of record NC_063448.1, on the reverse strand, counting down.
AAGGGACTGTATTCTGCCATCTTAGGGGAGGCCACTATTGGTACCTGTTGGGATTTCGTATTCTGCCGCTCGGAAGCTTGCCACTATCGATTTCCCGTGCTGCACGCTGCTTCTGCAGGAAGCCACTATCAGACTTAGAGGGTGCTGGTATGGGTGAAAACCCAAGTGTCAGGCTTACGCTGTTTTCCACGTCTGGAGAAGCAGGATATTATAGGGTGCTCCCGGACTTTTGCACTTTTGCTCCCTGCTATCGCAGTACTTTTGCAATTATACCTTGTGTCCCCTGTATTATTTAGCACGTAGCGTTTTATTACAGGTACTTTTCATGTTTGGGTATTTGTTTTAGTTTAGGACCCCGATATGCCTGAGGCTATACAGGGGTTTTAGGTAGTATTGACGGTATACTCGGGCTCGCGCAGACCCATTCCTACCATATGTCTCATACCTGTTTTGTTTTTCTTTGGTCGTGCCACTTTTTCGTTAAGGGTTGGCCAGGATCGGAGGTCGCTTGGACCAGATCCAGCTCGTTTGCACCTTTAAGTATTATGATATTCCTATTACTCTTTTATAGTCGAAACTATTTTATTGCATAGGCTTTGTCCGGAGACGTTGCAGCGTACATGGGAGTAGGAAAACATAATGCTTAAATAATAAATAAGTAATAAAAATCATCGTCCGGAGACCGTACAAGACATCCGCTTGCGAGGTACCCCGGTGGTTGGGCCATGTTTTACCTTTATTATGCAGCCCGTAGGCTCTGTTTCGGTGTTTGGCTGAGTGCCCCTGCCGGAGGATTCCTCTTTCTTGCCGCGGTCCCTGGCGGCGCTCCGTGGTCGGGACCAGTCCTCTGGGTTATGTGGACCCATCTGTCGCTTTCCTCCTGGGAGGTGGACTTCATGTCGTTTTGAGGATTATATGAGTACTTCCTTGGCGCGTCGTCCCTCTCTCCATTGCTGGGTACTGCTTCTCCCTTGGGTCCAGGAACCGTGACCGAGATTTGTCTTGTGCCCCAGCTTATGTAGATTTTCTTGCTATTGGGGATTCGCGGCCAGTGTTTCCGGGTGATGAAGGTTCTCAGCACGGACATGAGATGTGTAGTCGCATTCATCCACCAGAGCGACCAGATATGAAGAACTCTGGCTTGGCTAGAGATCTTTGTCCTCCGTTGGCAGGGTACCCTCTGCCCCAGATCCGTCCGGTATGATTTCAGGGGAGGTCTCCTCACGGTGCTCATGCCTCGCTTGTTCATCTGCAAGACCATTGGTTGATAGCTGATGAGATCTTTGCGGGGTGCAGGACAAGGATCTTGCGAGGTCCATGTCTTCTGAGCAGATACCGCTTTGGAAAACCTTGAGTGAGACCATGCGAAGCGGTCGACACCGGTCCTTAGGTGGTCCTTCACATGATTCGGGGTCCGCGTCCTCTGAAACGATCGCCATTCGCCTGTCTTCTTGACCTCTGGTCCCTGAGTTTGCGTGATCTGAGGTCTCTTCTGTAATTGCTATAAGACCTTGGTTTTTCCCTTTAGGGTGGTCTGGTAGCAGAATCGAGAGTTCTCCTGGTCTCCCTTGATTATTCTGATGCCCCAGGGCGTAGGGAACTTCACCATTTGATGAAGGGTTGAAGGGATTGCTCCCATGTCATGAATCCAGGATCGTCCTAGGATTATGTTGTATGCTGATTGACAGTTGACGACCAGGAATTTGGTAGACATGTTGATCCCTTCAGCGTATACTGGGAGACTGACCTCTCCGCCTGTTTGCTTAACTTCGCCGCTGAATACAATGAGTGGAGTTATTTTGCGCGTCAGGGCGCTTTCCTCCAGCCCTAGGTCCTGGTACGCAGTCTGGAAGATGAAGTTGCTGGAGCTACCATTGTCCACTAGTATTCTTTTTACCAAGCAGTTTTCTACGGTGAGTGAGATAACCAGGGCATCATGGTGGGGAGCCAGGATCATCTCCTGCTCCTTACCCGTGAAGCTTATTTCGTCGGTACCTAGGAGCAAGCGCTTTGGTTTGGTCGTCTCCATGCCGTGCTTGGCGTTGCGGGTGCTTTTCTTGGCAGCTGCATGACTCACGCCACTTATCTCTGAGCCTCCCGTTATGACATGGATCACTTGGTCCTGGCGAGATGGCGAGTCGGGTATAGCTCCAGCAGATTTCGCCGGCACCTTTTTATTTAGATGGTTCTTGGCTTTCTCTGAAAGGAATTCCAGGAGATGCCCCTTTTGGAGTAGTTCATTAACCTTGATCCTTAGAGCGACGCAGTCTTCTGTTTTGTGACCGTGGTCCCGATGGAAGTCGCAACAGAGACCAGGGTTCCGGAACGAGTCAGGTGCCTTCATTTTCTGACGCCACTTGACCTGTTGGCCCATCTGCCTCAAGACGTTGACTAGCTCCGGTGCGGATATCAAGAGATGGGAGATGTCGGGCCAAGTAGATACCGACATTCCTTCCTCCTTTTCCAGGGGTCGGTTTTGGAACCTGCCCCGATTTCTATTCATGGAGTCCTTGGTCGCTCTCTGGGAGGGTCTTTCATCCTGATTTCCTTGGTCTGATCGGGCTGACTTTTGTTCCTACTTCGGCTGGGCTTTAGCGCGGCCAGCGACGTCTTCTTCCCACTTCACTTGTGCCCAGGCCCTGGATAACACGTCTTCCATGGTCTTGCAGGGATACATGGTTAGTTCTTTGTAGAGGCCCCCATCTAGAAGTAGGCCCCTTTTGAAGGCAGAGATCGCGGTAGGAATGCTGCACTCGGGAACGACCACCTTTTATTGGTTGAAACGGACTATGTAATCTCGCAGGGGTTCTACCCGATGCTGAAGAATCTCGTAGAGGCCGTCTGAAGCCTTCTCCAGGCTCCTACTACTTGCGAATTGCTCCACGAACTTGTCATTGAGGATCGCAAATGAGGATATGGACCTGGTGGGTAGGTTGATGTACCATTGTAGGGCAGGTCCTATAAGTATGGAGCCAAAACCTTTACACATTGTAGCTTCGCGAGACTCTTTTGGAAGTGCAACCGCGAGCATCCGCTGCTTGTACTGAGCGATATGATCGTCGGGGTCGCCTGTCCCGTCGTACATCTTTATGCTGGGGAAGGAAAACTTCCTAGGCATCTCGACCGAGGCGATTCCTTCCACGAAGGGGGTATCTGCGTAGGAGTCCAAGTTACTCCTTCGGATTGGGGGAGCTACTCCTGGTAGGCGTTCCACCATGGACTGCATGGCGTCGAATCTCTTGGAGAACATCTTCTCGAGATAGGCAGTCATAGAGTACTCCGTCGCTGATATCTTTTCAGGCGTCTCCTTATCAGATTCTGGCTCGGAATCACTCTCCTCCAGGCTGTGGACCTGAGGATTCTCAGCCCCTTCGCGCGTTGCCTCGGCTACGCCTGACCCCAGGAGCTGGATCGGTCGCACCTTCTCCGGAGCTAGGAGTATTCAGATTCCCCATGGGTCGAACCTGGGTGTTGAAACGATGCTTCTTGTTGCCTGCCATGCTGCGGGCTTGGTTTTGATCTTGGAGGACTGTATTCTCCGACTTCAACTGGGTGAGCTTCTCGGCACTTTGCTCCAGCTGTTTGGAGTGTTTGTCAAGTTTCTCCTTCAGACTCTGGACTTCTGAAGAGAGGTTGGGGTTTTCCCCGGTTGCTTCCCGAGTTCGATTCATCTCGGTTATTTGGCTCTACATGCCGTCAACTTTCTTCTGGAGTTCAGCTACCCTTTGAGCATCATCGGATGGCTCATTATGCTCGTCCACCGTCATCGTCACGTAGTTTGATTACTCCCCTCTTTCTAGCGCCAAACTGTTGGGGGATTTTTGTGTAGGCTCTTTTAGAGTACCACAGAACGATGGATAAGCTAGATAATCGTATGTGTTTTGAGTAGGTTTGTATGTTTCGTGAGGATTTGGGTAAAGTAATAAGAATATAGGCTTGAAGATGCGTTTTATTAGATAGAACAGCAAGAACAAAACAGGGTTACAAGGTATTAAAGAGGAACCCTAATTCTAGCCATCTAACCCTAGTTTCTAAGCCTTGGAGAAGTCGATCTCTTGCTTTTGGGACTTAAGAGCCCTTATATAATCGCCTTGAAGTCGGTTTGATTTAGGTTGAACTCTTCCATATTCGAAAATATGGAAGGTTCTTCTTATCGGAAATCTTCCATTTCTTGGAGGGGAGGTCGGTTCCTGGGACTGGTCGCGTTCCTTTATCGGGGACCTGGAGCGTTCCTTTATCGGGGATCTAGAGCGTTCCTTTATCGGGGACCCGAGGGCCTGGGTCCTGCTTGGAGGCTGGAGGAAATGATACCAGGGTATTTTTCCTTAACAGGTTCCAAGCTAACCGAAGGATTGAGAAGAAGACTGGTAGACTTCCTTAGGTCTAACTCCGACTGCTTTGCTTGGTCCCACGCAGATATGCCTGGGATCGATCCGGAGATCATCATGCACAAGCTGCAGGTGGAGCCCCTACATCAACCCGTCAGACAAAAGGGACGGAAATTTGCCCCCGAGAGACACGCGATCATCAACGATTAAGTCAAGAGCCTGCTCGGCGCGGGGTTCATTCGTGAGGTGCAGTACCCTGAATGGCTAGCTAACGTCGTCGTGGTCAAGAAAAAGAGCAGGAAGGGGAGAGTCTGCATCGATTTCACGGACCTCGACAAGTCCTGTCCAAAGGACCCCTTCCCGCTACCTCATATCGACAAGCTGGTGGACGCCACCGCGGGGCACCAGTTGATGAGCTTCATGGACGCGTTCTCCGGCTACAATCAGATACTTATGAATACTGCTACAAGGTCATGCCTTTCGGCCTAAAGAACGCAGGATCGACCTATCAACGACTGGTCAACATGATGTTCGCGGACCAAATCAGGAAAACCATGGAGGTCTACATAGATGACATGCTGGTCAAATCCTTGGAAGCGGAAGACCACATATCTCACCTTCAGCAAGCCTTCTCCACCCTCAGGAAATATAACATGAAGTTCAACCCGGCTAAATGATCATTTTGGCAAGTTCCTCGGGTACATCGTGACCCACCGGGGCATCAAGGCCAACCCGGAACAAATCAGGTCGATTCACTCAATCCCTTCCCCGAAGAACGTCAAGGAGGTTCAAAAGCTAACGGGAAGGATGGCAGCCTTGAGCAGGTTCATCTCTAGACTCTCCGACAAATCTCACACCTTTTTCGGAACTCTCAAGAATCCGAAGGATTCGAATCCGAATGCGAATGCGAGACAAGAGAATGCGAATCCGCTCTCCAAGAGCTAAAATTGTATCTCACCACTCCTCCTCTCTTGTCCAAGCCACTACTCGGTGAAGTCCTGCTACTATATCTAGCGGTCTCCAAACACGCCGTGCGCGTCATCTTAGTTCGCGAGGAGGAAAACAAGCAGCTACCAATCTATTATGTAAGCAAGGCTCTCCTAGACGCAGAGACCGGCTATAGCCACCTAGAAAAGCTGGCCTTAGCCCTGATAGTTGCCGCTCGCAAGCTCCGACCCTACTTCCAGGCTCATCCAATCGTGGTTATTACCTCCTTCCCTGTAAAGTTGGTCCTCCATAAACCAGAAGTCTCCGAACGCCTAGCCAAATGGGCCGTGGAACCAGGGGAGTACGATGTAATATTTCGACCCGCCACGGCTATAAAGTCACAGGTCCTAGCAGACTTCGTGGCTGAATGCTCCCCTGCCTTGCTCCTAGCTCTGGAGCAGGAGGTACGCCTCCGAGGCAAAAGTAAGGAAGAGGGAGAATGGATCCTACACGTTGATGGATCCAGCAACATCAGAGGAGCTGGAGTGGGGATAGTGCTTACCTCGCCAACAGGGAACACAGCCTCAAGGGCAGTGAGATGCAACTTCAAAGCAACCAACAACAAAAGCGAGTATGAGGCCCTAATCGCAGGCCTAACCCTCGCCCATTAAATGGGGGCAGAGAACATCCAGGTCTTCGTCGACTACCAGCTGATAATCAACCAGGTACAAGGGGAGTACCAAGCAAAAGATGACAGCCTGATCCAGTATCTGGCGGTCGCTTAGCGACTAATCAAGAAGTTCAAGAGCTGCAAGCTCACTCAAATCCCCCGGGAACAGAATTCACAAGCCGATGCCCTGGCTAATCTAGGGTCTGCCCTTGAAATGAATAGCAAGATGAGTATCCCCTTGCTCGTGCTTCAATGGCCAGCTACCATGGAGGAACCCCCGTCAGAGGAGGTCTCCGCCGTCGAAGAAGGTGAAACCTGGATGACCCCTCTAATCCGGTGCCTGGATGACCCCTCTAATCCGGTACCTGGAGGCCGACATCCTCCCAGAAGACCGTAGCGAGGCCAGAAAGATCAAAAAGTAAGCCGCGAGGTACTGTATCTCCCAGGAGAAGCTGTACCGGAGATCTTTCTCTGGTCCGTATCTGAGGTGTGTCAAACACCGAGAGGCCGCTAGAATCCTTGTAGAACTACATGAAGGAGATTGTGGATCCCACTCTAGCGGTCGAAGCCTGGTGCTCAGAGCCAGAAGGGCCGGTTACTATTGGCCCACGATGGCCGCCGACAGACAAGCCAAGCACTGCGACCAGTGCCAAAGGCACGCTCCAGTCTCCAAGCTTCCCCCAGAGAACCTCAACATAAGCTCACCATGGCCCTTCAGAAAATGGGGCATGGATATAGTAGGGAAATTCCCAATGGCGCCGGGGTAGAAGGTTTTCCTTCTGATAGTCACTGACTACTTCTCCAAGTGGGTCGAAGCAGAAGCGCTCAGCCACATAACAGATCTCCATATCCACAAGTTCCTGTGGACTTACGTAATCACTCGCTTCGGGGTCCCCCATGAGATCGTCACCGACAATGGACCCCAGTTCACGAGCCCCAACTTCAAGGAGTTCTACAAGGACTGGGGCATAAAACTAACTTTCGCCACACCCCGACACCCCAGTCTAACGGATAAGCCGAGTCCATGAACAAAACAGTGGTCAACATTCTTAAAAAGCGACTGGTGGGCTCTCACAGGAAGTGGGCGGAAGAACTACACGGAGTCCTCTGGGCCTACAAGACCACTCCTGAACCAGCAACAGGGGAAACCCCCTACTCGCTAGTCTACGGCTCTGAGGCCATTGTACCTACAGAGATGCACGTAAGAACAACGGTCTCCGGATCTACCTCTCAGGAGGAGAATAACGAGCTGACGGCGCTAAGCCTCGACCTGCTCGACGAAAAAAGAGAGGCCGCTCGACTGAGAAACTGGTCCTACCAGCAAACGTCGCCATGACGTACAATAAGAAAGTCAGAACCAGAACCTTCCAGCAAGGGGACTGGGTTCTACAACGAGCAGAAAAAACAACGGGTAAACTCACCCCAGGGTGGGAAGAACCCTATAAGGTCATCGAGGTGCAGAGAGCAGGCGCCTACAGGCTGCAAGATAGCAGAGGTAAAATACAACCCAACTGCTGGAACCCCCTGCACCTCAAAGCGTATCATTTTTAATACGGTCTCCGGATCATGATTTCTATACTGCTATATACTATTTAAGCATTATGATTTCCTAATCCTATGTATGCTAAACGTCTCTGGAAAAAGCTTATAATAAAATAGTTCCGACTATAAAAGCATAGGGGAAATCATTATACTTAAAGGGGCATACGAGCTGGATCAGGTCTCTAGAGACCTCCGATCCTGGCCAACCTCACAAAACTGGCATGACCACAGTGGCACACCCAGAAAGAATCAAAACGGGTATGAGACATAAAGCAGGAATGTGTATGCGCAAGCCTGAGTATGCTGTCAAAACTACCTAAAACCCCTGTGGAGCCTAAGGCGCATCGGGGTCCCAGATTACCAATGTGAAAAGTACATGTATTAAAGCGCTACGAGCTACACGATACAGGGAATACATGGTATATACTCATTGCAAAAGTACTGTGAAATACAGGGAGCAATCAAAATTCTGCTTCTCCAGACGTGGAAAGCAGCGTAAGCCTGGCACTTGGGTCATAACACCCACACCAGCACCCTCTAAGCATGTCAGTGACTTCCTGCCGAAGTAGAATACATCATAGGAACTCGATAGTGGCCAGCTTCTGAGCGGCAGAATGCGAGATCCAAACAGGTACCGGTAGTAGTTTTGCCTAGGAGGCGGAGTACGGTCCCTACCAAAAATAAAACATTCCGGGTTCCCAAGGAACTCCGAGTCCTTATGCGAGCCCCCGATCTAAAAAGGAAACCCAAGGTTCCCCAAACGATTCCGGGTCCTACGCATAAAATCTAAGGAAGAACCTTTGGGTTCCCCCGTAGCCTCTGGGTTCCAATCAAAGAATCTCAGGATCTAAGGAAGAACCTCCGGGTTTCTATGTGGCCTCAGGGTTCCGAAGATAAAAGAAGTCAGAACCTCTGTGCAGCATAGGGTGCATCGGAGTCATTACTGTTAACTTGAAGAAAGGAATGGAAGAGCTAAAGGTGTTGAGTTGAGATGGATCTTGTGCAATGATAGGGCAAGAGCTTTAGAGATTGCCTATCAAGAGTTATGAAGTGTAAGAAGGTGTCTAGAAGTGATCTGAGGGTTGTGATGAGTAAGGGAAAAGTCTAGGAGAGACTTAGAAGAATGTTTGGGAGCAGATAGGCTAGTGTGCAAGGTGTGGGCAAGGCCATACGGCCAGGTACGGCCCGTGGACGGTGGACGATCCAAGAAGCATATCTTGCACATTTGAATCAGTTTAGGACTTGTGCAAACTTAGGGTGTTGGTACGGTCATGAAAGCAATCCGAACACACTCTGATGTTTGTAACAAGCCTAACTTGAGTCCCAAGGCAAAAGAAACTCGTTGGCTGATTGTGTGAAGAAGCAAAGGAGTGAATCTGATGTTTGGGGGCGTCCTGGTCATTCTCTAAGTCTTGGGACCACTTGTGGATAAGAGACAGGCTGGCTGATGCTGTAAAGGGAAGATAGGCTTGACTATGAATCTGGACAGTAACATGGGAAGATGAAGAGGAGCCTAAGGAGAGCCAATCACAGCATAGCTTCAGTTTGAATTAAAGCAAAGGCGCCAGCTGCTTACTCCAATCATAATTAAGCTGAACAAGACCATCTCATCCACACCATCCATTTAAAACTTCAAGTATTATCAGCCATTAGATTTAGGTTTATGATTTGCTCTTGTAAAGGCATATATAAACATGTAAGTAAGTGGCGATTTTGTAAAGGTTAAGAGAGTATGGGGGGTTTCCCCATCTCCTTCATAATTATAAAAGTGTGTTCTTGATCAGATTCCCTTAATCTACCCCTTTCTTAGTCTCTAGTCTCTTAATCTCTCAAAGTCTCTTTGTTTCTGATTCAAGTTCATACTAGTTTCATCAGACCTCTTATTCAACTAGTTCAAGACCTTATCTTTGCCTTTAATGGCTTTTCATACACATACACAGCCAGGGCTCTGAAAATCTCACATGGTATCAGAGCCAGGTTCATCAGAACCCGAGCTGTAGCTTCCGCATTCAAGTCACAAGTCAAACTTCAAAGAACCTCTGGGTTCCAACCAGCGATCTCGGAATCCGCTCGGGTTCCAACACGTCCTTAAAGGCCTAATACGATTCTAGAAAAAAGGATAGAACCCCTGTGCAGCCTAGGGCGCATCGGGGTCGTTAAATACCTAAAGGACCTCCGGGTTCCCACACAACCTCAGGGTACAAATACACTAGGGGCCCGATACGATCTCCGGATCTAAGGGAAAAACCCTGTATTCTCATACGACCTCCGGGTCCAATCACACAAACCTCCGGGTTCCAATCACGATCTCTGGATCTAATCAGAGAATCTCTGGATTCCTACATCGCCCCCGGGCCCCAGTCTCGGTCCTAAGACCTAGAGAAAAGACCTCCGGGTCCCAGATAAAAGACCTCGTGGTCTGACAGGGACCTCCGGGTCCCAAACGCGATCTAACAAGAAGAGCCTTTGTGCCTCCATCTCCGATGATCCCCAGGTCCTCATGCAACCTCCGGGTTACGAGATCATTCTCCAGACTCCAAACAGTCCACATTCTAGCTCGAAAACCTCCTGATTATTAGCCTATCTCCCCAGATCCTATCACTCAACCTACGAAAAAAGAGGGATCATATACTACAAAGTCCCACCTCGATCGAGAAACAGGCAAACAAATATTTTTCGAAAGAAAAAGCATGCAGGAGCGAAGTAACAGCAAGGAGTAAATAAAAGGGTAAAAGATGAAGCATCATTATTCATAAAGTCAAGGAGCGGGCTATAAAGAGCCTTTATTCAAAAGAAAGCAACAAAAACCAAAGTCTCAAAAGATAAATCAGAAAGAAGGTCCCTCCCAGAATCGCGACCCTATAACAGATCTCGGGGTTACAGCCTGGGAGAGATCCTACGATCGATGGTTAAACCCTCGAGATAAAAACAGGTGACGCCGATATTCTTCTTCGGGATTCCAATGATCTACGCATTTCTCCTGCCATTCCTTCATAAGCTCCCACCTAGCCGAAGCTCTCACTTGTTGAATTAGTACGTCCCGGCAAGCCATCATGACTTGTACCTGGCCATGGAGAAGGAGTGCCTCGCTAGTCAATCTTCGATGAGCATCTGCCAGAAGGCCCCGGTTAGGCATAATCTCGGCGCTTGTTGACGAGATAGAAGATAGACCCCCAGCCGATAAAGTGGCCCTCGCTAGTCTTGGTGGAGGAATATAAGAAAGACGCCGCTTCCGCGCTTTAACCTTCTGAATACTCGTCAAAGACAACCGATGCCAGAGACCTTGTCACGTTCCCTAAAACAGAAATATATATATCATGAGAAGCAAACAAAGGCAGAATATTAGCAGATAGAAAGGGAAGGCTTACCCCAAACGCGACTATGACGCAAGGCCTCCCTGCTCACCAGAAAGGTCACCCAGCGGATTCGCCGAGGAATTCCCATTATAAGCTTCGCCACTGCTTCTCCAGTGAAGGATGCCAGGCGAGACACATCTGATAAAGCAAGAGCTAAAACGTCAGGATCAAGCTCCCGAAAGGACGGTAAAATTCAAAACTCAGAAGAAAAACGTACCCACGGTACGCCAAGACGTAGGGTAACCCACTGGCTCCTGAATCTTCACGAACACGTACCGGCTGTTCCAACCATCCCTGAAGGGGTGATTACCTCTGAAATCCCTCGAAGGTTCCTCGACCAAAGGAGCGCCGTCACGGGATCGAAGATGGTAGAACCCATCTTTGTTCGCCAAAGGAGCAAAGTAATAAGAGTATAAAATGTCATGAACCCCGATGGAAAATCCATGGAGTTCTCCAAGTACTTGGATAGACATTAAAGTCCTCCAGGTTAGGGTAGTAAGTTGAGATGGACAGAAACCGAAGAAAGATGACACTTGTTGGGGTCAAAAACGGTTACGACAGAATTACCACCCGAAAATCCTCGGAGATCGTATTTCCGAAAGAGATAGTAAAAAGGAAGATGTAACTTTCGTAAAATATAACCAAACACGAAGATTTTACGAAGAAGTATCCTTGAAGATTCAAACCAAACTAACCAAGCTTGACCGTTGCGTAATTACCACGCATACACGCTGTCCGGTCGCTGCGTAGCAACCAAGTCCGAGCCAAAGCTCGTAGCCAAAGCTTGGTCGCTACGTAGCGACCGAGCGCTCATCCCGCTCGGTCGCTACGTAGCGACCGATCAATCATCCCGCTCGGTCGCTACGTAGCGACCGAGCTCGAGCCAAAGCTTGGTCGCTACGTAGCGACCAAGCGCTCATCCCGCTCGGTCGCTACGTAGCGACCGATCAATCGTCCCGCTCGGTCGCCACGTAGCGACCGAGCTCGAGCCAAAGCTCGGTCGCTACGTAGGGACCGAGCGATTGTCTCGCTCGGTCGCTACGTAGCGACCGAGCTCGAGCCAAAGCTCAGTCGCTACGTAGCGACCGAGCACTCGTCCCGCTCGGTCGCTACGTAGCGACCGAGCGATTGTCCCGCTCGGTCGCTACGTCGCGACCGAGCACAAACCAAAGCTCGGTCGCTACGTAGCGACCAAACGCTCGTCCCGCTCGGTCGCCACGTAGCTACCGAGCGTTCGAGCTTGGTCGCTACGTAGCGACCGAGCTCGAGCCATAGCTCGGTCGCTACGTAGCGACCGAGCGCTCGTTCGCTACGTAGCGACCGAGCGCTCGTCCCGCTCAGTCGCCACATAGCGACCAAGCGTTCGTCCCGCTCGGTCGCTACATAGCGACCGAGCTCAAGCCAAAGCTCGGTCGCTACGTAGCAACCGGGCTTGAGCCGAAGTTCAGTCGCTTTGTAGCGATTGAACCCTTCCGAACAACGATACGACATCAATCCATGCATTCTCGTCAAACCTTTGAATGCTATCTTCCGAAGACCGTAGCAAGCTCAGTCCATGTTTTCCGCTATTCAAATTCATCGATCAAACTTCGCGGATTAGAAACCGCGGAAAGTTCATTCTTTATCAAAAAGAATTCGTAGTAAACGTGTCGAGTCGGAAGATGGCCCAAAGGGATCTTAAACACGACTCGAGGCCGATCCTACGATTTCTTAACCAAAAGCCCGTAAACCGCAGCACGGGCTTTCAGATATTAATTCCATTCATCACGCCTAACTTGCCGAACATGCCTAACCGCACGCTAGGATCCTACGATGCATGATTCTAACGGGCTGGGGGGCTAACTGTTGGGGTCAAAAACGGTTACGACGGAATTACCACCCGAAAATCCTCGGAGATCGTATTTCCGAAAGAGATAGTAAAAAGGAAGATGTAACTTTCGTAAAATATAACCAAACATGAAGTTTTTACGAAGAAGTAACCTTGAAGATTCAAACCAAACTAACCAAGCTCGACCGTTGTGTAATTACCACGCATACACGCTGTCCGGTCGCTGCGTAGCAACCAAGTCCGAGCCAAAGCTCGGTCGCTACGAAGCGACCGAGCTCGAGTCAAAGCTCGGTCGCTACGTAGCGACCGAGCGCTCGTCCAGCTCGGTCGTTAGGTAGCGACCGGGCGCTCGTCCCGCTGGGTCGCTACGTAGCGACCGAGCTCGAGCCGAAGCTCGGTCGCTACATAGCGACCGAGGGCTCGTCCCGCTCGGTTGCTACGTAGCGACCGAGCGATCGTCCCGCTCGGTCGCTACGTAGCGACCGAGCTCGAGCCAAAGCTCGGTCGCTACGTAGCGATCGTCCCGCTCGATCGCTACGTAGCGATCGAGCTCGAGCCAAAGCTCGGTCGCTACGTAGCGACCGAGCACTCGTCCCGCTCGGTCGCTACGTAGCGACCGACGACCTTCCCGCTCGGTCGCTACGTAGCGACCGAGCTCGGCCAAGCTCGGTCTCTCAACCCAAAGCTCGGTCGCTACGTAGCGACCGAGCTCGAGCCAAAGCTCGGTCGCTGCGTAGCGACCCAGCGCTCGTCCCGATCGGTCGCCATGTAGCGACCGAGCGTTCGTCCCGCTCGGTCGCTACGTAGCGACCGAGCTCAAGCCAAAGCTAGGTCGCTACATAGCGACCGAGCGTTCGTCCCGCTCGGTCGCTACGTAGCCACCGGGCTCGAGCCGAAGTTCAGTCGCTGTGTAGCGATTGAACCCTTCCGAACAACGATACGACATCAATCTATGCATTCTCGTCAAACCTTCGAATGCTATCTCCCGAAGACCGTAGCAAGCTCACTCCATGTTTTCTGCTATTCAAATTCATCGATCAAACTTCGCGGATTAGAAACCGCGGAAAGTTCGTTCTTTATCAAAAAGAATTCGTAGTAAACGTGTCGAGTCAGAAGACGGCCCAAAGGGATCTAAAACACGACTCGAGGCCCATCCTACGATTTCTTAACCAAAAGCCCGTAAACCGCAGCACAATTTACGCTTGGTCCACAAGGAAGGATAAATGTCAAGTTTCCGCGGATAAATACGGAAGTTTTGAAGATAATTGGAAGATCGGGAAAAATGGAATATCTCTATTTTTATGCTATGACGGCTTAAGGGAGAAGAGTAAAAGCGTAAACCGACCTTGGAGCTAGTATATAAGGAGTCCTAGGCGAGGAGCATGGCAGAGGACTTTTCAGAGCAAACTTAGCACTTAGAGCAATTTAGGCAATTTTCCGTTTTTGTTATTTCGAGCTGCGACTCAATTAGGTTTAGCCGTCTTAGTGTTGCTAGAACTAGGAATCTCGCCGACAGCTCCCGAGCCTAGGCTTATACCTTGTTGTAAACGCTCATACGCAGATTCGGAATAAGATCTACTTTGCTCTCTTTTTCGATTTCTTATTCTTATCGTTGTTATTCTCGTGTTCTGATTGCTTGACGTGTGGTAATTAGCAGATATCCGGGTACTCTGGGATATTAGGGTTTTCCTAGTTTCCTTATTTAAACGGAAATCGACAGTGCAAATTTCGGTTCCCACAACACTTCGTCTTTAAGAGAAGGAATAACACCCCGGAAGCCTGCTTCCAGATACGCTTCATAGATAGTCACCTCACCCGCTCCGCCATCCGGAGCGTGTTCGAACTCGGTCGGACTCCTCATCTCCACTGAAGGATGAATTAAGTACTTCCTCCTTATGTTAGCCAGGTCCCCCTCTCGGATCTCAGAATGGGGACCATCATCAAAGAAACAAGAACGGAGCCTTCTCAGGGGCGCCATCGAAACCGCTTCACTATCAGCCTCCGGAACATTCCCCCAAGATGGAACGGGGGATGAGAAAGGATCGGTAAAAGGATGATGCGGCCTTGCACGACCACCCATGAGCGAGGACAGGAACGGGATTCATCTTTCTCAGCTAAGAATCAGCGCTAGAGTTGGGTTGAGGCCAGCTAGGAACTATCGTTAATCTCTATTTATATCCGGGCCGTTCCCTTTTCTGCGGGATCCGAAAAGGAAATAAGGATGTTTCCAAATATCCTGAAGAATCCCTGATTTAAAGAATGAGCGGCGAAAAGGAAACCCGATCTCTGCAGAAATAGGGAAAATACTTCCTATAAAAAGGAAAGTGTACGCTTTTGGAAGAATAAAAAGAGCATCAAGTATCATCAACCGTACGGGCCCCAGCCCCTGGTCTATCCTCTGCATATCAGTGCATGTGGCTCATCCTCAGGGAACATCAGAACTCCAGGCTCCACCATCTCCAAGACATCATCAGAAGCCCAGAGCTTCCCCTCTTCAACAAGAATCAGCAGTCCAAGTAGCACCAGACTCCGGTCTGATATAGGGGAAACTGATCATCCCCAGGGTTCAGAGTACGGTTCTGACCTGAGTGGAACCCAGGATCGCAGGATTACTGGAGCGATGTCCTGCCTAAGGGAAGCCTGCTGAGAATGAGCAACTCCGGTTGACTTGAGTGCACAGGTTATTCCCCGAGTTCGATGATGAAATCGAGCAATAAGGGGCAAACTGTTGGGGAAAAATACTCAGGTATTGAATTCCTCCAGACCCCAGGCAGGACACCGGCCTCAGGATCCCCACCGGAAGGAACCCCGGTTCCCAGGATCCCCGCTAGAAGGAACCCTGGTTCCCCGCTATGGAGTTTTCCGGGCCCGGTCCCAGGATCGCCCCCTTCCTCCGGGAAATGGAAAACTTCCGATAAGGAGAACCTTCCATATTTCCGAATATGGAAGAATTTAACCTACTCCAACCGACTAAGGTCCGCCTTAGGAAGACTATATAAAGGGAACCTAAATCCTAAAGCAAGGGATCGACACTTCGAGACTTAGAGATTAGAGCTTGGCGGCTAGAACTAGGGTTCTTACTCAAAACTGTTGTAGTTCCATCTCTTTGATCTAATAAAACGTCTCTTTCTACTTTATTACTTGCAAATCAATACAAATACTAGCCTTGTCCACCGTTCCATGGTACTCACAAAGATCCTACACAAAAATCCCCTAACACCGGTGGTCTGCTTCAGAACTTACCCATACCTGAGTGGAAGTGGGATCACATCACAATGGACTTTGTGACTGGATTTCCCACGACCAGGAACCGCAAGGACGCGGTATGGGTTGTGGTCGATCGTTTGACCAAGTCAGCACATTTCATATCCATTCGGAAGGGAGATGGAGTAGATCAGATTGTGCGGATATACTTGGATGAGATAGTGTGGTTGCATGGTGTTCCAGCAAGAATTGTCTCTGATAGAGATCCAAGGTTCACTTCTTACTTCTGGCAGGCTATTCAGAAGCCCTTGGGGACCATAGTGAACATGAGTACAGGATATCATCCTCAAACGGATGGACAGTCGGGGAGGACGATCCAAACATTGGAGGATATGTTGAGGGCGTGTGTCTTAGACTGGGGAGAGTCTTGGGAGAAGAACTTGCCCCTTGGTGGAATTTGCTTACAACAACAGTTTCCACACAAGTATTGGCATGTCGCCATATGAGGCTTTGTACGGAAGGCCTTGCCGGGCACCTCTATGCTGGACCCAAGTGGGGGAGCGTAGTATGTTGGGTCCTGAGATTGTGGAAGAGACCACTGATAAGATCAGGATGGTTATGGAAAAGATGAAAGAGGCGCAGGACCGCCAGAAGAGCTACGCGGACAAACGTAGGAAGCAGCTTGAGTTTGAGGTTGATGACCTGGTGTATCTCAAGATGATCACGTTCAAGGGTAGGACCAGGGTTTCTGGAAGGAGAAAACTGGATCCTAGGTACTTGGGTCCGTTCAGGATCATAGAGAGGGTGGGAGCTGTGGCATACAAGTTTAATTTGCCATCGGCCATGGATGTATTTCACAATGTGTTCCATGTACCCCAACTTCGAAAGTGTCTGACGGACCAGGACATTGTTTTGCTTGAGATTCCTGCTGATCTCGGTAAGAACTTGACCTTGGAGACTAGGCCGGTTCGAATCGTTGATCGGACAGAGAAGGCAATGAGAAAGAAAACAGTTCCCATGATTAAAGTGGTGTGGGAGTTCAGTTGTACAGTCAGTTCCTTCCTGATACAAAACTTAACTTGGATTCGGGGACGAATCCATTGATAGTGGGGGAGACTTGTCATGTCCCCGATCCTAGATAGGATCGTCCGGACGGACTGTGGTGCCAGGCGATGTACTGATCAGGTCATCTGACCTTGAGACAAGCGTACCATGGTCCAAATTGATGGTTAAGGATGTCAGACAGCTGAGACTTAACCTGGATACGATGGAGACAAGTTTAATAGAGCTGGACGAGTGATCCAGAAGATGGACGAGGTCCGGGTCAATCTCATTCAGCTCAATAGAGTGTGGAGTCAGCTCACTCAGTGTTGTTCAGCTCACGAGAGCTGATGGACTAGCTCACTCAGGTGGGGACAACTGGTGGTCAGCTCATCTCAGCTTTGCGGAGTGTTCCGGTCCGGACCAGTGTGGTCGGGTCCGAGCGGTTACCGAGCCGTTCCAACGGACCGTTTGGGACTATGGGTCCATGAGCAATCCTGACCAAACCAAGCCGTAAGGCAGAGGCCTGGGGGGGGCTTTTTCGTGTGGAAACTGCCAAGGGTGCAGTTGGGCGGTTATGGGGGCGGTTCTTAGCGGTTTTGGGCGAAAAGGTACAAGGGGACAAGTGGCATCTCCTTGGCCAATCTCTTGTAACTGATCGGCCAGAGCAATTACCGGTCTCTCTCTCTCTATAAATACAGGCCCTTGGGGTCGATTTTGGGCACCATATTTCCTAGGGAAAGCCCTGAAGAAATCGTGAGAGAAAAGAGAAGAGAGAGTGGCCGGTGGCTTGAAGAGAAACCGGGTGTGGTGGTGCTTGATCTGTTCCGACAAAACCCTGACCGCGTGAAGCAAGATGGATACCAGACAGAGAGAGAAGGAGAAGGACTTGCCGCCTAGAAAACGGACGCCTAAGGTTAGTGGTGTAGTTCGCAAACCATCGGACATAGCCGGCGGTTGATCCGTCCGAGTCGATGGTTCGATCTGTTTTGTTGGTTACACCCATTTCCACTTTCTGATTACTTCATCTTATGTTCTGAATGTTTATGGTGTAGTATGTGGGATCAGACTTGATGGCACTGAACCGTGGCCTTGGCCAGTTAAGGAATGATGCCCATGGCCTTAGCCAGGCGGTTCATGATCAGGATCCATATGGTCTGGGTCGATTCATTGGATTCTGATTATGGGAATCTCTTAGTTGGGACTTATCATGAGTTTTAGTGAATTTTAATTAGTTTTTGGAACACTTTCGAAATTGGTCAGATTTGGCCTGATGAGTAGTTTGATGATTAGTTATGGAACCATCCATGCAATGATAGTTCCTTGTGTTAGGTTATCTGATCATATGCTTGCGTGTGTGTTTGTGGTTCCAGGTACAAACTTGGACCGTGGTAAAGTAAAGGAACTGTGAGGACTCCAGCCGTGGTAAGATGTGTGGTGATTGGGTCATTGTTGATAGATGTGAAGTACTGATAACCTATTGTGCTTGTTGTGAACTTATGATATATTAAGGATGAATGAATGTTATATGGATCTTGTTTAATTATCTATTAAATAACAATTTGCCTTACATGAATCTGATAGTCTAAGTGTGATTGAATGAACCTCAAAACTCGGAAAAATACTTAGAAAAAAATATTACACTTAAATCAGAAGTAAAGGAATCAAACTGAATATAATGTTTAAGTGAGCCGCGGTCTGGTTCGATTGAGGAATCCAGGATCGGGTCTTACAACGTCGATCGATTTTGGATGACCTCTGTCGATCGATGTTCGTGGCTTGGCGTCGATCGACACCAATGTGATCCGCCGAAACTCATCAGACTTTCTACTTCGAAATCTTGTTCTTGCAGCTTATCTTCCTTCACCACTTGCCAGAAATCATCCCCAATGATGGCATTCACGTGGTGTCTCATCACATCATCTTCTACCCCTATTGTTAAGGCTCCCTGCCTCTTAACAGCTTCTCCTGTCTGAACAACCTGCATCTCTAGCTTCTTCACATGAGTGCTCAAAGTTTCAAACTTTGTGTTCAGGTTGGTGTAGACAGAATCAATCTTCCCACTGAAGTCCACCGTCATGTGCTGCTGTCCCTCTAGGACTCTATCAAGCATCTCCTCAATATTGCTCTCTTGAGTTGGCGGTGGTGGCTTATGGTAGTAAGAGCTTTCATAACCAATGTTATTGTTGTAGTTGTTGTTGTAGGGTTTCTGGTGCTACGAACTCTGGTTGAAGTTTCCCATATTTTCATAGGAGTTTCTGTTTCCTCCTTGGTTCCCCGTACCTTGGAATCCAGTTCCACTGATGAAGTTCACATCTGCTTCCTCTGCTCTACCCTCTGTGCCTACAGCCTCTGCTTCTTCAACCAAGCAGACCTGCTACCTGAGAAGCTTGTGAACACTGTCCAGCTTTGCCTTCACCTCATCCATCTGATCATTCCCAAGGATGGTGGCAGATTTCTTCCTCTCAAAGTCAGTACTCTTGGTGCTGCTGCTAAATGCTAGGTTCTCAATAATCTTCACTGCCTCCTCTGGATTCCTGGTGTTGAAGTTCTCATTGCTGGAAGCATTAAGAGCCATCTGGTACTGCACCGCGATGCCTCTGTAGAAAGTACTGAGCAGCTGTATTTCATTGAATCCATGGTGTGGACAGTTTCTCTGATAAGACTTGAATCTAATGCATGAGCTTTTGAATGACTCTGCAGGCTCCTGGGTGAATGTAACAATCTTGCTCCTCAAGTCTTCAGCACGCGCTTCATCGAAGAAATTGCATAAGAATGCATTCTTGATGGCGCCCCAGGATGTCAGAGATCATGGTGGTAACTGCTTAAGCCAATGCAAAGCATCTCCAGCAAGTGAGTACTTGAAGAGCTTGCATAGGAGGTAGTCTTCAGAGACTCCCTCGACTTTAATAGCAGATATAAGATCCTCGAACCTATCCAGATGGTCCATAGGATGCTCATGAGATAACCCATAGTAGGGTGTCTGTCCCACGAGTGTGTAGTACTGTGGCTTCAACTCGAAATCCCTCTGAATAGTGGGAGGACGAATGGCTGGTCGGTTGGTGTAGAACTGATCTGGACGGTTGTATTCAGCCAATGTTCTGGTTCTAGCAGCCTCATCTACAGGTAGAGTGGCTCCTGTAGCGTCAGTATCGGACTCAGGGATTGTAGCCCCCTGAGCATCTATCCTCTGACCAGCTGCATTACGCAGATGACCCTTCTGGTCATGCAGGTTTCCTCTGTCATCTCATACAAGTATCAAAGTAGCAACCATGTCTCGCGGCTCAGTATCGATTGATGTTCGGGTTGAAATATCGATCGCTGTCGGATGGAAGATGTCGGTCGACGGAAGATGGGTGTCTTCGGTTGATAGTGGTGAGCGAGTATCGGTCGACGGGTCTAGTGTCTGGTTCGACGGTGGTTAACAGAAATCGATCGATGAACAAGTGGTGTTATCGATCGATGAGGAGCGTACTTCATTACGGATTGAATGCTCCAAGCTTGTAGGATCTGGTGAGAACAGTAGTTGAGTTTCCTTGTTGCTTCTATTACTGCTGGTCATGTACCTTAAAATCCAAGAAAAAAAATTATGTCAGAAACTTAACAAAAAAATTAAATCAATAAGCGATCAAAGCTCCCCGGCAACGGCACCAAATTTGATATCACTCAAATTACCCTAAGGAGTGATTTATACTCTCTTAAATAAGAGGTCAAGTTGTAGTACTTAGCGATCGAATTCACAGGGAGCTAGGGAACCTAATGGATCTAATATAATTTGTTAAGTAGAAAGTTTTTAAGATTTAAAATGAAATTTGCAGTTTTGGTTGAGCAAGTAATTGCTCGATTGATTGGTTGAGGTTTTGGTGCTTAAAAGGAAATAGCTAGACTTAGGGTTTCTATTCAGGAAACTTGGAATTATAATCCTACAGATGCCTAATGAGTTGCATGCATGTTAATGTAAAGCTCAACTGTCAATTCAACAAGTCCATCAGCTATCGCATGTTTGAACTCGTCTATTAACTAGATCTAATGACCCAAACAAATGTGTTCGATCAATAGCAGTGTCGATCAATATAATAAATAGACTCTATAATATAATAATAGATAGTAAAAACACCTATAAACCATGGACGAAAATGGGTCAAATCCATGGTCTATCAAATGCCCCGTTTTTCCGTAATGGACGCAGGATTTTCCATCATCACTCGTCACTTTTCCTTGCCCTTGGCCCATTTTTGGACAGTTCTGGATCGCATGGTCCTTGCTACCACATCGGGTGCAGGCACCCATTGCTTTCCAACACTCACCCCCATGCCTCCTACCGCACTAGGCGCACTCAGATCGACTTCCCGAAGACTTACCACCTTCATCGACCTGGTCCTTCTTCCTTTTTCGGTCGTTTGACTTCACCCGGCTTTCCTCTGCAAGAGTTGTCTCCAGAAAGGAA
This sequence comes from Brassica napus, assembly GCF_020379485.1. Taxonomy (NCBI): domain Eukaryota; kingdom Viridiplantae; phylum Streptophyta; class Magnoliopsida; order Brassicales; family Brassicaceae; genus Brassica; species Brassica napus. Next base: position 33,003,298 of record NC_063448.1, on the reverse strand, counting down.
AATTTTTCGAAAAGTTCTGAGACTGTACGGAACGTGAGGACAGTGCAGTGCGTTCGAAGTTCCACTCTCAGTCCGCGGAAGAACTGACGCACCTGCACCGACTCATCCTCCAGTTCCTTCCCAAGATACCGCCTGAGACGGTTGAACTCTTCCTCATACTCACGCACGGTTCTGCGACCCTGAGTGAGATACAAGAATTTCGCTTCAAGCCGATCCCATGCTTCCGCTGGAAAGTACTTCTTGTTGAATTTCTTCAATCCTTTTAATACTTCCTCCAGTACGCTTATCCACAGCGATCCACCAGTTATGCGCGTCCCCTTCCAGAAAGTGGACCGCGATATCCTTCTTGTAGTCGTCTGGACAGTGACTAGACTTGAAGTTCCGGATCAGACGGCCCCTCCACTCGTCTGCCTCAATTGGATCGGTACTACCTTTGTAGTGTTTGGTTGCCATACGGCCTATGTGTTGCAAAACACTCAATTAATCCACCTTTTTCACGGCCCGGACTGGCTATGGATAGAGCTATACCACTTCGGCCGTTTCCATGACCCGTTCTCCTCCGACTAAAGTAATAGCCGTCGGAATCTGAGTCGATTTCCCAACAGACGAGTTCACCAATGGTGTGAACGCCTGGGTCAGCGTCGTTATCTGCGTTGCCACAGCCGTCAGTGCCTTCAAGACGTCCCTCATGGACGGCTCAGCGGTCCGAGGACGTCTACGTCCCGCCAACTCTTCCCTAGCTCCACCATCCGGAGCCGAGTGACGTCCCGCATTAGAGGATTCCACGACTTCCTCTTCATGCTGTTCTAGGTTGCGGTTAAGAGGGTCCTCCTCTACCCGAGTCCCGGTATCAACAAGGTTGGTCTGAACCATTAGCGTTTCCCCAGAGTTATGTCCAATCTCAGGTCCGATTGGAGTTGTGTTCAATGGATTGACTCCATCCACAGCCGCGGCACTTGGTTCAGCCAGTCCCTTATCTTTCTTTCCCCTTGTCGATTTGCTCTTTCCAGCCTGAGGATAACACATGTTAGGGAAATCACCGCAATATATAATACATCCTAGACTAAGCAAAACTTTACCGTGAGACCCGAGCCGGATGAGTGGTTTCCCTATGACCCAACTAATCCTAGAATCGAGAACACTGTGATACCAACTTAAAGCGCCCTAACCCGGACACTTGATCCAGTGAGGTTCCTTAGGTTCGGCCATTGCTTGACCAGGCCGACCAGTCAGTTTTTAAGGTCTGATTATTCTTAAGTCAAATTTGGATAATTCTGAGATTCATAAGACATAGTCTATATGCGTTTTATCAGAGTCAATATGCTGAAAGATAAACTGATTTCTGTATTTATATCACAAAGGATTTGATACAATTGTTAAGTTTACACTATAGGCTATTGCAATGCTCGATCCTAAATCAGTCTATCTAGCCACCCATCCATCCGCGGCCTCGAATCTTCACGGCTAAACCAAGTCCTTCCCACACCATCTTGTCCTGAAACCAACAAAACGTAAGTATCTATCTGATAACTTAACAAGTGGTTTAACCAGATCGATCAAGTTCAGTTTGCAGATCTAGATCAAACCATCTCACTCACTGAACCATCCGGAACGGACATAACCCGATCAATCCAAACGGATATGATCAATGATCTATCGTACCCAACACTTAAGCATCAGATCGCATGATCGAACCGGCTCTAAGCCATGATCCATTATCCGGTCCTTAGACCAAGACACTCGATCATTCTGACAGATGAAAGAAGAAACGATCAAGTAAGATTTGAAGGATGAAACTAGTTTACGCCGATCGGCCATAGCCCTGTTCGGATCCACCAGAAGGCCATGGCGACGGATTATCCAGTCCATACCTTAGACGTGCGCTCCGTAGTTCCAGTCGCAGTCTGCTTCGTTTTCTCCCTTAGATACACCATGTTCGGATCAATCTTCAAGATCCTATGGTTGGATTGCCTTCACGGACGGATTCCAATCAAGTCTTCTCTCTCTTTCGGATGCCTTTGGTTCTGATCGAGTTTTGTGTTTTCCTTAGGGAAATTTCGTGTCCAAAATCGACCCCAAGGCCCTATATTTATAGAAACTCGGGAAGGAACGGTTATAGGCGAAAGGGTGCATTTTCCAACTGCTTGGGCGGTTATCCATACGCCCCCCTTCGGCCAGAAACCGACTCCACCTGCTTGGCACGTTTCCTACATGCGCAAGGCTTAGTCGGACCAGTCCAGCTGCGCACCTGATCCAACCAACTACTCGTAACCACCCGAACTCGTCCACCGGCCCAACCGCCGAACACTCCTCCTAGCTGAGTTCAGCTACCCGACAGTTGGTCCTGCTGGTTGAGCTCAGTCTACTAGATTATCGAGCTGATCTAGCTTAAGTGAGCTCGTCCAGGTTACATCTTGACCAGTTCTCCGGCTCGCCCAATTCGTCCAGCTCGTTACACTCTTCCTTAGCTCGGTCCAGCTCCCTTTCTTCATTTTTTTCTCCCTTTTCTTAGCTAAGTCAGGATCGTTACTCGGACTTAACCCTTTGTTCGGACCATGGAACGCTTGCCTTTCAGTCTTTCGACCGGCTTGCACGTTCCCTCGTCCCATGACCGTCAGAGGTTTTTTCCAGGTCTCTGCTCCTGGCGAATTTCTCCACGAACTTGTCACTGAGGATAGCGAAGGAGGATATGGACCTGGAGGGTTTAGCTGAATCCCTTGCACATGGTAGCTTCACACGACTCCTTTCTGAGTGCTACAGCGAGCATCCTTTGTCTGTATTGGGCGACATGATCGTCTGGATCTCTGGTACCGTCATACGCCTTTATGCTGGGAAAGGAGAATTTCCTGGGCATCTCGATCAGGGTGATCTCATCCGTGAAAGGAGTATCGGCGTAGGAGTCGGGGTTGCTTTTTTGGATGGGGGGAGCTACCCTTGGGAGCCTTTCCACCATGGATTGCATGGCGTCGAGCATCTTGGAGAACATCTCCTCCAGAATTAGGTGTCTCCAGAGTCGGCATGGGTCAGATCTGAGTCCGGAAGCGACCCTTCTTGTTACTTGCCGTGTCGAGGGCTTCGTTTTTGTTAGGGAAAAATATTCCATGAAGAGATTACTCCAGCTTCCGGCTTCCAGGTTCTTGCCTCCAGGTTCCGGGTTCTTGCCTCAAGGTTATGGGTTCCTGCCCCCGGGTCTGGATCCTGCCTCCAGCTTCCGGCTTCCAGGCCGAGTGATTTATCCTGCCTTAGGATAAATGGAAATCTTCATTTAAAGGTAACCAGCTTAGGCGAGAAGGAGTCTCCCTAGATTCGAGAGAAAGAGGAAGTATTCAAATACATATGACCTCCCTTAAGAAAAAGGGAAATATTATATTCTATAAGGATATAATGAATATTTCCAAATCCTAAGAGAGAGGCATGACCTCCACTATAAATATGGGTTTCTAAACCTAAAGAAAGGGGTCCAAGGCGTCCATCACCAAAGCTCACCGACTCGACAGCCGCCAAGGCAATATTCCACACCTAGAAGACCTTCTTCTCCGACACGCCTATGACGGGATGATCCCGGTGATTACTATCAACAAGATGAAGTTACATGCTCACTGCAGCACGTCTACAACTCTCCTTCTTGGTTCAGGCCACGATCTCCAACTCATCAGCAGGGTCCCTCCATGCTCACTGAAGCACATCGACACATCAGGCTCACTGCAGCATATCAACAGGTCTACCATCTGTTCCGGCCATGTGCCCTCTAGAACAGATGACTCCTATCCACTACAGAGCTACGTGCTCCTAAGGCTACGTGCCTGTTAGGCCATGAGCCCACTAGAGCCACGTGCTCCCAAGGCTATGTGCCCATCTAGGCTATGCGCCTCCATATACATGAACTACGAACGGTTTGATCCCTCACTGAAGGGTACGTAGGCAATCCCCACTGAAGGATGCAGCGATAAATCCAAACACCTTTTATGGTCCCGTGCGTAGATACCCAAGGACCGACTCTGTTAGCCGAAACCATCAACTACAGATAAGGAGGGACCCAAGGACCGACACTGGTAGCCAAAACCATCAACTACAGATCAGGAGGCACCCAAGGACCGACCCTGGTAGTCGGAACCATCAATCATAGATCAAGAAGACCCTGCGATCTTCACTATCGATAAGCGGCCCCCGCCTAACGACCAATCTCCCCTGCTGCTACTAAGGCACCGACGACATATACTGGCCCATACTCATATGGCAGTATCCTAAGAGCAGGATCTCCTGGTTTATCAACTATCAAAGCAAGAGAATACACTCAAGGACATGTCTCCTTCCTCCTATCATTCCGTAGAGCTGAGCATGGATCCCTTGTACACAAAAATACCCTAACAGTTTTCGTCTCGGCGGGTGAGGTTCTCCGATTCGAGCTGGCTGAGCTTCTAGGCGCTCTGCTCCAGTTGCTTGGAATGTTCGTCGAGCTTCTCCTTCATGCTCTGGACTTCTGAGGAGACCTCGGAATTCTCCACAACCTCTTCTCGAGCTTTGTGCAGCTTGGTTACTTGACTTTGTAGACCATCGAGTTGCCTTTGGAGCTCGGCTTCTCTCTGGTAGCTTTGGGTAGTGGGTAGCTTCGGGTAGCTCGTTCTGCTCATCCACCGCCATTATCACGTAGTTTAGATTACTCCCCTCCTACTAGCGCCAAACTGTTAGGGGATTTTTGTGTAGGATCTTTGTGAGTACCACGAAATGATGGACAAGGCTGGTGTTTTGTATTAATTTGTAAGTACTAAGATTGAAGGAGACGTTTTATTAGATCCAAGAGCTCGAACTACAATAGATTGGTGTATGAACCCTAGTTCTAGCCGCCTAGCTCTAATCTCTAAGTCTTTGTGTTGATCCCTTGTTCTAGGGTTTAGGCTCCCCTTATATAGTTGTCTTGAGGTCGGCCTGAGTCAGTTTGAGTAGGTTAAACTCTTCCATATTCGGAAATATGGAAGATTCTCCTTGTCGGAAGTTTTCCTTTTCCCGGAAGAAGGGGGTGGTCCCTGGGACCGGACCCAGAGTGCTTCCTAGCGGGGACCCGTGGTTTCTCCTAGCCGGGACCCGGGGCGTCTCCTAGCGGGGAACCAGAGGCCGGTGTCCTGTCTAGGGTCTGGAGGAATTCAATAACTGAGTATTTTTCCCCAACATTAACTTCTGCAACCGTTTTCATGAGATGATCGCGAATCTCGGATTTCTCGTTAGCAGATTTCCGACCTTGTCGGTGTTTGCCACGAGTGTTCTGAGCTTGCTCCTAGGCCAGTTCTTCCTGTTCGTCCCAGAAAATAGCTTATTCCTCTTCGTTCATAGGGTTATCGAACTGGGAATCATATTGAGCTGCACGGCTCCTTGTATGACGCAGATGCACGTCTGCGTCTTCATCCGTAGGTTCGGACTGACTGCTAGAATCCACACCAATGCGCCCGATTTCTCCTTCCTCCTTGTCTTCTTCGATAGGTGATGTGCCTCAGTCCGTGGATCAGTCCGTGGAACCAGACCAGCATGAAGATCAGGACGTCCCGAACATTTCAACTGAGGTTCATTCTTCCGACCATATCGGACAGACTGACCGAGCCAAGTACTGGATCGACCCGCGTACGTCCAAAATGGAGCTTCAGCTATATCCTAAACCAGGCGACCAAACTGACCGACCTCGAGCTCGTCTTCTCCGACCAACTCGAAATTCTAAGACCAACGGTCAAGCTAGGATCAACTTCTCACGAGCCGAATCTGATTTAGTCTGCAACTTCTCCCTTTTGAACCATTTGGTCTGTACCGCATGTACCGGCGACCGTACTGATGGACTGATCGGATACTTTGATCAGTTCATGAACTTTGAACATCTCAATTTCTCTAAGGCAAGGATCCTTCACCTTTCTGAAGACTTAGGCCGTGCTTGGTCCAGTCTCATTCATGGAACATACCCGGCGGATCATACGGAAAGTCCCACATACATCCTTCTCCTTACCGCCGTGCACACATCAGGATACGTCGAACCTGGATACGAGTAGCCGAAGGGACTGATCGACCAGTCTTCTCCCATTTTTGTGCCTTGACCATATTTATTATTTTCTAGTCAAAACTCTATTTTCTATGTATTGTTTTCTACATTTTCTACTTAATGTATTTGACTAGAAATTCTATATATATGTAAATCTATGATGAATAAAGCAATCGATTTTTTCTTGAATTTTTCTGAGTTGAAACTCTTTGTTCTTTGAAAGAACTTTTCTTGTTTCTAGGTTAGTCATATTCAAGTAAACACTTCCTCAAATCGTTGGACTTGTGAGTCATATCAAGGAACGAGGAGAGAACCTTCATTTGGTGGTCTTGTTAGTCATATCAAGCACCATTGGAGTCAGGAATATCGGAGGCATTCGGCAAACTTTGTGCGACCCTTGAATCCATCCAGTTCTCCATCCGGAGTTCATATCCAAACCGTACCAGTAGAGTGATCCATTACTAGAGTCCTTCAAGTGGTATTAGAGCCACTCTTCTGGTATCTTCTGAATCTTTCCATCTTCTCATCTTCCATTTCTTCATAAACACTTCTTCTTCTACCTTTCTTGAGTCCGGGGCCCTCATTACCATCGATTATATATATTTTAAAAAAAAAGAGATCTATGATTTAAAAAAAAAAAGGTTCAAAGTTTGATTTGTGGATTGGTGGTGGAAGATAAAGCTTGTTGGCTGAGGGGAAATCCAGCCTTTGAGGTGGCTAAAGCGGATTCCAAACCAAAATCTCATATCTTTCTCTCTTAATAAATTCCCTTGTGTTTGCTTGGACTTGTCCATTGGGATTCTTTGATCTGTTTTTCTTAGAACCTTGAGTGGAAACTTGTTTGTGTGATCACTACAAAATCTGAGAGAAACACGTGTGTGGGTGAGGATCAAATACTTGAGAGTGTGAGGTTTTTATATAACGTTTTGTGTTTAAGAAACTTCAGGAACAATGAGTAGTGGAGAAGAAACAAAACCGACCCGGAAACTCAGTTGCTGGATTATCTAACCTTCAAATGCGAGCTTTGAATGATTCTATGACTAACTTGATGAATCCAGGTTTAGATCAGATCCATCAAAGGCTTGTTGAGCTTCAGGCCAGCCGACAGACTCATCCTAGAACCAGAGCAAGGAGAGATCGCCCAAGGAGGCACAACCGGTCCGATGATGAGATCCAAGAGGAGGATTTCCAAGAGGATGAAGTCAGATCAGCCTACCGACCTAGAAGAGGTCATAGAAACCGAGAGCAAGGTGATATCAATCAATTTGCTAGAACTGATCGTGTTGATGATAGCTTAGGAGGATTGAAACTGAATATTCCAACTTTTGATGGTAAAAACGATCCTGATGCTTTCCTTGAGTGGGAAAGAAAGATTGAACTTGTTTATGATTGCCAAAACTTCTCTGATCTTAAGAAAGTTAGATTGGCTGCTACTGAATTTTCTGGCTATGCTATTAATTGGTATGATCAAGTTGTGACTCACAAGAGGAGAACAGGTGAAAGACCAATTGAGATATGGAATGAGCTTACCATGCTGATGAGGAGACAATTTGTGCCTACTCACTATCACTGTGACCTCCACCAAAAGCTGAGACGTTTGCTTAAAGGTAACAAGTCCGTGGAAGACTATTACCAAGAGATGGAGATCTTGATGATCAAGGCAGATGTGGATGAGCCTAATGATGCCACAATGGCACGATTTATTTCAGGTCTCCACCGCGACATCCAAGATTGTATGGAGCTTCAAGAGTATGGTAGTGTTGAGCAGATGTTACACAAGGCAATCTGGATCGACCAGCAAGTCAAAAGGAGGAGTTACTCAAAACCGGCCATTGCTTCAAAACTGGCCTATGCTCCTAAACCCAGCCATCAAGACAAAGGTAAGTCTTCTACCACAACACATAATGCTTTTAAGACTGATGTTCCTGCTCGTGTTGACAAAGGAAAAGCAGTAGAGACTTCTGGACGTGCAAGAGACATCAGGTGCTTCAAGTGTCAAGGTCTAGAACACTATGCAAAGAATTTTCCAAACCAACTGGTGATGATTCTCATGGAGAATGGTGAGGTTGAGTCCGAGGATGAAAAGGAGGACAAGGAGGATCTGGGTCCTATCTTTGATGAGGAAGAGGAAGCCTTTGACTATCCCCATCGTGGACCATTACTTGTTGCTAGGAAGACCTTGGATGATCCCATTTTCGATGAGGAGGACGACCACTTGGTCGATTGCTTTGGACCGACCTTTGATGCTGATTCTGGTCCTATCTTTGACGATGAGGACAGTCTTGATTACCCAGCCTTCGGTCCACTTCTTGTCACTAGAAGATCCTTGAGTGTGCAGCCCAAAACTCACAACAAAGAACAAAGGGAGAATCTCTTTCACTCTCGTTGTTTAATTTCTAAAAAAGTTTGTTCTTTGATCATTGATGGAGGTAGTTTCACTAATGTGGCTAGTGACACCCTTGTAAGGAAACTTGGGCTTGTTACTTGGCCTCTTTCTCGTCCTTTTAGGTTGGAATGGCTCAATGAGGCTGGCGAGCAGTATGTGGTGGAAGAAATCACAGTCCCCCTTACCATTGGACGATATGAGGATGAGGTTGTTTGCAATGTTCTTCCTATGGACTCTTGCCACATTCTTCTGGGCCGTCCATGGTAATTTGATTAGGGAGCTGTTCATGATGAGTTCACAAACCGACACTCCTTTGACCACAAAGGAAAGAAGATCACACTGGTACCTTTGACACCTTTGGAGGTTCACCAAGACCAGATCCAACTCAAGAGGAACCGTGACAAAGAGCCCAAACCCGATAAACCTGAATCCTTTAAAAGAAATTCCAACTTCTTTATCAAAGAAAGTCAGGTCAGGAAATCTCTTTGCTCTCAAAAGCCATTTCTTTTACTTGTGTATTAAGGTCTCTTGTGGCTTCATCTTCTTCTGACCTTGCACCGGAGATTCCGAGTGAGCTTCTAGATGTTTTGCAGGATTTTTCTGATGTTTTTCCAGATGGGAATCCCAAGGGATTGCCACCAGTACGAGGCATTGAGCATCAGATAGATTTTATTCCAGGTGCATCTCTACCAAACCAACCAACTTATCGTACCAATCCGGTAGAGACCAAGGAACTTCAAAAACAGATTGGTGACCTTCTTGAGAAAGGCTACATCCAGGAGAGCCTCAGTCCTTGTGTCGTACCAGTTCTCCTTGTACCCAAAAAGGATGGCTCTTGGCGCATGTGTGTGGACTGCCGTGCCATCAGCAACATCACGGTAAAGAATAGGCATCCCATTCCTTGGCTAGATGACATGCTTGATGAGTTGCATGGTTCATGTGTTTTCTCTAAGACTGATTTGAAAAGTAGCTATCACCAGATTAGGATGAAAGAAGGTGATGAATGGAAAACTGCATTTAAAACTAAACTAGGATTGTATGAATGGCTTGTGATGCCATTTGGGTTTACTAATGCACCTAGTACTTTCATGCGTTTGATGAATCACATCTTGAGATCCTTCATTGGTCATTTTGTTGTAGTTTACTTTGATGACATTCTCATTTACAGCAAGAACCTTGATGATCATATGATGCACTTGAAATCTGTTCTTGAAATTCTTAGGAAAGAAAGACTTTTTGTAAGTCTTGGTAAATGCTCTTTTGGAACAGATAATGTGGTGTTCTTAGGTTTTATTGTAGGTGCTGATGGACTTAGAGTGGACAAGGAGAAGATCAAGGCCATCCGTGACTGGCCTAGTCCAACGACCGTGGGTGAAGTGAGGAGTTTCCATGGTCTTGCTGGTTTCTATAGGCGGTTTGTTCCAAACTTCAGTACCATTGCAGCCCCATTGACTGAAGTGATCAAGAAAAATGTTGGATTCAAATGGGAACAGGCTCAAGAAGAGGCATTTCAGATTCTAAAAGGGAAGTTGACTCAAGCTCCTTTACTTGTACTTTCTGATTTTTCTAAGACTTTTGAGATTGAATGTGATGCTTCCGGAGTGGGTATTGGTGCTGTCTTGATGCAGGATAGGAAACCCATTGCTTACTTCATTGAGAAGCTTGGAAACGCCACACTCAACTACCCTACTTACGATCAGGAGCTGTATGCTTTGGTGCGAGCTCTACAAACGTGCCAACACAACCTTTGGCCTAAGGAGTTTGTGATCCACACGGATCATTGTTGGGGTCAAAAACGGTTACGACAAATTTAACATTCAAAACGTCCGAGCAAGAAAATAAGAATTTCTCCGAATAGTACTTTTCGAAATAGATTCTTCCTTACGAAAAAGCTTTACGGAAGAAAGAATCGAGATGTCCGACGAAAGCTCAAAACAGGTCGTTACGCAGCGACCGAACGTCCGTCCCGCTCGGTCGCTACGTAGCGACCGAGCTCGAGCCCAAGCTCGGTCGCTACGTAGCAACCGAGCGCTCGTCCCTCTTGGTCGCTACGTAGCGACCGAGCGATCGTCCCGCTCTGTCGCTACGTAGCGACCGAGCTCGAGCCCCAGCTCGGTCGCTACGTAGCGACCGAGCGCTCGTCCCGTTGGTCGCTACGTAACGACCGAGCGCTCGTCCCGTTCGGTCGCTACGAAGCGACCGAGCTCGAGCCAAAGCTCGGTCGCTACGTAGTGACCGAGCGTTCGTCCCGCTAGGTCGCTACATAGCGAACGAGCTCGAGCCAAAGCTCGGTCGCTACGTAGCGACCGAGCGATCGTCCCGCACGGTCGCTACGTAGCGACCGAGCTCGGCCAAGCTCGGTCGCTACGTAGCGACCAAGCGATCGTCCCGTTCGTTCGCTACGTAGTGACCAAGCTCAAGCCAAGGCTCGGTCGCTACGTAGCGACCGAGCTCGAGCCAAAGCTCGGTCGCTACGTAGTGACCGAGCGGGACGAGCGCTCGGTCGCTACGTAGCGACCGAGGGATCGTCCCGTTCGGTCGCTACGTAGCGACCGAGCTCGGCCAAGCTTGGTCGCTGAGCGCTCGTCCCGCTTGGTCGCTACGTAGCGACCGAGCTCGAGCCAAAGCTCGGTCGCTACGTAGCGATCGTCCCGCTCGGTCGCTACGTAGTGACCGAGCTCAAGCCAAGGCTCAGTCGCTACGTAGCGACCGAGCGCTCGTCCCGCTCGGTCACTACGTAGCAACCGGGCTCGAGCCGAAGTTCAGTCGCTGTGTAGCGATCGAACCCTTCCGAACATCGATACGACATCAATCCATGCATTCTCGTCAAACCTTCGAATGCTATCTCCCGAAGACCGTAGCAAGCTCGGTCCATGTTTTCCGCTATTCAAATCCATCAATCAAACTTCGCGGATTAGAAACCGCGGAAAGTTCGTTCTTTATCGAACAGAATTCGTAGTAAAGTGTCGAGTCGGAAGACGGCCCAAAGGGATCTAAAACACGACTCGAGGCCCATCCTATGATTTCTTAACCAAAAGCCTGTAAACCGCAGCATGGTTTACGCTTGGTCCACAAGGAAGGATAAATGTCAAGTTTCCGCGGATAAATACGGAAGTTTTGAAAATAATTGGAAGATCGGGAAAAATGGAATATCTCCATTTTTATGCTATGACGGCTTAAGGGCAGAAGAGTAAAAGCGTAAACCGACCTTGGAGCTAGTATATAAAGAGTCCTAGGCGAGGAGCATGGGAGAGGACTTTTCAGAGCAAACTTAGCACTTAGAGCAATTTAGGCAATTTTCCGTTTTTGTTATTTCGAGCTGCGACTCAATTAGGTTTAGCCGTCTTAGGGTTGCTAGAACTAGGAATCTCGCCGACAGCTCTCGAGCCCAGGCTTATACCTTGTTGTAAACGCTCATACGCAAATTCGGAATAAGATCTACTTTGCTCTCTTTTTCGATTTCTTATTCTTATCGTTGTTATTCTCGTGTTCTGATTGCTTGACATGTGGTAATTAGTAGATATCCGGGTCCTCTGGGAAATTAGGGTTTTCCTAGTTTCCTTATTTAAACGGAAATCGACAGTGCGAATTTCGGTTCCCACAGTTTGGCGCTAGAAGGAGGGGACAGTACGGATCAATCTAACCCGCAAAAGCCACTCAACGATCAGAAACGATATGCAAGACTCGACGTGCGCGAACGTCATCTCATTCAAGGGGGGAGCAACGGTCGATCGGACCAAACCTCGGAACGACCTCCTTGTCATCGAGTTGACGATTCGAGATATCGACGTCGCTAGGGTGCTTATCGACACCGGTAGTTCGGCTGATATCATCTTCAAAGAAACGCTCGAAAAAATGGGATCAATCAATCCGAAGTCACAAAATACCCAAGCCCACTGCTGGGACTTTCGGGGGAAATAACCATGGCCTACGGATCGATTAATCTCGCTGTCAAAGCCGGAACCGTGACGAACGTCACAGAGTTTCTAGTTGTTGACCATCCCGCATCTTACAACGTTATCATGGGGACGCCATGGCTAAACGCCATGCGCGCAATCCCATCAACGTACCATCTTTGCCTCAAGTTCCCGACCCCTAACGGAGTCGAGGTAATATGGGGACATCCGAGAGTCTCACAGGTTTGCTTCGCCGCGGAACTGAAACGAAAAAGACCAATCCTCGAGATCACTCCTAGAAAAGTGGAGAAAAAGACCTCCAGCAAAGATACACGAGGTCAAGATTCAGCGGAACTCTTCTGGCAATCTCGCAGCATCGCAGCCCTAGACAAAAAACGCGAGCCAACATGCGAACCCGTGGTGACGATCTGTCTCGACGAAGCCTTCCCGGAACGCTGCGTCGAGATTGGAGCCAGTCTCTGCGAGCCTTTAAGAACAGAACTCATAGCCTGTCTTAAAAAGAACCTCAATACATTCGCATGGGCTGCGGAAGATATGCCAGGGATCGACATTAACATAACATGTCACGAATTGAATATCGACCCAATATTCAAACCCATCAAGCAGAAAAGGTGGAAGCTAGGACCCGAACGTGCTGCCGCAGTAAACGATGAGATCGAAAAATTGCTTAAAGTTGGGTCGATAACAGAAGTAAGATACCCAGACTGGCGAGTTTGCGTGGATTTTACCAACCTAAACAAAGCATGTCCAAAGGATAGCTTCCCTCTACCACATATCGATCGATTGGTAGAGGCAACAGCGGGCAACGAACTTTTATCCTTCATGGATGCCTTCTCAGGTTATAATCAAATTAGGATGAATCCCGACGATCGCGAGAAGACTGCGTTCATTATCGATCGCGGAACTTATTGCTATAAGGTAATGCCCTTCGGCCTCAAAAACGCCGGTGCAACCTACCAACGACTCGTAAACCGAATGTTCTCCAAACAACTCGGAAAAACGATGGAGGTTTATATCGACGACATGCTCGTCAAATCCCTCAAAGCAAAAGATCACGTGTCACATCTCGAAGAGTGTTTTGCGCAATTAAATTCCCATAACATGAAGCTCAACCCGACAAAATGTAGATTTGCCGTGGAATCAGGGGAATTCCTCGGCTACTTGGTCACATACCGCGGTATCGAAGCGAATCCAAAACAGATCAACGCACTAATCGAGATGGCTTCACCAAAGAATAAGCGGGAAGTCCAAAGACTGACCGGCAGAATCGCAGCGCTCAACCGATTTATTTCACGATCAACAGATAAGTGCCTGCCCTTCTACGACGTCCTGCGAGGAAATAAAAAATTCGAATGGTCGGAGGAGTGCGAAAACGCCTTCCAACAGTTGAAGCGCTATTTAGCTACCCCTCCAGTCCTCGCAAAACCCGTGGAAGGGGAACCTTTATTCTTGTACATCGCTGTGTCGGCAACGGCCGTAAGCGGAGTCCTGATCAGGGAAGAACGCGGGGAGCAGAAACCTATTTTCTACATAAGCAAAACCTTGCTGGATGCCGAATCTAGGTATCCGTTGATGGAAAAATTGGCATGCGCGGTCGTAACATCGGCCCGAAAACTAAGACCATATTTCCAATCCCACACGATTGTCATCCTCACGACTTTTCCCTTACGGACAATTTTGCATAGCCCAAGTCAATCAGGCCGATTGGCTAAGTGGGCGGTCGAGTTGAGCGAGTATGACATCGAATACCGACCGAGGACAAGCGCAAAATCACAAGTGCTCGCAGACTTCCTGGTCGAACTTCCAACGGGAACAATAACCAATGAGGAACCAAATTCCACCTGGCTCCTCCACGTCGACGGATCCTCATCCAAGCAAGGATCGGGTATCGGAATCCGTCTCACCTCTCCGACGGGCGAGATCTTGGAACAATCGTTCAGGCTGGAATTCCATGCCTCGAACAACGAGGCCGAATACGAGGCATTAATCGCAGGGCTACGTTTGGCTCACGGATTAAAAATACGTAATCTCCACGCTTACTGCGACTCCCAGTTAGTGGCCAGTCAATTCAGCGGAGAGTATGAAGCCAGAGACGAAAGGATGGACGCGTACCTCAAATTGGTCCAAGGTCTAGCTCAAGACTTCGACTCTTTTGCCCTTACGCGGATCCCCCGTTCTGAGAATGTCCAGGCGGACGCCCTCGCGGCCCTAGCATCAAGTTCCGATCCAGGACTCAAAAGGGTAATTCCGGTCGAATTCATCGAACATCCGAGCATCGGACCACCAATCGTCGTTAATCTCATAGAAGGCCAAGACGACGAAGAAGAAATTATCATACCACCACCATCAGAGCAATCTGATTACTGCTGTGATACCCCATGGCTTCAGACGATTCGAGACTACATCGTCGACGGGCAACTACCCGCCGAAAAATGGGCAGCTCGCAAGATCCGAACACAGGCCGCACGCTACGTAACAGTGGACGGCGAAATCTACAAATGGAGATTCTCCGGACCACTCATGACGTGCCTGGAAGGAGAAAAGGCGAGAAAAGTAATGGAGGAAATACATTCCGGCTCCTGCGGCAACCATTCCGGCGGGAGATCACTAGCCGTGAAAATCAAACGCCATGGATACTATTGGCCGACAATGATCGGAGATTGCGAAAAATTCGCACGAAAATGCGAAAAATGCCAAAGGCATGCACCAACCATCCGACAACCGGCCGAAGTTCTTTCCTCCATCACATCGCCCTACCCCTTTATGCGCTGGGCCATGGATATTGTCGGACCTCTGCATAATTCAAAGCAAAAGCGTTTCCTTCTAGTCCTTACCGATTTTTTCTCAAAATGGGTAGAGGCGGACTCGTACGCAAGTATAAAGGACGTCCAAGTCGAGAATTTCGTATGGAAAAACATCATCTGTAGGCATGGAGTTCCTTACGAGATCGTAACCGATAACGGGTCTCAGTTCATCTCCACCCGATTCGAAGCATTCTGCGAAAAATGGAAGATACGACTCAACAAGTCAACTCCCAGATATCCGCAGTGCAACGGACAGGCTGAAACAATCAACAAGACCATTCTCGACGGACTGAAGAAACGCTTAGAGGCCAAAAAAGGCAGATGGGCCGACGAACTCGAGGGAGTCCTCTGGTCTCACCGTACCACCCCAAGGCGAGCAACGGGAGAAACTCCCTTCGCTCTGGTATACGGCACGGAATGCATGATTCCCGCGGAAGTTGAATTTCCCGGTGTTCGAAGAAGGTTATTACCCGAACGAGAGGAACTCAACGATGCTATGCTCTTGGATGATCTCGACCTCATTAACGAGCGCCGGGATCGAGCGCTTATCCGAATTCAAAACTACCAGCACGCCGCTGCAAAATACTATAATTCCAACGTACGAAATCGTAGGTTCAATCAGGGGGATCTGGTCCTTCGCAAAGTTTTCCAAAACACCGCTGAACGAAACGCGGGAAAACTCGGAGCAAACTGGGAAGGTCCCTATAAAATCGAAAAAGTCGTCCGACCAGGTTCTTACGAAATAGCCAACATGCAGGGCATAAAAATTCCTAGAACCTGGAACGCGATGCATCTCAAAAAATACTATCACTAAACGAACCAACCCGCAATCACTGAACTACGAGACGGCTTGATCTCCGCAAGGAGTACGTAGGCAGTTTGCCGAAAGGCAAATTCAGCTGTCCCCCCTCATTAAAAAGGGGGGAGTGGGTACGTATACTCGTATAGTCCCCAAAATCGAAAAAACTTCTTACCACGCTCTTGGTGTTTTCGACTTATTAAAACCTCCTCACCTGTAAAATCAGTGCGAGGTCTTCAGATATTAGTCAACCGTTTAGGAGAAGCAACATTTGGCATCGCGAGACGTCGCAAAAGATGCCTCAAAAGTTTATTTCTTTCGAACGAACGAAACTTCCGTCACAAAAGAAACATATATATGCACACACTAGCACCTATTTTGCGCAAAAAGTTAGAAACAACGGCACACGCCACCAAGTCCGATGCTGATCACATCGAACTCACAAAACGTCCTAAACAGACATAGCCATCTCACGAAGATGACTCTCTTACATCCGACACAAGGATAATAGCGCTATAAAAGAAATCCGAAATTTTGGTCTAGCACTTCCGGTCTCCGGAGAGATGCTCGATTCGTATCAAACAAGTCGTATAAGCCGAGAACCTATCGCGGACTTTACATCGACACGAATCAGGAAGAAATCGCGACAGGAAAAACGATAGCCGGTTAGTCACCGCACAATCCTTAAACCGAGAGTAAACCTAGGTCTTGCCCTAAACCCAGCGCACTGGTCTCTAACATCTCAAAGGCATGATATCGAAAGATAAGAGATTCTTAAACCATGCCTCTATGTTTATGTTCGGCATCTTCAGCACCCCCGCAGAGTTCACATCTCGCGGAAGAACTCTCGAAACAGGTCTCGAATGAAACATTTCACAATCGAAGAAGGATATGAGACGACAACTCATCACCTTCCTCCCCACTATTCGCAAACTCATAAAAAGCGCTATCCGATTATCTTACCATAAAAAGAAAGCCGCAGAGCGGCAGGGATTCAAAGCCACACACAGCCAGTCCCGAAATACAAATAAGGCCATTCAAGGCCGAAACATAAAAACATAAAAAAAAATCTCTCGCAAGAGATCTAACCCAATTCATCCTCCGAACTTACGCCCCCTCTTCACCCGCTTCCTCGTCCGAGCCTGGAGCCGCGCCACCTCCGTTTTCTCCGACCATCGGGTCGTTCCCCTCTGGGTCTTCTGGACACGTCGGAAGGAAGCACACGGATTTCAGGTCGGCCAGGACGAGACCGAAATCTCCATTCTCGGCCGCCATATCTCCCTTGTAGCCGAACAGTCGGGCCTCTTCGGCCTCCAAGGTCGGGAGAGTCTCACTTTGGAACGACCGAACCACGGCCATCCCGCCCTCAATCGTCGCCAAAGCTAGATCCCTGCTCCGGATACACTCGAGGGAACCCAGGGAAGCAGAAATCTTTGCCAAGCGAGCTTGAAACTCCGCGCGAAGGGCATCCGTAGCCTCTTGGATCCCACGGCGCGCTAGTCCCGCGTCACACTCGATCTGACGCTGGAGTTGACGCACCTCCAAGGACTTGGCCTTCCTGGCCTTCTTTTCCTTAAGTAAGGAACTCGCCGTCTTCCCAAGGTCCCTCTCAAGCTCTCCTATCGCAACCTCGAGCTTCGACACTTTCGCAAAGTGAGAGTCCTTGACAGCCGTCAACATGGCCTCGGTTTCGGACCATCTGCCCTGAAGCTCCACCAACTCCTCGGAAAGGCGACTAGTCTCAGAACCACATTCGCCGATCATCCCATCGATCAACGATATGAACTGCGAACGGTGAAAATTCTTAAGACTAAGTCCGAGAAAAGAATGCACAAAAGAAGATCAAGAATTCAAACAAGAGATAAACCTTTCCGCGAAGTCCCGATGCTAGGATCGATCCGCCTCGCTGCGAATTCTCCCCGTCACCACTCTTGGCAAGTTTCCTCTTCCGACTCTTAGGCTGAGTAGCCAGGACAGCGCTAGGAGCACGCAATGCCAGAACGACGTCTTTTCTGACTGGAGGAGGAGGCATAGAGTCAGTGGCCTTCTCCTTGTCCTCGACAAGGATCGGAGTCGTGGAAGATCCTGCAGGTAGGGCTTGCGGGAGAAGAGCCATGACTTCGGTCACATGACACGAGGCAACGACCTGCGCGGAAGAAGACGGAAACTCAGAGCCAGCTTGAGCTAGTTCTTTCTCGGCTTGACAACGAACTAGTTCCTCTCGGAAAGAAAGATGGCCGGCAACACAAGCCGGCGCTTCCGCCGGAGAAGATAGAACCGGAGCCGGAGAAGTGGCCTCGCCCATCTCGACGTCGGAATCCTTCTTATCACCTTGGGAGGAAGACATGTTGAAAGGAAAGTTATGAAACTAGAGAGTTTTTTTAATTTTTGAATGAGTTTGAAGGAATGAAGAAGGGAAGGTGTGAAGAAAATGAATGACAAGAGCTCACTACTTATAGAAGTATGGATTCGGAATATCGTCTCGACAACTTTTTTCCGCGGAGTTTAAAATGTGAATTTCATCCAATACACTTAACCTTGTCAAAGTCATCTATCCGCCCGCTAGAGTCACAACTCTAACGGGCTGGGGGGCTACGTAGCGACCGAGCGATCGTCCCGCTCGGTCGCTACGTAGTGACCGAGCTCAAGCCAAGGCTCGGTCGCTACGTAGCGACCGAGCGCTCATCCCGCTCGGTCGCTACGAAGCGACCGAGCTCGAGCCAAAGCTCGGTCGCTACGTAGCGACCGAGCGCTCGTCCTGCTCGGTCGCTACGTAGCGACCGAGCTCGAGCCAAAGCTCGGTCGCTACGTAGCGACCGAGCGATCGTCCCGCTCGATCGCTACGTAGCGACCGAGCTCGGCCAAGCTCGGTCGCTACGTAGCGACCGAGCGATCGTCCCGCTCGGTCGCTACGTAGTGACCGAGATCAAGCCAAGGCTCGGTCGCTACGTAGCGCTCGTCCCGCTCGGTCGCTACGTAGCAACCGGGCTCGAGCCGAAGTTCAGTCGCTGTGTAGCGATCGAACCCTTCCGAACATCGATACGACATCAATCCATGCATTCTCGTCAAACCTTTGAATGCTATCTCCCGAAGACCGTAGCAAGCTCAGTCCATGTTTTCCGCTATTCAAATCCATCAATCAAACTTCGCGGATTAGAAACCGCGGAAAGTTCATTTTTTATCAAAAAGAATTCGTAGTAAACGTGTCGAGTCGGAAGACGGCCCAAAGGGATCTAAAACACGACTCGAGGCCCATCCTACGATTTCTTAACCAAAAGCCCGTAAACCGCAGCACGGTTTACGCTTGGTCCACAAGGAAGGATAAATGTCAAGTTTCCGCGGATAAATACGGAAGTTTTGAAGATAATTGGAAGATCGGGAAAAATGGAATATCTCCATTTTTATGCTATGATGGCTTAAGGGCAGAAGAGTAAAAACGTAAACCGACCTTGGAGCTAGTATATAAGGAGTCCTAGGCGAGGAGCATGGGAGAGGACTTTTCAGAGCAAACTTAGCACTTAGAGGAATTTACGCAATTTTCCGTTTTTGTTACTTCGAGGTGCGACTCAATTAGGTTTAGCTGTCTTAGGGTTGCTAGAACTAGGAATCTCGCCGACAGCTCTCGAGCCCAGGCTTATACCTTGTTGTAAACGCTCATACGCAGATTCGGAATAAGATCTACTTTGCTCTCTTTTTCGATTTTTTATTCTTATCGTTGTTATTCTCGTGTTCTGATTTCTTGACGTGTGGTAATTAGCAGATATCCGGGTCCTCTGGGAAATTACGGTTTTCCTAGTTTCTTTATTTAAACGGAAATCGACAGTGCCAATTTCGGTTCCCAGAATCATCAGTCTTTGAAACACCTTAAGGGCCAGCAGAAGCTGAACAAGAGGCCTGCACGTTGGGTGGAGTTCATTGAGACATTTCCTTATGTCATCAAGTACAAGAAAGGTAAGGAAAATGTAGTGGCTGATGCCTTGTCTAGGAGGTATACTCTTCTCTCAGCTCTTGAAACAAAGTTGCTAGGTTTTGAATTTATCAAAGATATATATGCAGCTGATTCAGATTTCAAAGAGGTTTTCAGAAAGTGTTCCAAAGTGGCTTATGGAAAATATTTTCAAAGTTCTGGGTTTTTATTCTT
Organism: Brassica napus; assembly: GCF_020379485.1. Classification (NCBI taxonomy): domain Eukaryota; kingdom Viridiplantae; phylum Streptophyta; class Magnoliopsida; order Brassicales; family Brassicaceae; genus Brassica; species Brassica napus. The sequence continues at coordinate 32,983,232 of NC_063448.1, read as the reverse complement.
TGATAACCGTTTGTGTGTGCCCCAATGTTCTTTGAGGGAGTTGTTTCTCAGGCAAGCTCATGGAGGAGGTCTTATGGGACACTTTGGAGTTAAGAAAACATACAAGGCGGTTTATGATCACTTCTACTGGCCGAGTTTGATGAAAGACGTAGAGATGATATGTGGCCGATGTGTGATTTGCAAGAAATCTAAGTCTAAAGCATCAAATCACGGTTTGTACTCAGCTCTATCTATTCCATCTCATCCTTGGGTAGACATTTCTATGGATTTTTTGCTTGGTTTGCCTAGATCTAAGGCTGGACGAGATTCCATCTTTGTGGTTATTGATAGATTTTCGAAAATGGCTCATTTCATTCCATGTCATAAGACTGATGATGCTAAGCAAGTTGCTGAATTATTCTTTAAAGAAGTTGTTAGGTTACATGGAATGCCTAAGACCATTGTTTCTGATCGTGATTCTAAGTTCCTTAGCTATATCTCGAAGACTTTGTTGTCTAAGATAGGAAAGAGATTGATGTTCTCTACCACTTGTCACCCACAGACCGATGGTCAAACTGAAGTTGTGAATCGAACTTTGTCTGCATTGCTTAGATCATTGGTTAGAAAAACCTTAGACTTTGGGAAGAATGCTTGCCTCATGTTGAATTTGCTTATAATCATGCTATGCATTCTGCTACCAAGTTCTCACCTTTTGAAGTTGTTTATGGTTTTAATCCTTTATCTCCACTTGATCTTTTCCCTTTGCCTTTGAGTGAAAGAGTTAGTACAGATGGCAAGAGGAAGGCAGACACTATCAAGAAGCTACATGAGCAAATTCGTGCCAATATTGAAACCAAAACCGAGGGTTACAAAAGATTTGCCAACAAGAAAAGAAAGGAGGTTGTTTTCAAGGAGGGTGATCTTTTTTGGGTTCACTTACGGAAGGAACGATTTCCAGAAGAAAGAAAGTCCAAACTCATGCCTCGGGTCGATGGACCATTTCAGATCCTTAGGAAGATCAGTGACAATGCTTATCAGCTTGATTTGCAAGGTAAGTATGACATTTCTTCAAGCTTTAATGTTTCTGATCTTTCTCCTTTTCTTGTAGATGATCCAGATTTGTGGACAAATCCTTTTGAAGAGGGAGGGAATGATGTGCCTCAGTCCGTGGAACCATACCAGCATGAAGTTCAGGACGTCCCGAACATTTCAACCGAGGTTCACACTTCCGACCATATCGTACAGACTGACCAAGCCGTGTACCGGATCGACCTGCGTACGTCCAAAATGGAGCTTCGGCTAGATCCTCGACCAGACGACCAAACTGACCGACCTGGAGCTCGTCTTCTCCGACCAACTCGACATTCTAAGACCAACGGTCAAGCCAGGATCAACTGCGAACGAGCCGAATCTGATTTAGTCCGCAACTTCTCCCTTTTGAACCATTTGGTCAGTACCGCATGTACCAGCGACCGTACTGATGGACTGATCGGACACTTTGACCAGTTCATGAACTTTGAACATCTGAATTTCTCTTAGGCAAGGATCCTTCACCGTTCTGAAGACTTAGGCCGTGCTTGGTCCAGTCTCGTTCATGGAACATACCCGGCGCATCATACAGACACTCCCACATACGTCCTTCTCCTTACCGCCGTGCACACATCAGGATACATCGAACCTGGACAAGAGTAGCCGAAGGGACAGATCGACCAGTCTCCTCCCATTTCCGTGCCTTGACCATCTTTATTATTTTCTAGTCAAAACTCTATTTTCTATGCATTGTTTTCTACATTTTCTACTTAATGTCTTTGACTAGAACTTCTATAAATATGTAAATTGTATGATGAATAAAGCAATCGATTTTGTCTTGAATTTTTCTGAGTTGAAACTCTTTGTTCTTTGTAAGAACTTTTCTTGTTTCTTGGTGAGTCATATCCAAGTAAACACTTCCTCAAATTGTTGGACTTGTGAGTCATATCAAGCAACGACGAGAGAACCTTCATTTGGTGGTCTTGTGAGTCATATCAAGCACCATTGGAGTCGGGAATATCGGAGGCCTTCCGCAACCTTCGTGCGACCCTTCAATCCATCCAGTTCTACATCCGAACTTCATATCCAAACCGTACTAGTAGAGTGATCCGTTCCTAGGGTCCTTCAATAGGGGGAAGATCTCCCGAGTTTTTCGTGTTGGCGCAGGAGTGATTTCATCGGGGTTTTGCCCGGACGTTTTCCCCTGCGCGTTGTCGGACCGGTCCAAAGGAGTTGCGAAATCGAGTCTTCTTCCGCCGACTCGGGTTGTTCCGCACGGAAGAATGGCCCTGGTTCTTGCTGTTAGGTTTTCAATCTAATTAGCGAGAGGGCTTATGACCTTGTCCCGTTCTGCAGACTTCTTTTCGAAAGTCGAGAACATCTTCTGGACCTCCTCAAACGCTGCGGTGTTAACGTTAACTGCAGTAACGTTTGCTGCTGGAGTGTTTTCAACGTTGTCGTCGGTAGTGTTGCCGTCACGAGTTTGTTGGTTATTGGGATCGTCGGCTGACATGTCTTATCGAGCGTTGATGGCTGAGAGTTAGATTGATCTGTCCCCCCCTCCTCCTTCTAGCGCCAAACTGTGGGAACCGAATTTCGCACTGTCGATTTCCGTTGATTTAGGAAAGATAGGAAACCCTAAATTTCCTAGAGGTCCCGGATATCTGCTAAACCACACGCTAAGCAATCATAACACGAAAAAAAGACCAAGTATGAAATTGATAAAACGAAAAGAGAGCAAAAAAGATCTTATTCCGAATTTGCGTATAAGCGTTTACAACAGGTAAGGCCTCGTCCGTAAGAGCTGTCTAATTTGCGTATAAGCATTTACAACAGGTAAGGCCTCGTCCGTAAGAGCTGTCGGCGAGATCCTAGTTCTAACCACCTAAGACCTGAAAACCTAGTTGAGTAGCAGCTCGATAACAAAAACGGAAAATTGCCTAAATGCTCTAAGTGCTAAGCTTTTGCTCTGAGTAGAAAAATTGCATCCCCCTGCATCTTCGACCTCGACATCCTTATATACTCCTTTAGAGGCGGTTTGCTCTTTCCCTTTCTGCCCTCGGTCGAGTTTATCACATCGCGGAAATATTCCATTTTTCTTCGATCTTTGTATTTATCTTTGGAAACTTCACATTTATCCTTTGAACTTGACATTTATCTTTTCCTGCATAACAAAAGATAAACTGTCATAACGATTGGACTTGATTTCGTATAAAATCATAAGTGGGCTCTTCGCCGCATTCTACGCCCTTTCGGGCCGTTTTCCGACTTAGGCATTTTTACGATTTTATAAAAAGAGCGCTTCCAAAACGACGTCGATTCCGAAGAACATTCAAATTCCTCATATAGTGTAGGCAATTCTAGGTGCTCAGCTAACCGTTGCCATTTTATACGATCAATTCGAGGCTCTGTGTAATCTTTCTCGAAAACTTATCGTGTGAATCATTTTTGGAATTGTTACGAACTTGATTTTAGGTTTTAACACTTCCCTTTTCTTCTGAATTTTACTTTGCCTTTTCAAAGAGGACATTTCTTCGGAATTTTCTGACATTGATTTCGTCGTGACCGAATTTGACCCCAACAATTAGTATAAACACACACTTCGGTTTCGTGAATTGTGTCTTCCAAGTGGGATGACTCTAATTGTGTAGAAAAAAAAAGACAAAAGTGTCTCTTATGGTAACTCACTCTTCAAATCTCCCCCTATGAAAAATAAGGATTTCATTTAATAGAATATATTCAAAATTATTATGGTTTATTTGTTAAAGATTTGTAGTTGAAAATCAATAGATAGAAATACCATGTCAAGAGATGGAATTTGAAAGTAATGAGTGATCTTTTTTCTTTTTTTTTGGCTCAACTACTTCTTTTCATTCAACCCATAAAGTTTGGAACTACAGTAGACAAATCTGTCTCAAACACAGATTTTAACCAAACTGGCACAATAGAATATAACTTAGAGACATGATTCTGTAAAGAAAAAGCCTCATTTGCTATCTTATCTGCTGCTTTATTACTCTCTCTTGGATAATACTCGAGCCTGTAGCTAGCGTTTCCAGTGAGACAGTTTTGTATTTCCATAATGATTGGCTTGAGATTTGGCCATATTTCTTCAGTTCCTGCAACCATTTTGACAATCAAGAGTGCATCTGTCTCAAAGATCACCTGCTTGTATCCTAGGCTGCTCATGGAGTGCATTGCCCATTTGATCCCTTCCGCTTCTGCTTCTGCAGGTGATCTCAGTCCCTGAACGCTTTTCATGCCCGCCCAGAGCAGTTTGCCATGTTCATTTCTACTTATCCAGCCCATTCCATTTTGATGTCGATCTCTCTGCCATGCTCCATCTGAGTTGCATTTTATCCAGCTAGTGGGTGGGGGTTTCCATCGATGGTGTTGACTGCTGCGAGGGGCTGTATTGGCTACAGTTTTTTCTTCCTCCTTTCTTTTCAACCATTCTTCCATGTCCTCTCTTGCTTTACTGACTGTGCTTGGCGGTGTGTAGTCAATTCCTTTAAAGAGGAACTCATTTCGGTTTTTCCAGATTCTCCAGAGCAGCCAAGGAACGAGATCATCATACACCTTTTCAGTAGGGTCTTGATGTTTCAGGTTCATCACACGGGCCAGGTTTGCATAGAGAGAGTCTGACAATACTCCATTTTTTGGAGCGTGAATTGGAGACAAAGCCCAAATCAACCGAGCATATGGGCATGTGAAGAGTATATGATTGATCGTCTCATCTTCCATAGCGTATCTTCCACAGCTACCATCTTTGGCTATATGTCTGTTCCTCATGTTTGCAGCTGCTGGTAGTGAGTCGCTGAGACATTTCCAAAGGAAATGGTGAACTTTTGGGCTTGTATTCATCTTCCATATCTGCTGAAAGAGGCCATCAAGGCTCGGTCGATCCACTGTCTCGTTGCTCTGGTCTGGTTTGTTTATGCTTTGCTGCACCCAGTACCCAGATTTGACGGTGTAGTGGCCGGTTTTAGTGTACTCCCAGTAGTAGGTGTCCTCTCCGTGACTCCCTTGGATATTTGTAGCTAGAATTTGCTCTTTGATGTTCTCTGGAAAGATGCTTTCAATGAGCTCTCTGTTCCATTCTTTTCCGGGAACATTCATCAGATCAACAACTGTCATGCTAGGCGTCACTATCTGTCGGTATTGAGGTAGTATGAAACTTGTGGTTCTACGTGCGAAGGTAGGCTTGCTTCCCAACCATTGCTCCTCCCATAGTTTGGTTTTTCTACCGTTTCCAATTGCCACTTTTGCGCCTTGCTTGATCAGTTTCAGCGCAGCCATCATGCTTCTCCATGCGTAGGAAGGGCGAGATCCTAGTGAGGTATTTAGAGGGTCTGAGGATTTGTAGTATCTGGACTAGAATACTCTGGCTAGGAGAGAGTTTGGGTGTGTGATCAGTCTCCATAATTGTTTCCCTAGAAAAGCCACGTTGAAATCCTCCAAATCCTTGAAGCCGAGCCCTCCTTTCTCTTTTGGTTTGCTCATGTGGCTCCAGGTTTTCCAATGCATTCCTCTCGAGTCTTTATTGTTTTCCCACCAGAAGTCTGCCATCAAAGCCACGATCTTCTTGCAGAGTGTCTTAGGTAGGAGAAAGCAGCTCATCGTGTATGTGGGAAGGGCCAGTGCGACCGCCTTCAGGAGAACTTCCTTGCCTGCTGGTGAGAGGAACCTGTTTTGCCAGCCACCAAGTTTCTGCTCCAATTTTTCTTTTAAGTAGCTAAGAATGGATACTTTCGAGCCTTCGAAGGATTCAGGAAGTCCTAAGTAGATACCATGTCCTCCCACTTGATTAATTCCTAGCTTCTCCATGATGTCTTCTCTTCGCGCTGCAGATATATTTTTTCCAAAATATATACTTGACTTCTGGTAGTTGATTTGCTGTCCTGAGGCTAAGCTTTACTCGCTCTAAATGGCAAGAATGGTGTGTTTAGCTCTTCATCTTTATGTTTGCAGTAGAACATACTATCGTCGGCGTAGAGGAGGTGTGAGATTGTCGGTGCTCCTCTCGCCACTGACAGTCCAGTAATCTCGCCTCTCGACTCTGCTTGGATAAGTTTCTGGACCAGCATCTTCGTGCATATAACAAAGAGGTAGGGGGAGAGGGGGTCCATGTGGGTTTCCATTGATCAGGACCTAGTACTGCACGGAGGTGATGCATTCCATTATTAGATTACACCATTCTTCCGAGAAACAGAGAGACTTCATTGCTTGCTCAAGAAAAGGCCACTCTACTCTATCGAAGGCTTTGGAGAGGTCTATCTTGATTGCAATGTGTTCACGCGAGCATTTTTTGTTGGAGTTGAGCGCATGTAGAAGCTCGTATGCGACCAGGATGTTGGCTGAGATTAGCCTGTCTTCTACGAATGCAGCATGTGTCTCTGTGTTACATCGGGTAAAACACATTTCAAACGCTTACTGAGAAGCTTTGATATAATTTTGTAGGCTACATTGCATAAGCTGATAGGTCTGTATTCATCTAGCTTTTTTGCATACAACTTTTTGGGAATAAGACAGATGTTGGTCTTGTTGATGTTTTCTTCAAGCTTCCTGGTTCTAAAGAACTCCTTGACCATGTCTGTGATTTCCACACTCATTGTTTCCCAGAAATGTTGGAAGAAATAGCCGGTCATACCGTCAGGTCCTGGGCACTTGTTGGGATTGATATCAAAGACAGCTTCTTTGACTTCCTCCAATGTTACTGGCTTCATGAGCATATCATTCTGCTCTCCTGAGACTATCGGGGAGATCTCATTCCAGTTGGAGAGTGAGACTCCAATTTCTTCTGAGGAGTAGAGGTGCTTGAAATGAGTTTCGGCGAGTTTCCCCAGCTCTTCTTCCGCAAACCATTCTCTTCCATCGTTGTCTATTAGGCTTTGGATTCTGTTTTGGGCTCTTCTGTTCTTTGTAACTGCATGAAAGAACTTGGTGTTTTTGTCTCCTGCTCTCAGCCAGTTGAGCCTGCATTTCTGGTACCAGAAGAGCTCTTCATTGTGATATTCTTCATTCAGCTCTGCTCTAAGCTTGCTCAGATCGTCCCCATTGATGCAGCGCTTCTTTGTTTCCTCATCTATTTCGTAGTGAAGCTCCTGTATACAGAGAGCAGAGCTAGGTTTCGCTTGTCGCTTCCGTGTTGAGATAGACTTTCTGCATCTCGCTATTCTGCTTACTAGTCCAAACTGTCCATTGCATTGCCCTTTCCAAGCTTCCTTAACAGCATCTGCAAAGCCTTCCCGCTTGATCCAACGTTGATTGTATTTAAAACCAGCTTTCCTTTTCCAAATCTGCTTTATCATCGTGGTCAGAACGGGGCTGTGATCTGAGCATATCTTCGGGAGGTTACAGGCTGACGCCTGTGGGAACATATCAGTCCATGCTTGGTTCGCAACCGTTCTGTCCAATCTGCATTGGACTGTCTGATTGTTTCGTGTTCCTGCCCAAGAATACTGATATCCCTTATGCTTAATGTTTCCAAGGCCGCAGGCGTGGAGCATCTGTCTGATGTCTTTGCCTTCAGCTTCTTTTCTGTCAGCTCCTCCTATCTTATCTGAGGGGTCGACAAGTTCATTGAAGTCTCCTGTCATCACCCATGGCTCGTTTCTTGTCAATCGCTCCCAGACTTCACTGCGCCTGTTCTTAACCGGTTCTCCATAAATACAAGATAAGAAGAAGCTCTTATCTTGCCATTTGACTCGCATATCTATGACTCTCCTATTGGCCTGCAGAATCTCCATACGGAAACTCTCTTTCCACATAACTGCTAGGCCTCCACTTCTTCCTAAGGGCTCCACTATCTTGAGATCATGATATCCAAATTTCTCCACTAACCCTTCTATGTATATTCTTCTGTTTTTGGTCTCGCTGAGGAATAAAATCTCGGGAGAGTACTGACCAAGTACTCCATGTAGATGTCGAACTGTCGGGGTATTCCCCAACCCCTGACAGTTCCAGCTCAGTATCCTCATATCGATGATGAAGGGTTGGAATTAACCATCAACCCTTCTTCAACAATTTTGCCACTTCCCAATACTATCCTTTGGAAAGAATGGGTTGGGCTTTAAGCTGCCACGAGAGCAGAGTGAGTCTTATCTCCGGAGTTCCTCCCTTCGGATCCTTTCCCTTGCGAGCCGAGTCTTTGGAAGACTGAAGGAGACGTCATATTGTCTTCCCGAGTCTCTAGCCACGCCTTATTGGTGATTCTGTCTCCACTGTTGCTTGATCTTCTGCGCTTAGAGCTGTGGAGGTCTGAGGTTCTTCGTTTCTTTTCCGAGGAACTGGCCGAGAGCGAGCCAAGTCTTTCAAACACAGAAGGTGGGCTTTGACTGCCTTTACTAGAGAGACCTTCTTGCGATTTTTCTGATTCTCCTGTCTCCTGTATTGGGCTGTTCTCCTTCTGTCCAAGTCTTTCAAAAACGGTTAGATGTTCTTGACTGGCATCAGAAGACGTCGATGCTTTCTTCTTGTCAGAGCTTAGTTGGTGTCCACTAGAGCTTGCTCTTTGATTAGGCAGCACGGAGGACTCTCTTGAGCTTTTGGAGTTTCCCCATATCCTCAGCTTGGGAGTGCTTGCTGATTCTTTCTTCTTCCATATTTGGGTGTTTGGTGTTGCAGCATTTTTCCCTTTCTTATCATCTTTTTTGCGATGCTCGCTGCTTCTAGCTGTCCTAGTTACAGGGACAACTTGAGATTTTAAAGTTCTTGATGCCACCGTTTCACTCCGGGAACTCCCTCCCGTAATGGTCTCCCTTCTAAATCCCTTGTCTGATCTCGAGGTTTCCCTTCCTCGGGCCAATCTGGTTGTCGCGGGTTCTTGTTCCGGAGGCTGCTCAGGGCATCTTGTTTGATCATGAGTCAGTCTCTTGCAGGTGAAACAGATCTTTATAAGTTTTTCATATTCCAGCTCTGTTGGTATGACTTCCCCAGATTTAAATCTTGCAATTCTTCGGAACTGGAGAGGTGCATCTGCATCAATCCAGACTCGAGCGCGAACATACTCGACTGATGTAGAGTGCTTAGCGTGGAGCTCCACATTCTCTATTTTTTCCAGTGGACCAACCAGGCTTTCAATCGCTTGCTTCTTTAGGAGATGGGTTGGGATTCCTCTGATTCTTATCCATAAAGGGATTTTACAGAGGAAGTCAGGTCCTGGGTTGGGGGTCCACTTGTCCATTGAGACAATCCATCCATTTACGAACCATGGACCTCGAGTTAGTACATGGTGGAGGTCTCTGTCTGACTGAAAGATGAACTGAACCTTATCTTCTCCGACGCCTCTTTTTAAATTGAACTTTTACGCAGACAAGAAAAAAAAATCTACTTGTTAGAGAATAGAGATATCATTGTTGATCGGCTCCTCGAGAAAAAACAACTATATTCTCTGTTTGTGTGATCCAAACATTAGACTTTTATTAAGCATTACTATGTACAGAGTTTATAATGATTACAGATTTATTCAGTTCTCTGTTTATTTAACCCTATTTCACTCACGACTATGTGATGAGAAGAGAAAATTATTCTTCTCCACAAAACGATGTTCACTAACCCTTGACAAAACAAAACTTTTATTTGACATAAGGTTTTTGTCTCGTTTTTGTGAATTGTATATCTCCGTTCCTAACAGCCGCAAGGGAGATTTTTGGCACTGTTCTCAAGTCATCTGATGATCTTGTGATGAAGGGTAAGGAATAGTTTCTGCATCGGAGGCTTGCACATCTCGTGAAGTTCCTTGCATAAGACTCTAACATGTGTAGATACATTATGAATGAATTGTGTCAGAGTTTGTTTGTACTCAATATCGCAGGAATCGGAACACATACACTCGAGGCTGCTAGGAAGATCTATCAAATAGTCTCAAAACAGAAGAATCATGCCTTAGACCAACCTTCAAACTCAGCCACTCTTTGGTTGAGAATCAAGAGTTTAACTTTGAGTTGTACAGAAAATTGCAGACTTTATCTGCAGTGGGTATTTTGCAAATGGTGGCAGCAACTGTGATGGATGACATGTCCATAAATATACAATTGGAGCTTCTTCGCAAGGTGGTGTTTCGCGTTGCACTTGGGTTTTTGTGCTACCAAGAGGATAAATGGTTCGAACTATGAGACTATATTGCATCAGAATGTAGTACACAGTTCCAGAGAGCAATTTATATCTTTTCGTGCTAAACAATTGTAACACCCGGGTTCCCGGGCACGAGGCTAAGGACACACATGTTTACATACCCAACATCTCTGTGTATCCCGTTACTGGTCCCACGAGTTTCAGGTGCGTTTCCCTTGTTACCATCGACACTTCCACTTAAGGTTCTGCAAAAAGGGAGGGAAAAAGAGGGGTGAGTAAAGAATACTTAGTGAAGCGATTCTAGACCAGTCTCACCCATGAGCCTCTATACTGCTCAATGCGAAACGAGAGCCGACTTGTGACTACACTCAATTCGATGCAACTTACTTAACTAGTTACTACATTTCCATTTCACGAACTCAAGCAGTGTAATGAACTCAGTCATCACTCAATTCACATTATTTGATTTAAGACTCCAATCATTCTCGAACTCTAGGACCTACACAGCTCAAGCGGTCGATCCCACCCTTTTTCTTGTTGCGTCCCTATGCAGCTGCCTGCCCTGGTATGCTCAACATCCGGTGCCCTTGGATGCTATCCGCCCCTGCAGTGTATCACATTCTTCATCTGGTAACATCCCATTCTCATCAAAAGTCAGTATGAGTACTTCGACCTTCTCTGTCTCCCTGCAGGTGGTGTCGTTCGGCATCGGATGAACAGTACCAGGGTGAACAATACCGGAGTGAACAGTGTCGAGATAAACAGTGTCGGGATGAACAATATCATTCGACGCGGGATAAACAATTCCATTCGATGCGAGATAAACAGTAGCGTTCGACACAGGATGAACAGTGTCATTCGGTGCTTGGTTCACACTATCGATCACTGATGCTTGGAGGGTGTTGATCAATACTTCCTTCGTAGACTTACGGATCATGTGTGAATCAGCAGGCTCTTTCTTTTAAGAATCCAAAAATCCTCTCTTCATAGGTGTTCTTGGTACTCAGATGTATGTACCAAAAACAGAAGAAAAGTTTTTATGTAAATAACTTATAGAAAAAACTAGGCAAAATCAAACAAATTGAGTTTAATGGTGATCCATGCTCCCCGGCAACGGCGCCAAATTTGATATCACTCAAATTATCCTTTGAGCAACTTTACTCTCTCAAATAAGAGGTTCAATTGTAGTACTTAGGGATCGAATCCACATGGAGCGTGGGCACACAATAAACTCAATACAGTTGCGATTAAGCTAAGCTAGTAATTTAATAATGCATTAAATAAAGTAAAGCATGTCGAAAAAGGTAGTTGTTCTAAAGAGATTGATTGATGAGTTGATGGAATGATGGTTGCTAGACCTAGGATTTCAGGCAATCAAGATTATACGATTTCAGGCAATCAAGATTATAGAAATATAGAATGCAAACCGTATGTGATGACAATCCTAGAACTCGAATTCTAATGCAAATATATCCAGCTTTCGTATGTGAGTCTTATTATGACTAAGTCCAGCATCTCAGCTGTCGCTTGTTGATACTAATCTAGCATCGATCAATGCTATTGAGTTAGCGTTGATCGATGCTTCCTTAGGCAAGCGTTATCAATCTGAATGAATCGTTCACTATGCTTTATAAATCAGCTGTTACTTGTTTCAAGCAATCCTAGCTTAAGATAATTAATTCAGGTAATATACCATGTTGTCGCGTGCGCCTAACTATCCTAAGTTCAGGGTTCTAGTGCACGACTCCTAAACATAATTCTATTGACGTATATCTAATTATCGCCTTATTAATTCTATAGTTTTGGCTATTCCATCAAGAACCCTAATTAACCCTAAACCTAGCAGGTGGATCCATTCAGACATGATAGTTGTCAGAGAAAACAATAGATGAATAGATGCAATAGAATAAATATAAAAACCAAAGGAGTTCTAAGAAGACTTTGAAGGAGTTCCTCTATTTTCACCTAACCTAAGAGAAAACCTAAAACAATAAAATAGAAAGTGTAGCCGTCAACAATGGCTTAGAAAACATATAAATAGGGTTTAAGCTGTGAGGGGCATTTTGGTAATAAGTGGTGACATATGGGCTTACGTTGGTCATAAAATAGGCTACGCCCGTCTTCTGGTATCACCGTCGATCGACACCAAGGCTGTGTCGTCGTTCGACACCAAGGCTGTGATATCGATCGACACCAAGGCTGTGTTGTCGATCGACGTTCCTTCTAATCCTCGACAGCTTCCTCTCGCGAGGCAGAAGTACTACTCTTCAGTAAAACGGGCATAGTTGCTGTTATAGGCTGCTGATTGATCTCAAACCGGTGGCATTAGAAAGTTAACTCAAATCTCTATCTTGTGTGAAAAGATGGGTTCAATCTCACGTGGGAAGGTTTTTATCCATAGCTAAACATCTGAACCTCAAAAGGCTCCAAAATCACCAAGTTCTCTAAAACGTACATGAACCTGAAAATACTCTAAAAGTATTCCAAACCCATATATTATAACTCTAAATAGGTCATATACCATGACCTAAAGTGGTAAAATCTATGATATATCAATTATAGAAGTATTTATGTACTAAAGAATAGATTACTTTTACATAATAAAACGAATATAAAAATTCAAATACAAAACGTAATACAAAAAACACCACTAATTATTTTCTCAAAACTAAATAATAGTATTTTTTTTTTGAAAATATTAATCAGTTAAGATGTTGTGTTTGTCATTTTAATACCATAAAATGAAATTGTGTTTCAGCATATTTTATTAAAAATAGAAAACTCGATTATGTTACTATATTTGACGTTATTATATAAAGAAGAAATTTTCTTCTTCTAGGATGATCCACGTCGGAAAATAGAAGTTTCCTGCATCGACACGTGTCTCGGCCTCAATACGCCGTGTTTCATTAAAACAAATACTCTGGTGACTTGAGCTTATTTCGGTACACATACATTTCAAATTGTTTTTGGGCTTCCTAAGCCCTTTACGAGCTCTTTGTTTTTCATTTAGTTTAGGGAAAGTTGCAATAAGAGCTTCTTCTCGAACGGCTTTAAAGATAATTAGGATTTGTCTTCTTCTTCGAACTCACGATCTGCAACAAAAATGGAATTTCAGGTTGTTTAGTGATAGGATTCGTCGTGGCTTACAAAAAAAAAAATAGGCCAGCTACTTGCACTCACCTTCTTCAACAATGGAAGTCATCTACATCCATGGTTCGTTGTGCTCATCAAATTCACATTCATCTCCGACAACGGAGTTTCTGGAGAGCTATTCCAAACGAATCGTGATGATGATTCCCTGGATCATGAGTTCATGTGATTCTGTCTGTGATTCCCTAGATTATATATTATTATAGTTAATAATGTAGGGTTTGCACTTAATATTAGAGTATAATTAATGTTGATATTTGTATAAAGTCCCAAAATTCTGTTGACAATTAATGTGATGAAGATTTATGGTCAATTATAATTTATTAGCGGTCATCATCACATAAACTGTATATTTAGTGTGTTTAAATCTATGTGAAAACAAAAATTTGTAATAGCAATTTAGTTTACATATTTGGCAACATGATGATATCAACAACTACTAATTAAAAGAATAGTATCAATGAGAAAATATAAACAAAAGCACATACTTGGTCACAAAATTTCAAATTAAATTAAACTATAAGATATTATAAATAAAATTTTACTTACCATAGCAGTTTATCACGATATTTTTCATAAGATATTTTAAATTGTCTTGTTATAATTAGTAACACGGACCATAAATTCATCATTCTCATCCGGTTCTATGGAAATCAAATTGACCATAAATGATTACAAATCAAAAGTACATCAAACACTCTATAAATTAAGACTATGACATTTTTTTAATTTTTAAAGCTATTAATTTACAAAAAAAAAAAAAATTAATTTTCTATTTTTGAATATATCTTTTATATAAAATTAGTAGATAAAAAAATTATCATGTATACATTAATTAAGCTTTGATATTCGACTTTCATATTATTTTTCTTATATTGTTTTGTGTATATGAAATATGTTCTATAGAATTTAATTGTGGTTTTAGATATAATTTTACTAAATATTATCAAAATATATTAAAGTGCTAAAAAAATAGAGATAATAACATTGTGAATATAAAAAAAAATAAAATTTTTGTACATATATAAAATGTCTATATATGTATAAATTATTAATTTACAATTTTAATGGGACAATATGTTTACACATGATTTTCTAAGAAACGGTTATCTTCTTATTTTAACGATTTATGTCATATATTGAACCGGTCCAACTCGGAACCGAACGAATTTATTAATTTATACTCCCTCCGTTTCATATTAAGTGTCGTTTTAGAGAATTTTTTTCGTTACAAAATAAGTGTCGTTTTCGATTTTCAATGCAAAATTTATTAATTTTATGCAAAATTTATATTTCTATTGGTTGAAATATGGTTGAAACTTACGTCAATTTCAGGTCACATTTGCAACGGATTGTTCCCAATTAGTGAAGATGGTTTCGGAACCAGAGGAATTGCCAGCTTTTGAAGCTTACTTGGAAGATCTCAAGATTTTGAAGGATAGTTTTCACAGCTCATAGATCATTCATATCTCGCGGACGCAAAATAAAAAGGTGGATAGCCTAGCACGGGGTGCCAGGAGATAGCTGTCTTTTGTTGTCCATATGGATGCGGAGCAACCTTTTTGGTTTTCAGAGGCTACATGAGTCTCTTTGTTGTTGTCAAAAAAAAAATTGGTTGAAATATGGTTAGGCGTATAGGTAATAGTGTTTTTTTATAGGAAATGTACAAAATTAATTGTTTTCTTAATCCGTGTGCCGAAACCTAAAACGACACTTATAATGAAACAGAGGAAGTATTGTTTATTAATTTATTGAATATTAATTTATAAAGTTTCTATGGGTACGTAATTCAAATTTTGGTTTAGCATTCTTGAAATAAATACTAATGCATATTGATATTGAGAGATTGAGAGATTGAGAGATTGAAGAAAGCTACATATTTTGGGTCCGGTTGGTAATGACTGTAGCTTTAAAAATTTTGATGTAGAAAAAAATCTGTAGACTTTTTGCTGTGGCTTTAAATTTTATTGCTGTAGAATTTTATTGAAAGCACTAAAAATTTGCTTTGTATATTTGGCTCTACAGAACACTTGTACAGCTGTAGATTATTTCAAGAGTTGTGGTTTCAAAAAAAAAAATTAAAACTTGATTTCTCTGAATTTGGTGCTGTATAAATAAATATGGCTGTGGACAGCACCTACAACAACTACCGATCACCCCATTTGTTGATGACGCATACAGTTTGCTAATCTGATGGTTTAAGAGATTGAGATTGGAAGATTGAAGAAATTGATTGTTCAATTTCATATTGTAACAACCATAAAAATTTTAAGTTGGCTTTGAAAGGACCACTTTATGATAGCCATACAACCATATGACATTTGTGAAGCTTTGAACACGCTTGTGAAGGTGACAGAATTAATAACGTGATAGATATACGACCATATATACGGTTTATTATTAGCGTTGTCAAGGATGATACAATTTTATAATGGGTCTTAAATAAAATATTGCTTTATAACAATGTATAAATAGTAATCGAGAGGCCAATACACATAGGCAATACATTTTATATTTTTCTAATGTATGTGTCGTATGATCAATCCATTAAGACCACACAAAGCTAAATTACATATCAAACTTTATCATAATTTCCACAAAATGTTTCAACTCGACAACTGAACTGATAGACATTTTTTTGCTACGGATATTTTTTGCTGATTTGCTAGTTGGAAAGATGATGTTTTGTATGGGTGCTAGCCATCATATATATAGTATTAGGTTTTAGGTTTAAGTTATGCAATAACTGACAGTAACTAAGACGCGATAGCCCTGGGACGGATCCGGATATCCGGGAAATTTAGGGTATCCGGATCCGTCGGATCCGTGAATTTAATATCCGGATCCGGATTCATGGTTTCCGGATATCCGAGTTTCGGATATCCGTCTCGATATTCTATTATCCGCGGATATCCGGATCCGGATCCGTCAAAATAATTAAAAATAATTTTTTAAACAAAAAATACTAATTTTTTTAATATAATACATAAATTAAATATTTATAAATATATTTATATATGGTTATAATATTGCAAAAACTAAAATTTAATATTATAAGATTAATTCATGTATAAATATTAATATATCAAATATAAATATTAATAAAATTTAAAAATTTAATGTATTTTAAAAATACGGATCCGGATCCGGATATCCGGACCTAAAAATTAAGATATCCGGATCCGGATTCGGTTTGCACGGATCCAAGATTTTACTATCCGGATTCGGATCCGGGCACCCCGGATATCCTATTTTCGGAGCGGATCCGGAGCGGATCTCGGATCAAATCCGGATCTCGGATAATAAGTCCCAGGCCTAAGACGCGATACACAATCATTATAGTTTCTTTAACTACAGAAATAATAATATCAATTCATGCCTTGGTGCCAAAGTTTTTTTATTAAATACAAAAGTTCCATATTTATTTTATTTTAGTTTTTGACTAAAGTTCCATATTTATTTCATACAGAATTACGTAGGGCAATTGTCCAAAATAGCACTTCTGAAGTTTCTGTCTCAAAAATAGCCTTAGAAAGAGAAAATCACATATATGACATTTATTAAAAGGTAGAATGTCACTATTACCCTTGTGTTATAATGAATAATAAAAAAATAAAAAAATAAATCGATTTATCTCTCTTCATTTCTCGCGATACTCTCCTCACCGCGCCTCCATCGTCTTCGGCGAATTGGACTCTCTTCATCTCCGACGACGCAGACGAAGATCCGGCGAATAGGAATCGTGTTCCTCCTCTCTTGACACCGAGGTCTCCATTGAGACGCCGCCGGAGAAAAATCGCACAAAACCACCACCGTCACACTATTTACTCTCAAAATCGGACACAAATTCCGTTGGAAACAAATCACAATGTAAGGTTTTGAAATTAGAGTTTTCTCTTTAAAATTTAGAGATTTTGAAATTAGGGTTTTTGATTTTGATTTCTACTTTACATATTCATTTATGTTGTTTGTTCAACTCTATTGAATGTTGAATTTGATTTGTTTAGCTTATCCTCTCTACTCACATCCCACCATGTGTCATAAGAGACTCCACTTCAATTACATTCACCATGTTGAAAAATTTCAAACTCAATGTAATTTACGTGTATATTTCTTTTTGCAATTCAACTACCTCATTGTATTGTTTAAACAATTGAATCTGTAATTCAACTAATTCATTGACGATGTCTTGTTAGAAATTATTTTTCCCATGTTGACACCCTTAAAACTCTAAAATAAAAGCTCTTCTATATCTTAGATGTATGGATAGGATAGTAAGTATTTAACAAACTAAATCATGAGAAATAATTAACATGCGGGCCAAGTTGGAGTTGAAACTAATTTCTGAGATCTTTCGGAGACGCTTCGAAAAAACAAATATTCAAGGATCTGAATCTAAATAATAATTTTACGGATTCAGATACTGAAATTATAGTTTGGATATCCATATTCCAATATTTTAAAAATCTCGAAAAAATAAATATGTATGTTAAAACAAAACTATATAAAATATTTTTTTTAACTCAAAATTTTATTAAATCTTTTATAACAAAACATATTGTGGATTACAAAAGCTGGCAGAAAATGGTAATATCTTCAGAAGCAATAGCCGAAAAAAGAGAGACAATAATAATGAGGTAAGATAATACGAGAAATAAGCATTAGAGAGCCATAGATACTAAAGCTGGAATTGATGGACTGATCATAACTCGCAGACACTCCAAAAGAACATGAGACTGAAGATAACCAAAGAACCAATGACCTAGGCAAACTCAACCCTGAAGGGTACACCACCAAGTCAAAACAGACACAACATCGAGACAAGCATGTGCGAGGATAAACTTAAATCAACACCAGAGACTGTTGCAAACCGGAGCCAGGACAGAACCAAGTCAAAACCAAACACCTAGGCTCAAGGACACACGTACTTGAAACGCTCACTACAAGAAAAATGGGCTTTACTAGCGGACGAAAAACGTTATTTAACGATTCAACAGCGGTTTAAGGAACGATGTATCATCGCCCGTCATAGTAGGTATGGCACATTAGATAACACTTTTTTGCGGTGCTATCGTTTCTTCGGAATCGATAGCACTTTTGTATTTGCAATAGTAACCTATTTAATAGCGCGTCATTAATGTTATTAGTTATATTATTAACAGCGTTTTCGAGAAGTTATTTTTAATTCATATATAGCAATTAATAGTTCCTGCTATATATATTATTTAGAAATTATAGCAGCTAATATTGATGCTATTATATAGTATATTTAAATAATTATAATATTTATATATTTCATTTTATAATTTATATATATTTATTTATTTTTATATAGACTCGATTTTTTTTTGTCAGACATTATATTATGAAACATAAACTTCAAAGATTCAACATTAAAACATTCTTGTCAAATATTACAAAAGTAGAGAAATCAACATTGGTAGTTCAAAGTGTGCTGCAACTAGCATAATAGCATAACAAGTTCAAAACCAACAGATCTTTCTTACAATAAAACAAGCTTGTCATTTGGCCAAGGCCAAGCCACCGTGCTTCCAACTGCATCACCAATGAATTCAATTTCTGAGTTTGGCCTCCAAATCGTGCCCCATCGTACTCGGAAACCTCTACCCAAACCTTAGAAGCATTGGGACCTAAAGGGACGAAATGCACCTTCTCTGCTGGATCAGTTGAGAACACACGACCTAAAGCCACTCTCTGTCCAGAGTTATTACAGTCCAAGAGAGCGCACTTCTGTTTACCACCTTTGCTGCTACAACCACTGCTGTTACTACCACTCTACAACGAAAGACACTAGCAAAGACAATCAACACAATCATCGTTGAATCCAACTATCATCTAAACAGAAGTTCATATACCAACAAGAATCACACTACTTTAGTTAAGTAATAAATAAGATGTTTCAGAAACATACCTGAATTGAATTCTTGTTTGATTCTTTTGGTGAATCTTCATCAGGTAGTAGTATCTTATCGATAGGTGAGAGATAAACAGTTTAGCATAATGAGATATACAAAACGAGAAATTAAAAGAGTGTGAAGTGAAGTTAATACCTTGGTAACCAAACCCAAGATTTATCCATGTTTCAGCTCCAAACCAAGTTTACGTACAAGAGATTAACTTTATCAACCCACAAAGAACAAAACAGAACGAGAGTTGTTAAATGGAATTGTTTTGTTACTAATTTTACCTTATAGATTTCTTGAACTTTGATTTGACCTAGCTACAAAAGAAGACAACGGTGTTAATAAACCCAGCAAATCATAATCTTCATCGAGAAACCTAAAGAGCACAAAAACGATACCTTAATCGAAAACTCTGGAACGATATCTCCCTGCAACAGAGAGCACAAAAACGAATCAATTAAACATGCAATTAAATCACTACTACGAAAGAGATAAACGGTTAACAATCGGAATTGGAGAAAATGTGAGAAAACCCGAGTTCACCTTCGATTTATTGGAGATGGATTTCGATCAGAGGGGACGTGATTTTGCCGATTCTGGATGAGATAAGTAAAGAGCTTGATAATTGAGAGTGAGATTTGATGTGAGCTAGATTCAGAGAAATGAGAGGTTTTTGTTTCAGATTATCGATCGAATGGAGGAAATGGGGGAGACACAAACGAGAGATGGGAGAACCCTAATTTTTGGGGGTTTCTATTTTTTATTTGGAGCTTAATTGATTTTGGGAGTCAAAAAATTTCTAAGTGTCGCGGGCATTACCGCGCTAACTAAAGATAACATTTTTTATGTTTCTTTGCTATAATACATAAGCATCTCCTTCAAAACCGTACGCTTATTTTAATTTTTTTAAGTCGACATTCGAACATAGCGTCTCGTAAAAGGAAAACGCTATGTTTAAAACACGGGTATCGAAAACATAGCATAATCGTAAAAAACGCTATTCTGATATGCTATTAAAGCCCATTTTTCTTGTAGTGGCTAAAGGGAAAAACACAAGTGAATATTTACATGTCTTACACGCAGACACTCGTTAGGTAGAATAACGATCTACAGAGCTAAAACTGGTCACCTCTTCGCAAGAGAAAACATGCAAATCAAACCCACTGCTTTATCTAGAAACGCTCGCCCAATACATAGTGGATAAAGGAGAGGTCTAGTAGATACCTCCACAACAAGTACACCTCACACCAACGGTCTAGTAGATACCTCCACAACAAGTACACCTCACACTAGGGAAAACGGCTTATTCATGTCCGCAATATGAATCCAGAGAAAATACATACCCAAACAATATTAACGTGTCAAAACATTCCTAAACTAAAGAGGAATTTGAATTGCATACCTAAACTTATAATAAATAGCTAAAACATGCCTATAGCCGGATATGATGATTTGGACTAGTTTTTTTTAAAAAAATTGTAGTTTAGTCCCTATAATTCTATTTTTTGTAAATATGCCTTAAATAACTTAAATAATCAAATTTATCGTATTTATAATTTTAATTTGAAAAGTACAATTTTATTTTTTTACCAGATTTTAATTAAATTTAAATAATAAATTTAATTATTTATCAGAAATTTAGATAGTTATCATATACACAATATTAATTAATTTAGTTATCAAAGTATGTTATCTACCTTATTAAAACATGAGAATTAATTATAAATAATCTTACTCATATGTAATATTTACAAGAAATACCACTCAATTTATATTTATATAAAATTTTCTTTACAAATATAGTCATTCAAATTTTAATTAACATAACTAAAAATACTCTTTAGAAATTTGATTTTACAGTAGAGATCTTTAATAATATTACCCTTAGTTAATAAAAAGAAAATAATGGCTAGTTAACCAAAAATAGTTTCGAACGCAGCATCTCAAGAAAACAAATATCGCACAAAACCACTAGACCATATTACATTATTTTTATTTTGCTACAAAACTAGTATGTTATATTAATAATACACAAAAAGTTTACAAAACTATTTCCCGATTAATTCTCATATAATTACCAAATAATTGATTCGGCGCTAGGTTAGGGTCAAGCGCACACATAATGCCTAGTGTAACTAACATTGGTTTTGATAACTACAAACAAAAATTACAAATTTTTAATTTAATTTATATTATATATATCACGCAAGCACATAATAAGATTTGCAACTAAAATAACCTAAAAAAATATAAAAAATATTTTATAAACTTTAAGAACTAGTGAGATTAAATCAGGCTTTAAATTATGATACTGTTTTTATGTTTTTTTTCTATTTATTTAAATTGTTTGTATCAAATATTTCAATATGAAATAATAATAAAAATAATATATTTATATTATTAAATCTGTTTTATTTGATAAAAAATATTTCTATTTTATATATCACCATATATTAAATTTTATTTCCAATTTTGAAATTATAAATAAGGCCAATTTGATGATTTTAATTATTTGTGGCACTTTACAAACAAATAAAATGATAAAAACTAAAAGATAATAATTTTAAAAAATAAATCAATATATTTTAAAATGGACTGACACGTGTTAGTTACGAGGCATGTTTTAACTATTTATTATGAGTTTAGGCATGCAATTCAAATTCCTCTTTAGTTTAAGAATGTTTTGGCACGTTAATATTGTTTGGGTATGTATTTTCCCTGGCTTCATAGTGCGGGCATGAATAAGCCGTTTTTCCCCTCACACCAACGAATCCAAAAAGCTATAACAAGACGAAAAAAACTAATTGACCATAAATGTAAGCAACCAATGAGAAACAGAAGCACCACAACCTAACTCTAAAGCACCCCTCGGCTTGACAACAAAAATGATTCTATAGATCCTGATCGTCAAAACCAGTGTGAGATATAAACCAACGAGAAGGAAACCTTCGCCCAAAACCACCATAAACCATACAAAACATAGATTAAACTAAAGAGAAAAATGATATCTTCTCTCACGTAATGGCGATGAGAAATACCGCCAATCACGGAGAAAAATCGGCGACTATGGAATTTTTTTTCTTCTTTTCTTTTTCGTGGGTACGGCGGCTTAACTTAACTATATAAAATAATTTAAAATAACTAAAATTTTATGTATTAGAGAATAGAGCTGAATGGATTTGTGCTATGGGATTCCGTCTAATTGACATGTCTAAATTCAAGAGATAATTGGAAAAATAGGACACTTAGAACTTGAGTTTGTCTCCATAGTACTTTGTCTAATTTTTTTGTCTAATTAAGATTTTAATTATCGTTAATACGATTATACCCTCAGAGTAATCAAAATTTAAATTAATTAAAATACATAATACAATATTTGTTAATTATTTAGTAAATACAAGTTTACATATTTTAAAGAAAGGTAAAATATAGAAAGGGGAAACACACGTTAACCTAATTTTAACCCTCTTCTATCGTCTTCTTCTCTGAGAGCTTTCTTTTCTTTTTAATGGTTACTTTTTTCTTCTTCTTCATCACACAGTTAAATAGTCTCGTCTTCGTTCTCTGTTTCCTCTTACTTGCTCTCTGTTCTTCTTCCTCGTATTTGTTCTTCGTCGTTTTGTTGTGTCGACTCAGTTATGTACTTCGTCATCAATTGCATCAAAATTCTACTATTCTTCACATATGGTATGTGTTTCATTCTCTAGATTCGTAAAACCCTAATTTTTAAGATTTGATTTGTATATCTTTTCAATTATAATTAGTTCTAGGGGTCGATTAGTCATCACCTATACAAGGGTATTGTCCCTTTCTTGTACTGGTTAGTTTACTATTTTGTTTTTTTTCTTCTCTTATCGTATCAGCTCATGAAGCTACCATTAAGTTGGCAGATCGAATGATTTACTTCTTTTTTTCATTTTAGGGTGGGTTTGATTTTGATTTAGTTTCTTTTAGCAGGTTTCTCATGGTGCTATTCAGTTCACAACGTATGAGGAACTACGTAAAATCAGTGGGGAGTTCAAAGAATGGAGAAGAAAGTCATTGTGGATTATGCTTGAGATTTTGTTAGATGCTCTTTGTAGAGAAGGACATGTTAGATAAGCCAATGTATATAGGGGGAAGACGAAGGTTTAAAACGATTATATTCTTGTTCACCTTGATGTTCCAACGTTGCATATATAACAATAATTCGCAGTATGAAAACTTCAATCTTTTCTTATAGAAACAAAGAGTTTTTTAAAGTATAATTTGTCAAAGTGAAATAGTAAATTCAAATGTGGTCGAGCTATTCAACTTTTTGTGGAAGATGTGTTTGATCTCTATGAGCCAATTAAAATCACTATTAAGCATAGCAGGAGGCTTTCTCCGGAGTCGTCATATTGACTCCTAAATTTTAGATAAACACAATCCACTACCCTCAGAAAATTGAGATAAACACAATCCATCTCTTTGCTAAAACAAAATGCAAGGGTTCGATTTCAAAGAGATTCAGGAGAAGATCTCCAATAGCTTTCGTCCATGGCCACGATCCTTTCAATTCTGGGTTCGAGCTACCAATATCTACACTGGTTACAAGGTCCCAACTGTGTATCGACTCGAGCTCCGTCGTTGCAGCCAGCGTCGCTTCACCGTGCTTTTGGTCGCCATCAACTTCTCTCACAGGAACCACCACTGCCGTGTCATCTTCGCCGCTGCACGGGCTCGTCTTCTCCGTTCAAGCAGTCACAGCCCAAGAGCATTGAATCGAGCAGGCCACACCTTCACGCATCGCTCGATTGGTTCTCTCGGATGTTCAGTTTGTCGTTTGGACCAAGCCAGATGGATCTAGCATTTGTCTTCCACATCGAACGTTCCAAACCACGAAACAGACATGGCTAAATTTTAATATATTGCACACTTGGCCCCTGAGATTAGTTCTTTTCTTATTTTTTCCCGAGAAATTTTATTTTTGAAAATTAGTCCTCGATTTCGCCCCAAAACTCTTGGTTCAGGGAAATATCTTTAATGTTCGCCCCGGTACTTTTAAATTTACGGAAATATCTTTATGATTTCATCTTAAACTTTAAACGTTCACTTTTGACTATATTATATGAAAATACAATATATACAAAACTCAGAAATTAATCGTGGAGCAATCCAGGATTAGTTTTAAATTTTTTATTATACTTTCTAGTATATAAGCTAGTATACGTATCAAATTAGCGTGAATCATATGTGTTATAGTGGCTTGTGTGTATAATTTTCTCTTGAATAACTCGGGTTCGAGTGGAGGAAAAAACAATTTTGATGACTTTTTGACTTAGGAAAGAATATACTCTGCGAGATTTAGATTAGATTTCGTGTAGAATTAGGAAAGTACATCTTTAACCGAATATGGAAGTTTCCATATTTTCCGGATTTGCCTAGAATATGTATATTACCTTACGCAGAATACAGTAGAGTAGATGGAAAATATATTATTCCTTCAGGCGTCACATAAGGTAAATGGAATAACATGTTATGGCACATAATCTAGATAAGGTATATTATTGAGTTGTGGCTATATATCGTTATCAAGCTGTAGGTATACTGAAGACATCTTTCTTGATTATAACGTTTCGAAATATATCTTGGTTATAATATATAAGAAAGGCTAGTTTACATTGTATACCCAAGATATATCTATGTATAAAACTTAGTATCTGATTTCTAGACTAACTAGATGACCAGAATGAGTATTCTAACTGTAGTTAGAAGATAAAATAAAATATGATTCCACTTTAAAAAAAAAAAACTTTTAAACATATATATTGTCATACTTATGTTTCCAATAGTTTTCATATTTTTTAACATTTTTAAAATTCAGTTTACTATTTTAACAATAAAAAAGAGTAAAAATTGTACAGAATTGCCCAAAATATCAGAAATTCTATTGTGACAAATAAAATTCAAATATCTCATTTTTCCAATTTTCCCTAAATTCAATTCTCACTCAAAAACCACAAAACATTATCTCTTTAAATAGGTTTCGGAGTTGAACCAAAAAACAAAGTTTTCGGAAAATTAATAGGGGCGACCGTGAGTATTCGTTGTAACAAAGATTGTTAAAATTTTCACTGCACGGGTGTTAGATCCGATCTGAAACCGATCTTCTGGCGATGGACTTAGCTGAACTTTGGGCGATTTTCGGGCCGGGTTTCTCCGGCGCTGTTTTCGGCACCGGCTGGTGGTTTTGGGTCGACGCCGTCGTATGCAGCTCCATCCAAGTTCCCTTCCTCCACTACCTTCCCGGTAAAACTATCTCTCACAAATAACCCTCCCGGGGTAAATCTGATTTAGGGTTTCCGTTTAACGCAGGCATATTCGCCTCTCTCGGAGCATTGATGTTCAATTGCGTCAGAAAAGAAGATATCGATTACTCTCCTTATGACGAAGGCGAATGGAGGTTTCTTTTCCATTCCTCTCTTCGTTGACTTGGAATCATGTTTTCTTTTCGAATCAGAAGACTTTGATAAAATCGAGCTTTTCGCTGAGATTAATGTATATGATGACAATAATGTAATTAATTAAGATTTAAATTTCAACTTGTTAAAATAAAAATTTGTAAGCTAATTTATTTACCTCTCATATTGAAGAACGTCTTCGCAGTTGGTGAGCAAATATGTTTGCAAATGACTGTGCTCCTGCTCAGTAAGTCGACGGTCCTTTGGTTTTAAGCTAAGTCGTCCAACGTCTGTGAAAATGTCTGGAACCGTAACATGATATGTTGCCCGTTCGCCTCTATCATCATGCCGAGCAGGTCTTCTGTTTTTGGTCTGAACTTCTGCTGGAAAGTAGTACTCGGTAAAGTTTGAAGTTTCTTCATTGATCATCTGTGCGACTATAGAACCTTCCACCCTACTTAAATTTTTCACCATCTTCTTCAAATGGAA
The DNA here is from genome assembly GCF_020379485.1 of Brassica napus. Taxonomy (NCBI): domain Eukaryota; kingdom Viridiplantae; phylum Streptophyta; class Magnoliopsida; order Brassicales; family Brassicaceae; genus Brassica; species Brassica napus. The sequence goes on along the minus strand of NC_063448.1, from coordinate 32,957,161 downwards.
CATATACCGCTCATACAGATACATCCATCTATACTGCACAGGACCACCAAGTTCCAATTCTCTTGCCAGGTGAATAACAAGATGCTCCATAACATCAAAAAATGAGGGAAGAAATATCTTCTCAAGGTTGCACTGAATCACGGCTATGTTAGTCTTCAAATTTTCAATACCTTCAAGAGTCACTGATCTCGTGCATAAATCGCGGAAGAAACAACTTATCCCTGCAATTGCTTCATGAACATTTCGTGCTAATAGTTCCTTGAAGGCGAACGGAAGGAGGCGCTGCATCATTACATGGCAATCGTGGCTTTTCAAGGCAGTAAACTTTCCTTTTCTGTCGATACAGTTACGCAAATTTGATGCGTAACCGTCTGGAAATTCCACATCGTTTGAAATCCAATCAAAGAACGCATCTTTTCCCTCTGCATCAAGTCGGTATATGAGAAAAGGAGCCCTACCATTCTCATCAACATGAAGTTCTGAACGAGCACATCAATCTTCAGCCAAATTATAATTTGTTTTAATGCCCATCAATCTTGTAGCAGATGATAAAGCTGAATGACCATCTCTGCAACCTTCGTACAATGGTTGCTTTCCAGCATCCAACATATCATAAAATCTACTAGCTTGTGCATTGGGTAAATTTTCCCCTCTAAAATGATCATTTACCATCTCCTCAGTACCTACACCATAATCTACATCCATTCTAATTGGTTCTTCTAATCTAACCGCTGGCTGAGGTTCGCTAGTACTACCATGTTCATAATCAGTTTCTCCATGATGATACCAAATTTTGTAACTTCGTGTAAACCCACTCAAATATAGATGAGTCCAAACATCCCACTCTTTAATAACCTTTCTATTTTTACAATTAGAGCAAAGACATCTTAACATACCTGTTTTTGCTTCCGGTTGTCGGTGAACTAACCCCATGAATTCGGTTATACCTCGTTGGTATTCTTCCGGAAGCAATCTCGTGTTCGGATCCAAATGAGGTCGATCGATCCAAGAACGAAAATAATTTGAAGAAGACATATTTTTTATGAATCAAATTCGTGTGTAAATAGAGTAAGAGAGAGGATGAAGATATGGAGTGAATGAAGAGGAAGAGGATTGCTTGTATTTATAGTTTAAATCCTACCGACAGACCGAGGAAATTCCGACGGAATTCCGACGCCAACGGCTAGTTCGTCGGAATTTCCTTGGAATTTTGTAAAATCCCCCAACGGCTCTCCAACGGCTATAATATTTCCTCAGAATTCATCGGTTTTTTCCGAGGAACACATTTTTCCTCGGAATTTCTTCGGAATATTCCGACGGATTGATATTTCCTCGGAATTCCATCGGTATATTCCGAAGAAATTCCGACGAAACCAAATTTTGTGTTTCCTCGGAATTTCCTCGGAAATTCCTCGGGATATTCCGAGGATTTCATTTTCCGTCGGAATTTCCGTCAGAATACCGCTGTTTTCTTGTAGTGGAAACGTGAGCTCACTGAGGCGAGTTGAGCCAATACGGTTGCCTTCAACGCCATACCGATTCTTGACCGCAGAAAGCGTGGTTTAACATTACGCGGCCGTTGAAACGTGAAATCGTCTGACCCAAAAATCGGTCATTCTACGTTTATACACAATCTTCTTCTCTCTTTTCCGACAAGACAACAAAAGTTGTGATTGCTTTTCCTCAAATTCACTTAACCGAAACCAAATCACCAGAATCAAGCTCATCCATCACTTGCAAATCCAAATTGAAGCAGATTCAGGTAAAAGCCAACCAACTGCTCAAAGTACGGTGAGATTGTGACTGTCGGTGGTTTGGCTTCGTCGACCTCGAACATGGATGAAATCAATTGGGTTCATTTGGATTTTGAAAATTAAAGGAAAAAACTGAAAGTAAAACCCAGAAAAATCGAGCTATTACATGATGTTATGGTTATCATCACTCTGTCTGACCGATCATGTCCTTTTTGTGTGTGTGTGTCTGCTAACACCGATCATCTCCTTCTCTTCATATTCCACAATCTGATGTTTCTTTTTGGGCTTTACTAGTCTCCTCCAAATCATCTATTGGGTCAAACAATCAATTATATATGTACGACCCATTTCCACAAACTAAGTCTCCAAAAGCTTATTTTTTGTTGTTTCAATATCATTAAAGTGGCTAGTGGTCTTATATTGCTTTTGTAACTCTTACCGTATAAGTAAGAGGATAGTTTAATGATAATACAGATGATGTAAATAAGTGAGAGGCTAGTTTTTGTTCTGTAAAATCGAGCAATATTACTGTGTATATACAAATTGATGACTAAAGATAAACATGAATGCACAAAATCAATACATTTACATGGGACATAAAAATTTATTTTACATAAACATGTATTATGCATAAAAATTAGTAATACACATATAAATAGAGCATAAAAGTACGAAAAATTCCTCCTCGCGTACTTTCCGATTTTTTCCCGATTTTTCAATAAATCGCTAGGCTCTAGTATGCCGCACGCGTAGCGCCTAACGAGTTTCCGAACAAAGAAAATAATAAACACTAGAACTTGATCCGCGCCCCCGCGCGGGTGCTTGATTTAATTTTTGTTTAACATAAAATCATAAACCACTGGTTTGATAAAAAAAAATTCATACATATAGAATATAATATATTATTTTATAATATAGATGTTTGATAATTTTTTTTTATTTATACATAATATTATATTATTTTTTATAACTTAATGCAATTTGATGTAATTGTACTATTCATATATTGATCTGTTGTTTTTTTTGTGAATTTATTTTCAAAAGAAAAAAAATACCTAAAATTTTAATTTTTGCATTAGTTTTCTATGAATTATCTTTAATTTTATGATATTTTATTTTCTTGAAAATTGAACTCTCGAATTTTTTATATTTGATTAAACTAAATAAAGTAATGGTATATTTAAAATTCTTTTATATAATATATACTATATATTTCAGTTGTGTTTTTATTTTCACTATAAAGAAACAACAACCATTGCAAGTAATTAATTTAAATTGATTTTAAATGTAGTGGCATAATCTGTAAATAAAAAAATACAAAAAGGAAATATGTCATTTATTATAAATGCAATGATTAAATGTGTAAATAAAAGAAAGTAATAAATCTGTTATCCATGTTTCCAAACAATTCTCATTTTTTTTTATCTTTGTTTCCAAACAGTACTAAAGGTACTTCAGTTTTAATAATATAGATGTAGGCCAAGTTGGAGTTGAAACTAATATATGAGATCTTCAGAGACGCTTCGAAAAAACAAATATTCAAGGATCTGAATCTAAATAATAATTTTACGGATTCATATACTGAAATTATAGTTTGGATATCCAGATTCCAATATTTTAAAATCTCGGAAAAATAAATATGTATGTTAGAACAAAACTATATAAAGTATTTTTTGTTTAACTCAAAATTTTATTAAATCTTTTATAACGAAACACATCGTGGATAACAAAAGCTGGTAGAAAATGATAATATCTACAGAAACAATAGCCCAAAAGAAAGATACAATAACAGTGAGGTAGGATAATACGAAAAATAAGCATTAGAGAGCCATCGATACTAAAACTGGGATTGATGGACTGAACATAACTCGCAGACACTCCAAAATAACATGAGACCGAAGATAACCAAAGAACCAATGACCTAGGTAAACCCAACCCTGAAGGGTACACCACCAAGTCCAAACAGGCACAACATCGGTACATGCATGTGTGAGGATAAACTTAAATCAACACCAGAGACTGTTGCAAACCGGAGCCGAGACAAAACCAAGTCAAAACCAAACACCTAGGCTCAAGGACACACATACTTGAAACGCTAAAGGGGAAAACACTAGTGAATATTTACATGTCTTACATGCGGACACTAGTTAGGCAGAATATCAATCTACATAGCTCAAACTGGTCAACTCCTCGCAAGAGAAAACATGCAAATCAAACCCACTGCTTTGTCTAGAAACGTTCGCCCAATACATAGTGGATAAAAGAGAGGTCGCGTTTCGCCCGATACACAGTGGACAAAAGAGAGGTCTAGTAGATACTTCCACAACAACTACACCTCACACTAACGAATCCAAAAAACTAGAACAAGACGAAAAAACTAATTGACCATAACTGTAACTAACCAATGAGAAACAAAAGCACCACAACCTAATTCTAAAGCAGCCTTAGCTTGACAACAAAAATAATTCTATAGATCCTGATCGTTAAAACCAGTGAGAGATATAAACTAACAAAAGGGAAACCTTCGCCCAAAACCACCATAAACCATACAAAACATATATGAGAAGTACCGCCAATCACGGAGAAAAATTGGCGACTATGGAATTTTTTTTTCTTTTCTTTTTTTTCATGGGTACGGCGGCTTAACTTAGCTATATAAAAATAATTTAAAATAACTAAAATTTTATGTACTAGAGAATTGAGCTGAATGGATATGGGCTATGGGCTATGGGCTTTTGTCTAATTGACATGTCTAAATTCAATTCTCAATCAAAAACCACCAAAACATTATCTCTTTAAATAGGTTTTGGAGTTAAACAGAAAAAAAAGGTTTTCGGAAAATTAATAGGGGCGACAGTGAGTATTCGTTGTAACAAAGATTGTTAAAATTTTCACTGCACGGGTGTTAGATCCGATCTGAAACCGATCATCTAGCGATGGACTTAGCTGAACTTTGGGCGATTTTCGGGCCGGGTTTCTCCGGCGCTGTTTTCGGCACCGGCTGGTGGTTTTGGGTCGACGCCGTCGTATGCAGCTCCATCCAAGTTCCCTTCCTCCACTACCTTCCCGGTAAAACTATCTCTCACAAATAACCCTCCCGGGGTAAATCTGATTTAGGGTTTCCGTTTAACGCAGGCATATTCGCCTCCCTCGGAGCATTGATGTTCAATTGCGTCAGAAAAGAAGATATCGATTACTCTCCTTATGACGAAGGCGAATGGAGGTTTCTTTTCGTTGACTTGGATTCATGTTTTCTTTTCGAATCAGAAGGCTTTGATAAAATCGAGCTTTTAGCTGTATTCATTGGAGGATCCTTGCTCCCACAGTTCATTAGTTGATACTGATTTTGCTTCAACTTGTATATTTGAATGATTGCTACAGGTTGAAGCTATGGCTTTTCATAGCGTATGTCGTGGCGTTTGTTTCCCTAGCTGCTTCTGTTGGTTTGCTGATTCAAGATTCGGTCGTCAAAACTGGGCCTTCCACCTGGACTGGTGTCGCCGGTGTCTTTCAATGTGTATTTGTATTGATAAGGTAACACTTTGCATGTTCCGTCAATACTTGAAGGTTGTTATTCTTTGTTTTCAATGCATTTTTAGATTGAGAAGACTGAACCCAAACAGTTGTAGAATATTCTCTTATGACTACAACTTTCCTCTAGGAATCATCCTTACAATCCATACTACATCATTATATAAAAGTGTGTTTTCTTGTTTTTCTCCAATCTAGAACTAGATTATATGGGTATAACTTTTATGTTATTTGAATTTGCAATGAGACTTTCAATAAGAGAAAAAGACAAAAATAGCACTAAATCAAGTTTATGTTCCCAAACTAGCACTCAAGGTCAAAAGTCACAAACTTAGGGTTTAGAATTAAAGGGTGGGGTTTAGGATTTAGGATTTAGGATTTAGGATTTAGGATTTAGGATTTAGGATTTAGGATTTAGGATTTAGGATTTAGGATTTAGGATTTAGGGTTTAGGGTTTAGGGTTTAGGGTTTAGGGTTTAGGGTTTAGGGTTTAGGGTTTAGGGTTTAGGGTTTAGGGTTTATGGTTTATGGTTTATGGTTTAGAGTTTAGGGTTTAAAGTTTAGGGTTTAGAGTTGAGAAATGAGGTTTTGGGGATAAGATTTCAAATTTTGAAAAATAAAAAAATTAAAATTTTCAAAGGATAAACTTAGAAAGGTGCTATTTTGGTCATTTTAGATTTTGAGTGCTATTTTTGTGATATAAACTTAGAAATGTGCTATTTTGGAGATTTGCCATTTCAATAATATCATTTTATATTCTTGTACTGCAATTCTAAGGTATATGTATCTGGGCGCTGACTAAAACTGTTTTGGCAGTGGGCTAATGTATTGGACATCACACTCCGAGTAAGTAGACTCGCAGGCAAATACTTACTCCAACGCAGATACATGTGGTGACAACTTAAGAATGCCTCTCGTTTCTTCTTCTCTGTAAATTCTTGTGTCTTGTCTGGTCAAGCTTTGTGTTGTGTGCTAGATTCCTCCATTGCAGTGGTGTGTGTTTGTTTTAAACTTTGTCGTTCCAAGCTTGGTTTAAGTCGTAGCTTCCTATGCAGAGGATGGATAGAAAAAAATCTTCAACTTTGTGTGAATGTTATTGAACGCCTTGTCGAGTGCTCCGTCTCTTAATTGCATTCGCGTGAAAGATTGGCAACATTTACCTTGTATTTTGATTAAAATTGTCGCAACAGCTTCAGGCCAAATTCTTTGGTTGGTTTTTCTAGATACTGAAACTCCAATCATGTGATCGGCAAGAATCATAAAAAAAAAAAATGAAAAGGAGAAACTTTTAAGTCTTTAATTTGGACATACTAACCTAACCAGATGTCTGAGCTGTCTCAGAAAAAAAAGAAAGATAGTAGACAAGATGTTCACATCGAAACACTTGCCAACAAAATATAAATTAGTGTATGGTAAATGTGAGTATACCGAAAGGAAATTGATTCTCTGTGTAATCGGTTCTTATGGTCTGGGGACATTCAGAAGCGATGTGTAGCGTCTCGTGGCAGTCTAGCGGTTTACTGAAATCAGAGGGGAGACTGGGGTCGAGGAATTTCGAAGTTTGGAACAAAGCGTTGAATATCAAGCTAATTTGGCTCCTTTTTTGCATCTACCACTTCTTTGTGGGTTGCTTAGATGAGAGAGCACAAACTTAAACAACGGAATATTTGGTCGTTTGAAGCAAAAGAAACAGATTTGTGGATTTAGAAAACTCTCCTATCACTTTGATCTCTAGCGAGTCAGATGTTGAGTGGTAGAGTAGGAGATGGAAGGAAAATCAGTTTCTGGTATGATAATTGGTCTATTCATGGTCTTTTGGTTCGTTTCATTGACTCAAATGGACCACTCTTAATGGGTATCCAAGATCAATCAACCGTTGCTGAAGCGTTTTCTGTAAGGGACTGGCGGGCTCCTTCTCGAACTCGGAATCCGAATATTTCTTTTCTAAGGGCAACGCTTAGGGACTGGCCCCACCAAGCTGTCCCATCTGAACCGGATACATTCCTGTGGGGTCCTTCGAATAGCTGCAGTGATATTTTCTCTACAAAGAAAACTTGGGAATTTTTTAGGCCAAGGGCTGAGACAAAGGAGTGGTCACAGATGGTATGGTTCAAGAACATGGTTCCAAAAACTGTTTTTAATTTCTGGGTGGCTAATCTCAGTAGACTCCCAATAATGAGTGTTTGCACCAGTGGGGCTTGATGGACTCAGGAGTTTGTACTCTATGTTCCACTGACCAAGAATCAAGAGATCATCTGTTCAATAATTGCAGGTTCGCAGCAGGCGTTTGGGACCGCGTTAAACACAAACTTGGCTCCCCAGGGGTTCGAATTACATCATGGAATGACTTGATTGAATGGCTTCTTTTGAAGACTGGCTCAGTAAGGTGACGATATCTCAGAAAAATTGTGTGCCAAACAGGAGTCTACCTCATTTGGAAGGAGAAAAATGACATAAACTGGGAGGCCTCCATCAACGTCCATTGTCATATTCACCAAAATTGACAGGACAAAGAAAGACACTCTACTAGCAAGAAGACAAAACAAAGAGTGTGGAACCTAGTCTCTTTGTGGTTTTTTTATAGCTAACTCTAGTTGACTTTGGTTGTTCCAAACGTATAACTTCTCACTGGTTTTTTACCTTTTTTTTGCCATAGAAGTTCCCTACTTTTGCAGCTGATGTAACCAAATTTTTTTTGGTAATATAATTTACAATTATCAAAAAAAAAAGTGAGCATTTCCAGTGAAGATACAGCTAAGAAGTACTTTATAGTATCGTTGTTTGTATTTGATAGCATAACGTATTCCTCTATCGGAACTGATCATTGTATTATTGATTTACAATCGTAGATTACAAAATAATGTTCTTATTGTATGGATCCCTCGAGTAAGCAGTCATCTATTATCACTGATTCATTCAATTTGTAGAATGGACAAGTTTCTTCGACTTAAGTTTGTTATATGTAAATTAGAAATATTAGTCTCAAACAAGATAGTATAAAAGAGTCCAATATTTTAAGTTTGTGACAACTATATCATAATTTTTTGGCTTTACATGTAAAAAGTAAATAAAGCATGTCAGATAATTTTTGTGGTCCTGTTCGTTTAATAAACTCGCGTCAGCGGCTGCGATTCAAAAAAACAACTATGATCACGGCAAATGCATCACAGTCACGGCAAATCAGATTTTCTTTTTTCAGCCGCTACAGTAATTAATAACTGCCACATGCGACGCTGGAATTCACAGCAGCAGCGGCAACTCCTTTTTTTGTCTTCGATCGTTTCTTGGCGACTGACGCCAGTTTCGAGATCAATAAAGTTACTCCGGTTGTAGGTTTATTTATTGCCGCGACGCTGGTCGTGGCGTTTATAAAAAGAACATGGCTGTTGCAGATAAAAATTAAAACTAAAGACACTTCATACATCCCAAACAATCGTAACGAGATGTATTGTTTACAAACAATTAAGACAAATAAAATTTTCCAAAAGAGCGATGTAAAATTCTATACACTTAACAATTGAGGGGCACAACGTAAGTAATGAACAAAAAGATAAAACATTAAGTACAGAAAATCACACCCTTGTTTTTGCGACTGTCCTAGATCCTAAAAGACCAGAATACACCTTCAATTCTGAAGAGTTCTTACACTTTTTTTTGTGTATACATGTGAACTCCAAGTTTTCCTCAAAAATCTCCTCGATATCTGATTTGCTTGCTTTCAACAAGAGCGAAAACAACGTTCAGGACCTGGCTCAAAGCTAAAGTGCAAGTATCAAAAAGACTTTGGGACTACAGTCTTGCAGACGTCATGAGGTTGGAAGTTGGATGAAGAGCTCCAAGATTCTGGATGTTTCCGGTGGTCGAAAAATTGGAAGACAGATGAAAGATGCATTCACATTCGGGTAAAGGGTATGTGTAAATGGAAGTTTTCCGGTTGATCTTTCTGAGTCTAGGTACCATTACTCCCTTTCGATCGCTTTCCCCTAGCATCTGTTTCATCTCCTTCTTGAAAACTTCCCACCTGTTAAAGGATTCAGATGAAATATTTGTACAAACTCTTAATCAATAGTAAGTCTCATAGGAGCTTTAAAAGATGCCAAATTCATTTTCTTGATTATTTCTTTATCAAAGCTCAACAAAATGAACGTAAATATCTTCAGGCATCTGTTGCCTATACATATATACATATTATCTAGGAAGATTATAGTACCTCATTTCCATGTCCTGAAGAAGGAGAACGAGTTTTGGCTTGTCGGGTATGATAGTTTTTGCATGTCCACCGAAGAGGAATCTCCGATGGCCCATCAAAAAATGAGGAAAATTTCCTCCTTGAGTTGTCACAAACACTTCACTTAACAAACTCACTGTGTAGTCCAGAGCAGCCATTCTGGAAGAATATCCCTAAATAACCGGAGAAAGAAGAAAATATCAAATTTTACATGTAGCCGCCAACATAACTGCTTAGATTAATGGATTTTAAAGTTAAACCTCAAAGGGGGCAAGCTCCTCTGGAGTTGCGAGAGACTCTTTTGTGTAGAGACGAGGAAACATTTCCTGTAGAGGAGCCAAATGTTTCTCGGGTTGGTAGATTCTTCCCGAGGCCAAATATATGGAAGTGTTGTTATCGAATCCCATACCACGGAGCATCATACCGACCTATCCTGACGTGAAAACAGCAATTTGAAAGCTCACCAAAATAATAATACCTGAAAATAAAACTGAAACTGAAATGGTATTTACCTCTAATGGGGTAAGGGGACATTTTCCAATAACGCGGTTAAGGTCAGGCCTAATGACACGATCTCTTCGTTTGAACTTTCCTTTCCAACTTTTCTGCCGGATCACATCCATTTCAGATTTCTCAGCTCTTCCTCCTTCATAAAGACAACAAGAGAAGGCCACCATGTCCTAAAAACAAACAAAGTTTTTTTTTTAAAAAGAAAAAAAAAGTATTAAACAAGACTAAACTCTTGAGTGAGGCAAACCAAGAGAAAATTTACCTCCTCAAATCGAAGGTGGACTGCGACATACTTTCCCCCGGTGTCTGAGCTTTTCTCAACCATCCGATCAACTAACTTTTCAGCTAGTGTTGATATTGGTGAAGAAAACTTCAATGCTTTGTAATTAGCTATGCACCTTAAAAGTTGGATATACGGTGGAACACTCATCGCCAATCGATTTGCGAAAGGAGAAATCCGTATAACCCTGAGTTGAATAAACAAACCCCTTTCAGAAACATAAAGAGCTAAGTCACGTAACAGATTCAAGAGTAAAAATAAACCTACCCACGTTCCTTTAACATTGGATAGACTTCCCCATTATAATACTTGACAGTAGCCCAAGCTTGAACGCGAATAGTAGGGATACTTGTAAGATTGTAATCAAAACGGGCCATAACTTCATTCGGAACATGTCTCACAACTTTCACATATCTTTCGAGGCTAGATATGAAATGATCTTCGTCATAGATATCCCCAAAGGTGCTGCCAGAAAATTTGCAATTCTTAGTCCAATATATATTTTATTTAACAAGACTTGAGAAAGTAATGCAATTTTTTTCTGGCTTCTTACCTTGAATCCTTCCAAATGGCGTGAAATTCAAACTCCGGTATGACTAAGACTGCGTTTAAGAGTCCCGCTACAGCCACAGCATTGCAAATCTGAAGCAATCGAAAAAACAAAAAAACAAAAAAACAAAAAGCAAGACAACAACTTAGGACATAGTGGATAATAAAATCAATGGTTATAGTGAAAAGAAGGTGTTACCGCAGAACGTTGCTGATTAAGACCGCCATTTGCCTCCACAATCAAGTAACCACTAAGAGTAAGAGCAGATGATTCTGGAAAATTTCATCAAACACATTAGTGTGCAAAGCATTAAAAACTCTTCTTATAAGTAAGTCAGATTTGTCTAACGACGAACAAGAAAACTCTTAAATCATCTTATTCCCAGGCGATCCCAGAAACTGGGAAGCCACACAATTTAATAGTATCAAAATCTAAGGAAATTGGTTTGGCTCCTTACCTCCGTTAAGAGCAAGATGTGATGTAACTGTCGAATTGGGACAAGGTTTTTGCATTTTTGGTCTCCTTTTGTATTTCCACACAGAAGATAACTGGTTCCATAAACAGAAAGAAGCATTGACATACAAAATCAGAAAGCAAAAAGAAAAAAAAAACGGATTTTTTTTACTGTAAAAAACCTCGACGTCGGTGGAATTGTCAGCGAAAATGTCATCTCGGAGTTTCCAGTAAATCTCGGGGCTCCGATAAACAGACCCGGGAACATAGACCCAGCCGACGAGACCCGCGAAAGGACCGACACACATGAAAACCCCAGAAGCGTAAATCATAGGAAGGAGAAGCAAGTAACGAAGCTTTCTCCGGAAAGAGAAAGAAGAAGCTCTGAACAGAGTTTGCCGCCGTTGACGACGAGGGACCCGGCGGTTCGGAGATAGAGGTGGGCTTGGAGACTCGCTTCGGCAGCCATTGTCGCTACCTACAACACTATTATTGCTGTTTTGCTGGTGGTAGATTTTGCTTTTCATCGGAGACAAAAAAAAAAAAGCTTCGATTTTTATTTTAGAGGGAGAAAACAGGTAATGTATTAGAGAGAGATCTCTTGGAGTAGTAGCTACAGAGATATTTTTGGGAAGATGGATCTGTGGAAACTTCAGTACATTGAAGTTCTTTTTTCTGTTCTGACGCACAACAAAGACAGTGAGATTCTTAAAGAGGCGAAACATGATCACACTTGGAATATATTTATTTAATCACTTTTATATCCTTTTTTGTTGTTTGTCAAATTTTCGAAAGTTAATCTAATACGCCCCTCTAGCTGTCAAAAATAATAATCTGATTTATCCATGTTATGAAATATAATTTATCGTTGTGAAACTTAGGATTTAGAATCTGTAAGTTATGTATATTATTAATAAATAAATGTTCCCTTTATATAAATGTTACAAGAGAGATAAATGAAAATACAAGAATATGAAAGATTACAAATCATAAACATAAGTAAATTAGGAAAACTAGAAAAAAGGAAAGTCTCTTGACCGCCTTTCTCTCATACTCGGCCGACTCTCTCTCCTCTCTCTCTCTCTCCTGTGGTTTGGGCCTCTAATAGATCGGCCGGTTATGGACATCCATCAATTGATTTATAACACTCCCCCTTGGATGTCATAACCATACAAGGATTGTAATACGCTTAATGTTGCCTCATTAAAACCTTATCAGGAAAACCCAGCGGGACAAAACCATGATGAAGGAAAAATAGTACAACACGCACTACTCTCCCTGATGTGAACCTCAGTGGAGGTTCTTCAGCCTACGCATCCCAATCTGATGCGTGAGCTTCCTGAACGTGCAGGTAGGAAGCGCTTTGGTGAATAGGTATGCTGAATTGTCACTTGATCGTACTTGGACGACCTGAACCTCACCGGCTTTCTGAAACTCGTGAGTGAAGAAGAACTTAGGCAATATGTGCTTCGTCCTATCACTTTTTATGTAACCGTCATTGAGCTGAGCAATTCACGCAGCATTGTCCTCATGCATCACAGTTGGTTCTTTGCTCTCGGCCATCCCACAATCAGCTCGGACGTGTTGGGTCATCGACCTCAACCAAACACACTCGCGGCTGGCCTCATGTATGGCCAAGATTTCCGAGTGATTGGATGATGTGGTCGAGATGGTTTGTTTCATGGAACGCCATGAAATGGCCGTACCTCCATGTGTAAAGACATATCCTGTCTGTGATCGAGCATGATGTGGATCTGATAGATATCCTGCATCAGCAAAGCCAACTAAACCATCTTTGTTATGGTTAGTATAATATAGACCCAAGTCTTTCGTTCTTTGCAGGTAACGAAGAACATGTTTAATCCCGTTCCAGTGTCTTTGGGTCGGGCAAGAGCTAAACCTAGATAGTAGGTTCACGGCAAAGCATATATCAGGCCGTGTGTGAGTTGCCAAATACATTAAAGCTCCTATGGCACTGAGATATGACATTTCGGGACCTAGGACATCCTCATTGTCCATCTTGGGACGGAATGGGTCAGTGTCCAGACCGAGAGATCTCACGACCATGAGACTGGTCAGAGGATGGCAATCGGCCATATTGAATCTCTTGAGTACCTTTTATGTACATGTCATTTGATGCACAAGGATTCCATCACTTATGTACTCAAACTGTAATCCCAAACAGAATTTCGTTTTCCCGAGATCTTTCATCTCAAATTCTTTCTTAAGGTATTCAACCGTTTGGGAAATCTCTCCAGAGGTTCCTAGGATATTTTATATCATTAACATATGCTTGTATACTTTAGTTCTCGAGAACCTGTTGCATTTGACAACTCAATACCCTCTGGGACTTTTATATATATCTCATTATCCAGTGGACCATACAAGTAGGCGGTTTCTACATCCTTTAACCGCAAGTCTATTTTTCTTCTTTTATGGCCAGACTTGTTAGGAATCTAAATGTTTGTTGTATCCACCACAGGGGAGTATGTCTCCTCATAATTGATTCCTGGTCTTTGTGGAATCCTTGTGCATATGGCAGTGCCTTATATCTTGCTATCTCGCCATGTCTTATTTCTTTCACAAAGACTCATTTTGTCCAACTGGTTTCATATCTAGAGGTGTCCGAACTATGGGACCAAAACCTCTCTTTTCTTAATAAACTTAACTCCACGTCTCCTTTCCATTTGATCTAATCTGATTCGTTGAGTGCACTCATGTATGGACGTGGGTTCATGATCCTCATTCATTTCATAATCTCAAGTGCTACACTGCATGCAAATATATCATCAATGTCGACATTCTTTCTCTTGTTCCATTTGTGTCCCGGACATGACATAACTTATTGAGGTTTCATTACGACCTTCAGTACCCTGAAGCTTGGCGTCCCAAGCCTCATTGTTAGGCACCTTAGGTACAACCATTTTTTATGGTTTCCTCGTCCACGGCCGTGGCTTTTAAGTTTGTCCATCTTAGGATTGACCATGTCTAGGATTCTCTCGTCCACGGATTTATTAGCACCTTTCTTTAATATCCGAGGGATCTCATCTCTGGAACTTATTGGTCTACCACGTTTTCAAATGTGCCTTAGACTCAGTAGCAACTTGATTGTGTCCTTCTTGAACATCAATTCTTATTGGTGCATTAGCAGCTGGTATATATGACTTAGTCATTCTATTCGGGTCAGTAACGGAATCTGGCAATTGTTTAAGCTAGCTTTTGTATAATCTTTTGGACTTCTAAATCTCATTCTTGAGTCCGAGGATCTTGCCAAGATATGGATGTTTGATTCCATGATATTTCTTTTACCATTTTACTGTTATCTCCCCCTAATGTTGGAAGTTCGGATACATTGAAATGTCAATCCGCGTATCTGGCCTTCAAATAAATCACCCGTAGTTGGCTCATGATACTTTAAAATCGTGGGGGAATCAAATCCAACATATATCCCCATCTTCCTTTGAGGTCCCATCTTTGTTCTCTGTGGTGGAGCAATTGGAACAAAAACGGCATAGCCGAATGTCTTTAGATGGGAAATGTCTGGCTCGTGACCCGTAAGAAATTGTAATGGGGAATATCGGCCGCGTGTCCCCACGCTGAGACCGGAAGTCTCGACCTCATGAGTAATGGCCGAGCTATGAGCTGTATGCGTTTCATAAATGATTCGGCCAAGCCGTTCTGTGTATGTACATGTGCCACGGAGTGTTCCACACTTACCCCCATGGACATACAGTAATCATTAAAGGCTTGGGAAGTGAATTCACCAGTATTACCAAGACGCATAGTCTGGAAATGAGCTCGTAATCAAATTATCTGAGCAAGTAACCTGGCAAATGTCAAGTTTATCATTTCCTTAGTGACTTTAACTGGTGATGGCCTAGAAATGAGTTTCCCTTGGGAACAAGCAACACAAGATAGGTGCTTAGGGATGAGTCGTTTCTCTTTAAGAGAATGGCCGTTTGAGTTTAGAGTGAAATTGTCGATTGCTTCTTTGTTAAAAGTGGCATTGACTTCGATCATACTGACTTTAGCATGGTAAAGACCAGTAGATAGTGCGGGAATGGATTCTAAAACTTTCTTATTGCCATGGATATCAAAGATTTAAAGGGATTCTTTGTTTCCTTCGCCCGTGGTTTCAATATGAAAGCCATTCATTCGAATGTCTTTAAAGCTTAATAGACTTCTCTTAGATTTGGGTGAATACAAGGCATCTGATATCTCAAGATGTGTACCCATAGGCAACAGGATGTTAGTCTGGCCATGACCCTCTATGAGACTAGCTATACCCGCAATGGTGGAGATGTTGGCGTTTTTCAGAGTTAGGTTTATGAAGTATCTTTTGTCTTTTAAGATCGTGTGGCTTAGAGACTTCATTTATAAAAACCATTCATTTTTTATTAAGTTTCAAAGAAATGACAACATTGGAAATGAAAAAAACCAAATCAAAGAACACAAAAATTTAGATTACAAATGTCGAAATCAAACTTCAGTCTTTAAGACAATCTGAAGTTTCATAATCCATAAGATCGTCCTTTTCATGATTGAAATCATTTTCATCATCTTGATATGTCATATGGGCTTCAGGATTCTTCCCTTTCAAACTCTCTTGATAGAGGTCAACTAGATGCTTGGGAGTCCTACAAGTCTTAGCCCAATGATTGCTCATTCCACACCTATGACACACGGATTTGTCTGATGGTTTGTCGAGTGTTGGGGTTTGAATGTAGATCCACGGCCGCGACCATGGCCTCTTCCAAATGAGCCACGATCTCGTCCATGGTCTCGACCATTCCCTCGCCCACGGCCAAAATATCTTCGACCGCGGCCACGTCCGTTCGATTTGTTCGACCACGGCCATGCTGGCCGTTTCCTTGAACTTGGTTGGACTCTTTATTGTCCTCTGTCGTGTGTGCTTCAGGTAGTGGAGCTGATCCAAGAGGTCTCATCTGACTGTTTCTCATCAATAATTCATTGTTCTGCTCAGCGAGCAAGAAATAAGATTAGCATAGGTCTTGAAACCTTTCTCACGGTACTGTTGTTGTAAGCTTGTGTGGAAAGTGGAAAAGGTTTTCTCAACATATCCTGATCCGTAATACTTTCACCACACAGTTTCATTTTAGAAACGATCTTAAACAGTGCAGAGTTATACTCGTCCACAGACTTATAGTCTTGGATCCTGAGATTCGCCCAATCAAACCGAGCTTTTGGTAAGATCACCGTTCTCTGGTGATCATATCTCGATTTTAATTCAGTCCAGATATCTAGTGGATTCTCAATGGTTAGATACTGATCCTTGAGACTCTCAGCTAAATGATGACGAATGATCAAGATGACTCTGTATTGATCTTTTTCACTGGCATTATTGCCCTCGGTGATACATTCACCGAGATCCTTGGATTTCAGGATGATCTTAGCATCAAGCGCCCACTGAAGGTAATTATCTCCAGAGAGATTTAAGGCAGCAAAATCAAGGTTGTTGATTTTCGACATCTGAAATATTTTTTAGATCTTTTAGGAATAAGTTTTAGTGTTTAAACAATTACGGTTTTATGTTCAAACAATCAATCAAGCCATATGGCCAAGATCTATGTCTCTCGACCAATAAGCAAGCCGCACGGCCATGGATACAATCGGTTCACTCTTATGCATTTAGTTTGTCATGTAATTGCAATCCTAACATGGTTTCTATCAGTTCATACATGATGCAATCAGACAAGCAAAATCTCGGCCAAACAAAAGAACAAGCCATACAGCTATTTGATTTGATTCAATACCATTCCTAGAATAAGTTCTAGGTGCAATTTGCAATCAATCAAGTGTGATCAAATTATGGTATGAATGCAACAAGGCCACACGGCCGCAAGATGATATGATCTAGAACAATTAACCTAGTAAGCAGTTTCAGATTCGATTTTAAGACAATCTAAACTAGGTTATTAGGGTTTCAGTTTAAACAATCCAAACGATTTCAATTTATTCAGATTTCAAGTTTAAGCAATCTTAACAATAGTTCTAGGTGATCAAATCAATCAATCAATGTTCAATTTCAAATAATCAAAATCGATTTTCAGAATTAGGGTTTTTAGGGTTTCGATTTGATTAACAAGCAATTTCAAATTCAGGATGATCAATTCAATTTCAATCAATCAATAAGTTTTAATCAATCAATATTTTTTGAATTAGAGTTTTAGGATTTTCGAAAATTTGATCTTAGATCAAAGGAATTTGATTTGAGATTCAAAACCATTAAGGTTCTGATTTTAATTGATCAATGGATCAATCTCGTTTTTAGGGTTTGGGGATCGAACTTATAGAGCTTCGATTTACTTATCGAACTTTAAGAGCTTCGATTTACTCATCTAGGGTTTTGATCTATTGTCCTATGGCTTTATCTTAGAGATTATATTTTAGGGTTTCATTCTTTACAATCAACCAGATTCGATTCATGTTCTTAGAATTCGAATTGCCTTAGGTTAGTAGATTGTAGAAACCGGACCACCAAGAGAGAACCTCAAGCTGGAACGGACGCGAGCTGGCTGCTTCCTATCGGGTCGCGAACGGTACTGAGGTTGCGAGCGGCTGATCAGGGAACGCGAGCTGTTGCAGTCGGGATCGCGAGCAGCTCTGATGTGAACGGGAAGCTGAGGTCGTCTAGGATCAGGAACGCCTTGGGGCTGGAGCTGATCAGGTGGACATGAGCTGGAACGCTTTGCAGGAACAAGAGACGCGATCGGGGATAGGGTTAGATGCGATCGCCGGTTAGGTTTAGGTTTAGGGTTTTGCGATTTGGTTTTTAGGCTCAGGGTGTTTTAGAGGCTTTCGTGCTAATAACGTGTTGTGAAACTTAGGATCTAGAATCTGTAAGTTCTGTATATTATTAATGAATAAGTGTTCCCTTTATAAAAGGGTTACAAGAGAGATAAATAGAAATACAAGAATATGAAAGATTACAAATCATAAACAAAAGTAAATTAGGAAAACTAGAAGAATGGAAAGTCTCTTGGCGGCCTCTCTCTCATACTCGGCCGACTCTCTCTCCTCTCTCTCTCTCTCCTGCGGTTTGGGCCTCTAATAGATCAGACCGGTTATGAACATCCATCAATTGATTTATAACATTTATTTATTTTTTAAAATTTTTTAAGTCAAAAGATGAGTAAAGATAGAAAAGTCATTGATGAATTAAACTATTTACAACCTAATCGGGTTTAAATCCATATAACCTAGCCTCGCCCACGTCAATATGGTTTTACCCAAAGAGTCTTGAAAATCCCTGATGATGTACCATTCGATGAGGCTTACTCTACTCATAATCTCTGGATATTTTTCAGAGAGAGCAGAGAAAAAGAAGAGAACATCGAGCAAATTTTTTATCAACTCAGAGCCCTCAAAAAGAGAGCTGCAAAGCTGAAAGAGAAAGGTGAGCCTGGCAAGTTCGTAGTCCCGTGCACTGTCACACGACATGTGATATACCATGGATTTTACCACATTTAGACCATGGTATATGTCCTGGCAAGTTCGTAGTCCCGTGCTCTCTCTCGATAACCTAGCCTCACCCACATCAATATGGTTTTACCCAAAAAGTCTTGAAAATCCCTGATGATGTACCATTCGATGAGGCTTACTCTACTCATAATCTCTGGATATTTTTCAGAGAGAGCAGAGAAAAATAATAGAACATCGAGCAAAATTTTTATCAACTCAGAGCCCTCAAAAAGAGAGCTGCAAAGCTGAAAAAGAAAGAGACATGTGATATACCATGGATTTTCCCACATTTAGACCATGGTATATGTCCTGGCAAGTTCGTAGTCCCGTGCTCTCTCTCTCTCTTAAGATAACCTAGCCTCACCCACATCAATATGGTTTTACCCGAAGAGTTTTGAAAATCCCTGATGATGTACCATTCGATGAGGGTTACTCTACTCATAATCTCTGGATATTTTTCAGAGAGAGCAGAGAAAAAGAAGATAACATCGAGCAAAATTTTTATCAACTCAGAGCCCTCAAAAAGAGAGTTGCAAAGCTGAAAAAGAAAGAGACATGTGATATACCATGGATTTTCCCACATTTAGACCATGGTATATGTCCTGGCAAGTTCATAGTCCTGTGCTCTCTCTCTCTCTCTCTCTCTCTCTCTCTCAATCTGGATAACCTAGCCTCACCCACATCAATATGGTTTTACTCGAAGAGTCTTGAAAATCCCTGATGATGTACCATTCGATGAGTCTTACTCTACTCATAATCTCTGGATATTTTTCAGAGAGAGCAATTTATCAACTTAGAGCCCTCAAAAGGAGAGCTG
This sequence comes from Brassica napus, assembly GCF_020379485.1. Lineage (NCBI taxonomy): Eukaryota > Viridiplantae > Streptophyta > Magnoliopsida > Brassicales > Brassicaceae > Brassica > Brassica napus. The sequence goes on along the minus strand of NC_063448.1, from coordinate 32,937,555 downwards.
CAAAGCTGAAAAAAGAAATGTGAGCCTGGCAAGTTCGTAGTCCTATGCACTGTCACAGGACATGTGATATACCATGGTAGACCATGGTATATATCCTGACAAGTTCGTAGTCATGTGCACTCTCACTCTCTCTCTCTCTCCCTCCCTCCCTCTCTCTCTCTCTCTCTCTCTCTCTCTCTCTCTCTCTCTCTCTCTCTCTCTCTCTCTCTCTCTCTCTCTCTCTCTCTCTCTCTCTCTCTCTCTCTCTCTCTCTCTCTCTCTCTCTCTCTCTCTCTCTCTCTCTCTCTCTCCCTCTCTCTCCCTCTCTCTGTCTCTCTTAATCTGCATAACCTAGCCTCACCCACATCAATATGGTTTTACCCGAAGAGTCTTGAAAATCCCTGATGATGTACCATTCGATGAGGTTTATTCTATAATCTCTGGATATTTATCAGAGAGAACATAAATAGAAGAGAACATCGAGCAGTTTTTTTATCAGCTTAGAGCCCTCAAAAAGAGAGATGCAAAGCTGAAAAATGAAAGGTGAGCCTCGCAAGTTCGTAGTCCCGTGCACTGTCACAGGACATGTGATATATCATGGAGTTTATCACTTTTATACCATGGTATATTTCCTTTCTTGAGTCTACTATATGGTTTTGCAGTCTGCTTTAGAGTATTTTCAGGTTCACGTACGTTCTGGAGAACATTGGTGATTATGAAGCTTTTTGAGGTGCAGAACTGAACCGACGCGTTAGAGGTTTAATTATGGATGGAGGCCTTCCTACGGTGATATTGAAGCCATCTTTTGATACAAGATAAAGCTTTTAGTTAGATTTCCAATGCCACCGGTTTGAGGTCAATCAACATTATATAGCAGCAGTTATGCCCGTTTTACTGAAGCGTAGTATGTCTGCCTCGCGAGAGGAAGCTGTCAAGGATTAGAAGGAATGTCGATCGAGGACACATCCTTGGTGTCCATGTACACCGATGCCAGAAGACGGGCTGAGCCTATTTCATGACCGGATTGGGCCCATAAGTCACCACATATTAGAAGAATGCCTCTGACCGACCTAAAATCCTATTTATGTATTTTCTAAACCATTATTGACGGTTACGCTTTATTTTATTCATATTCATTAGGTTAGGAGAGAAGAGAGAAACTTCGTCAGATTCCTCCTGGAACTCCTTCAGAGTCCTCCTGGAACTCTTTTGGTTTTGGTTTTGGTTTTTATATTGATTTCTATTTTATATCTATTCATCTATGATTTCTGTGACAACTATCATGTCTGAATAGATCCACCTGTTCGATCTAGGTTTTCTAGGGTTTTGATGTTCTCCTGAGATATATAATTTCTAGGGTGATTAATTGAATCCTTCACAGGATTAAACTTGTTGCTTGTGTTCTAAAGTAGCTAACTAGAACCTTGAATTTAGGATACTTAGGTGAACGCGAAAGCATGGTCTATTACCTAATAATAATTCTACTGAGCTAGGTTGTTAGGTGCATGCGACGGCTGGATTAGTTAACCTAGTGGACATATCAATTAGGTCGTTAATGCTTGTCTGAAGAAGCATAGATCGACATTCACTCTATAGTGTTGATCTACGCTCGGTCCTTGTTCGCACGCGACAGCTGGAACAAAGATTTAGACATCTGATTAGTAATTGCATGCGAGAGCTTGATTACTTTCTTATTGAATTGAGTTGTAGGATCAACCCTTAGCATATATAGATTATAGTTCTGATAACCTGAATGAAATCTTAAGTTTAGCAACCTTCATTCCATCACAAACAACAAACTCCTATTTACTGCTTTGCTTTATTTATTGCTTTTATACTATTGAACCTAGCATAGTATGAAGCTAAAGTCTATTGTGTGAGATATCGAGTCTCTGTGGATATGATCCTTAACTTCTGCAATCGATTTCTTATTTGAGAGAGTTGCTCTTGGGGTAATTTGAGCACATCAACATGTCTACCAGAATGCAATGTGTGATACAAGATCTTCAGTCAGCATTATGCCTAAAGCAATGACAAATCAATTTGGGCTTAAAATTGAACCTTTAAGGATTCTTTAACTTTTCTGGATTGTTCTAAGGTAAGTTCAGGGGGATTAATCAGAGATCTTGAGGTACTAATCGGAAATTCCTTTATCGCTGTAGATTTTCACGTGATGGACATAAAGATAGGATGTAATGCATAGAGCTGGGAATTTGGGTCATTACCCGCGGATCCCGCCCCGTTTGACCCGCCGCGGGGCGGGTGCGGATCGATCGATTTACAAATTTCAGCATGCGGGTGCGGGTGCGGGTGCGGGTTGAGTCGATTTTTAGCGGGGCGGGTGCGGATCAACCAAATTTGAGTCGCGGGTATCCGCCGACCCGCAAAATAAAAAAAATATTATTTTTTTCTAAATTTTTTTAAAATAAATAAAAATAAAAATAAAAATATGTAAAAAATATATAAATTAATGAAAATTATATAATTTAAATTATAAATGTATAATTTTTATTATAAAAAGTGATTAATTGATAAAAAAAATAATTATTTATTAAATTTAATATTATCTGCGGGCCCCGCGGGTTACCCGCAATCTTAGCGGGGCGGGTGCGGGTTTACGATTTTTCTTTCGCGGGTTATGCGGGTCGGAATTTTGAATTTAAAAAATAGATTTGATCCGCGGGTTGGCGGGTCATGCGGGGCGGGTTGACCCGCGAACCCAGCCCTAGTAATGCATCTCTACTGCTTAGGAGAGCCTTTATGGCTACCGTAGGAGCTGTTTACAACATGCAAACAAACATGTTGTGTCTCACACTTGTTGATGTGAACATTTTCTATTACCATGTCCAAGTTCAGAGAGAGCACACATAGTACATTGAGCTGGGTGATGACCCACGATTCGTGGTAACATGTCACTGCGATTATGGACACGATGATGACAAAGTGTCGATCAACACCCATACTGCATCGATTGATACCACTCCGATTGCAGAGCAACTCGTAGCTATGATGTTTGAAGCAGCCACTACTCCTCCGATAGCAATCACCATATGACGTGCTCACACCAGATGAGTATGGAGTCTACAGAGACCAGTGGGGAAATGCGAAAGCCCAAGATGGAAGGATTATGTGTCCAAGCATGACATAGCTGACATCCTAGTAATGGCTGATGAAATGGGCAGTGTTGATTTGAGTCTACCACAGTACGAGGGACGGCTCAAGATGAGCAGACTGATTCCACCACAACTGACAACCATGGAAATGCTGGAAGAGATGATAGCTGGAGTACATAGATCCCAAGAAGTGATGATGGATGGCATCAACATGAGGCTGGATGAGATATAATATCCTCCTATAGACAGCAGGATTGGTTGGATACACAAGTGTATAAAGAATCTTGGAGATCTTCTGGAAAAAGCCAGTGACACTATGGAGAGACTGGAAAGACAGAGAACCAAAGGGGAGAAAGCCATAAGACGTTTTGTAGGCTCATGGTCTGAAATGTTTGAGGAAGATGTTGAGACTTTTTTCCCAACAAGTTCTTCTATGCCTTACTAGTTTCATCTATCAAAACGTCAAGCTATACACTATAAACAAGCGCTGAAAGGGAGGCAACCCATTATTAGGTATTTTACTTAAGTCTTTATTTATATTTCTACTTATATTTTGTTTTATTTTGTTTTCAGACCCAAGGAACTCGAGTTTTGCAATGAGCATCGCCCGAGACCATTCATAGCACCAATCTACTACTCGAACCAAAGAATCGCTCGACACCTTGTTGTCATCGATCGATACTGATCACAACGAGCAGTTTACACGAGTTTTCTTGTTATATTTTTACTTATGATTTATTTTCTTCACCAATATTAGGCTGCATAACACTGGGACAGTGTTGTTTAAGTCTGGGGGAGGTAGTTACTGATATTGTGTTTTAATTTGATCTTTTTACTGTAAGTCTTAAAGTTTTATTGAGTCAAGAAGGGGATGATGATGATTTATCGATTTCTATTTATATCTAACCATTCTTTAGCACCACCTTAAAATCTAATGACTGCAGAGTATAGTAGATGTAAACACTGCACTAGGTCACTTACCACTACAAGTTTGGAAGGTAAAAGTCTGTTATTTTTGGTTCCCCATTCTCTCTCTTCGGCATCTAAATAAAGAAAAGATTGAGATGATTTCCTGAGATGCTGAGGAGTAGGTACATTACCGATGAACTCACTATTTTAGTTCAGAGGGATGATCACATATTGTTGGAAGCGAGGGGTAGGTACATTACCGATGACCCCACAATTCGCCTATACTTTGTTATAAAAAAAAAAGAGAAAATTTTGAAAATGAGATGAGAAAATATGGCTGTATCAGCATCATTGATCATTTGATTTGAGATTAAAAAGATTCAGAGAAAAGAGAAAAAGAGAAAGAGAAAGGTTTAGAAAAGACTGCATGTTAGTCTAGATACTTGTTTGAGTAAGAGTCCATGTGTTCAGTAATCAATATTCCCAACATCTAACCTACACATTTTATATGCAGAAATGAGGTTAGTAGAGGGCTATGTCAGGCGTTATTAGTGGAGTTGTGAGATGTATGGTATGTTGCTAAGCTAGAGTGTAGTACATTGAAACATTTCTAAGGTTAGTATTGATTCACTTCCACCTATAACTTTGCAGAGATGATGGTAGTGTTTCTAGAGATTGTTTGAGTCCCCGCCGTTTTAAAACTCCTTTTTCATGATTGTTCTATGTTTTGCTTGATGGCAAGCAAATGATTAGTCTGGGGGAGTTAATAAACTATGGATTTTCCCACTTTTTAAGCCATAGTATATGTCTTGTTTAGACTCTTTATGTTATGTCTGAAATCTTATTTAGAGTCTTTACAAGTTTAGGTACATTCTGGACATTGTGGAGTTTATCAAGCTTAGAGGAAACAAAATCTGTACCTAAGCAAATGAAGAGGGAACAGAGTCGACGAACAGAAAAAGTGTCGGTCGACACTTATCCTTGATGTCGATCGACACTCACGCAAGAAGGCCTTGCCGGATCAAGATCAAGAATTGGGCCCAGAAGTTCCACAAAATTACAAGAATGCCCCTTGCGAGTTTTGACCTAAAATACATATATATCTCTATGCCAGTGTTGAGGCAAGGGAGACAGATTAGATTTTATTGTTCTTAGAAGCTTTTTAAGGTTTGGAGATAAGGTCCAAGAACTCCTTGAGAGTATTGTATTGGAACTCCAGTTTTTCTATTTCCAATCTAATTACGCAATTCATTCTTTTTATTTTTGTGTCCTGCTTGATTATGTCTGAGTAGAATTCTTGTTAGATTTAGGGTTTAATAAGGTTATGATGAATTATTGATTTAGAAATGCTAAGGTTATTAATGGAAATCCTTCACCGAGTTAGATCTTATTGCCTACATTCTAGAGTAGCTAACTAGAATTTTGATCTTAGGATTGACAACTGCGAGAGTAGATTCATACATGAATATAATTATCTTGAGGTAAGTTATTAGGCACAACGCTGGTTTATTTTCAACTTAGTGAACTTATCGATCCGATCATTAACGCATGTTTGGAAGCATATCGATCGACACCCTATAGGTGTATCGATCGACACTCGTTCCGTATCGCATAAAAAATATGTTACATGTTCAAACATGTAGACTCACAGTGAGAGCTGGAGTCTTATATTTGCATTCAATTTCTAGGATTGATTATCACATGTTTTTAACATTCATATCATAATTTGGATTACCTAAACCTGAAAGTCTAGCTTCTGTCTTATCTGTTTGCAAACCACATCTATCTTATTTACTGTCTTATTAATCATTTACTAATCATTTACTGCTTTAATATATTCTTTTGCTAACTTGATTATACATTTAATCTGATTTATTGTATGCCCACGCTCCCTGTGAATTCGATCCCCATGTACTATAGTTGAACCTCTTATTTGAGAGAGTAAAAGTTGGCTCTGGGGTAATTTGAGCTGGTATAAAGAACCTAGAATCATATGATCATTTTGAAACACAAGAGTGTAATCGATACCTGAACATAATCCTGATGGACTAGATTTTATTTGCACCAAGAGTTGGTCTAAGAATTTAGTTAAACATATTATAATATTTCAAATGTTTATTTGATTCATCATATCCGCAACGAGAGTTGGCATTTGATTAAAGTTAGGCATTTGATAGTTTATCGCAATGAGAATTGGATAACTTATTATTAATATTCGAGTTATGGAATTGAACCATATAAAACCCTTGGCATCTTACGTTTTGAATCTCTTGATCGATAAATCCTTGAGTGATATGTTGTGTTTTTGATACATTCTAACAATGTTTTCTAAAGTGTTTTTGAGTCTTTATCGAGTCTTTCTAGTCTTTTCGAGTCATTACAGGTCTGGAGTTGCATTGGGTAGGAGATGGACCAGTTGGAGCAAAAGAGGCAGAAAACACTGCAATTTGGTGATTTTCACGCAGAACAGTCTGAATTGACTGTTCCCGATCGAGCAGAACAACCCGAGTGTCTGTTCCAGCGGCTGAGATTTTTAAGGCAACGTCTAATATTTCGGGATTTTACCTAGGGTTCCCTCTTTTTACTCCCAAGCCACCGTAGACCTTCATATCTATGTTTTCTTATTATTCTAAACATTCTACGTTACTTTTTAGAGAGATTTTGGAGACAGAAAACTTGTACTCTTGTCAAGGGAGAAGAATCTCTACATCCTTTGGAGAAGATCTCTAAACCCTCTTTGCTTTTTATTATTGATTCAGACATATTTTCTTCATCTGTTATCTCTATGTTATCTATGTCCATGGCTGAGTAATCTGCTTGCTTAGTCTAGGGTGTTAGGGTGTTTAGATCAATTTCATTGTTGATTGTCTCCATTCATGTTTTTTATTACTGCCTACATTAAACTAGCTATTTATTGTTTGAACCTAGGTTTAATCTAATCATCAAAAGTGCTTAGGTTGCTAGAAACAACATGAATGGGCAGCTTGTCCCTAACCAGCGAAAGTAGATGTTAGGGCAAATTGTGAACTAATCAAATCTGTGCTTATTGTTTGTCTTCATGTTTTAATCCAAACGAGAGTTTAGGTATTAAGACTGATTGATGAAAGGAGAGATACCACGAAAGTGGATCGATCTACTTGTGTAATTTGAGTTCTAGACTCGCGCTTAATAAAACCTTGAATAGATGTTTGACTCATGATCGTTTGACACCCCATCCTTCACCCTAGGCTAGCTCTTTGATCAATTGAAAACACCAAACCAATTTGTTACTTGTTCTTACGATTTCTCAACCTTTTAAACCCCCATATTGTTTTAGCTTAATATTGATCCCATAAAGGTAAAGTGTAATCGTTGATCTCTGTGGATTCGATCCTAAAGTGCTACATCGACATACCATTCGATTGCGGTAGTGTGCACATTATATTAATTGGTGTGCGTATACACGTAATATCATTGAGTCTCGCGCTTTTTCTTGATATCATACAACCGTTTAGATCTATTGCTTTGTTTATTGTTTTCCTTTTTTCGGCGTAGCTTAATCCGAAACTAAATGTATTGTGTGAAACATTGAGTCTTTGTGGATTCGATCCTCAATTAGTACGATGAGACTCTTATTTGAGAACGTTGGTTAAGGTTAATTTTAGCATATCAAAAACCAGTTGAGAGCTGCTCATTCCATATTCTCAACACAAAGGTGGCAGTAACCGACATCTTGTTCTCTATCGTTGAAGCGAGTTCGCCCCATTGCTATGTATAGGCGGTCATGTGAGCCTGGGAATCTGTCTTTCCATCATATGGGGGAATCTTGAGTTTGATGTTTTGATATAATTTCTGGTGATACGAACTATGAATGGCGTCCTATGCGTTTCTTATATGACTGTTTACTTCATGAGCCGAGCTGGTAGCTCGATGGAACTGGGACTGGCATCATTCGGATGACGGCCTTGGTATGGGCTAAGTTGCTTTTGAGATCACTGATCTCACCTCATGTGTTTGTTGTTTCAATCATCCAGTATAGATCAATGATTAATGTCCAACTTATTGAGTCTTGTTGACGTTATACGTCCTCCTAGGGATACGCTTTGTGGAGTCCTCATCGATATGGTTAATAAGCTGTTGCTCTAAGCTTGTTGCTCTGCCTTTTGTGTGAGTGATTTGTTCAAGATGTTGCAGGGTTTGTTGTTCAGTTGTATCCTTCTAACCTGCACGTTGAAGCAAAACACGAATAACATGTCATAATTTTCCGGTACTTGGTTTAATAGAGCTGCTGTATTGACGGCCAGTGTTGGCCGTAGTTGCATTGTTTGGGATGGTCGAATGAACAAAAGTCCATTTTGGTTGAGCAGCCGAGTTGCTACGTTCCGAGCTGCTGGGCGAGTATTGAAAGTATAGATTCACTAAGGAAATATGTTCCTCTTGTTCTTGTCCTTGGTCTTTCTTTTATAGGTCTCCAAAAATGGAAAGTAACAGCTACTGATCTCCGGCGAGTATCAAGTGCTTTTATAGTCGCCTTTAATGCTTTGACCTTATTTATGGTTTGAATATGTCAGCTTAACATGGACCGTCCCTTGAGCTCGGGATGGGCCTTGAATCCTCATAGGCCCTTTGTTTGTTTTCAAGACTTAGTAATATTGGACCAAGTTCTCGAACTGAGCACATAGGAGGGTGCCAGCCATGTCTTGAAAATGTGTCTATTTCTTTCCCAAGATATATCTATATAATATTATCTATTAATTTGAATCGGTTTGTAACTGAGAGGAGGAAGTGGGTCAGTGGTCGCACCACCTCTGCTACCATCTCACCAAGCGGGGTTCGAACCCTGCAACTGCCTCTATTAAGAGGAACTACTAGGCCATTGTGTCACAGAGGAAAAAAAAGAATCGGTTTGTAACCTTTGTATTTTTCCACTAACGCATGATGTTCTTTACTGATGTTCTTCCCAAAATACTAATTTTCTTTCCGCAATGTTAAAATTTTTTATATTGGATATTTCTTTCAAATATATCATAATATTAATAAACAATTATTTATTCAAACCATCTATAATTAATCTCAAAAAAGTAATTCATATTAGAAAATTGTATACCATTTTATCATAATTTATCAGCTTATGATAATGAGAATAAAAGTATTTTTGTTTTTTTCATATGAACAAAAACTTCAGACTAAAATAGTAAAATATAACAAAATTATTAGTACATTTTAATAATCTATAAATGATCTATTATATAATTATTCACTATGTTATTTTTTGCAGATGAAAAAGATTAGCTGGTTGAGCAATAATATAATAAGTAGTTTTTTTTATCAAATATGACCCAAAAAAGTAAAATGCAAATGTAACCCGTTTTTTAGAACTTTAATTTGTCTTATTCACCCTTAAATTTTGGATTATTCACGAAATGCATTTTTTTATTCTTTTTTTTCGAAAATGAGAGTTTTTCTCTATCATCCCTACTTTCATCAAGTATTTACAATATTGTCATTTCCATCAATATACTAACCCCCATGAATAACCAATTTGAAGTTCTTCATGCACTAAAAATCAATTTTAACTCCTCTTATCTCATTTCTTATGCATACAAACTACATATGTTTCAACTTTCTCTCTATATTCATCCAAAAAAATCCAGTGATTTTTATTCCAAACTTGATAAGGTTCATAGAGCCATTCAAGCTCATGATTTTTGGTCAAGAACGAGAGGGTAACTTTTATTAAGAAGTTATGTGTGTGCATGGAGAAGGTAAACATGAAGCTCACCGGATCAAAGAATGATCTTTAAATTTTTTTTTTAAGAAGACATCTACGGAAAACTTATGGTCAATGCATATGTTAGTTTTACAATTGACTTTCTTTGTGTGTTTCTTAGAGACAAGTTTGCTGGAAGTCTTCTCGTATAAACATGTTAGTTTTGCAAGTGACAGAATTGTGTCATAAATTTGACTTTCTATAGAAGACCTCTAGGAAAGTCTTCCGTCAGAAGACTCTTGGGAAGTCTTCTCAACTGTCATGGAAGTCTTCTCACTGTCGGTGGAACACTGCGTAGGTTAGTTTTGCGATTGACAATTAAAAGTTAACTTTTTGTTTTTAAGTAGAAGACTTCCCTCGAAGTCTTTTAGCTTTCTATTCCGTAATTGCAATTAAAATTAAATATTTAATTTTGAATTGTCAATTGCAAAACTAACCTACATAGACTATCACCGACAATAAGAAGACTTCCACTGACAATTGAGAAGACTTCCCAGGAGTCTTCGTCGGAAGACTAGTCTTTCCAAGAGTATTCCGATAAAAGACTTCCCGAGAATTTTTTTATCGGGAAGTCTTTTATAGAAGTTAAAAAATTTGACACAATTCGGTCAGTTAAAAAGCTAAACTGTTTATCCAAAAAGACTTCTATGTAAGTCCTCTCTTCTATTTTTGATAAGTTAAAAAAAACAAAAACAAGCCAATATTTACAAGGGAATACTTATATAGAAGTTTGCTGCGGAGTAGACTTCTCTGGAAGTCTTCCTTTGTAAATTTGCCTTCTAGGTCAATGTTTAATAAACTTTTATTTTCTCTAAAATTAAAAAGACTTTTTAATATTTTTTTTTTGTTAATTCATGTGTATTATTCAATATTTGGGTTACTGGATGAAATTAATAACTTAATTGGTGATAATTATGAGGCTACCAATATATTTTTTCCGTCTAAGTTATTTTTTTGTAAAACTTGTATTTATAAGAGTGTTAAGTAACTTCAAGATATATTTTTAGCTTTCAAAAGTGTTAAGTAATTTCAAGAATATCTAGTCATGGGATTAATGTGTGTTCTTAGATAGTAAGATATACTTTTTTTTTAACTTTCATGTGATTTAAAATATCAGTTTTCACTTAAAATTTAAGTTTTCTTCTTGAATTTTAATTTCCTGCTTATATTTTAGATTCCCGTTTAAAATTCCCCCTTTAAAATTTAAGTCTTCCAAGAAGTCTTCTAAGAAGACTCTAGAAGACTTTCAAAGAATTTTAGTGAAGGTGTTATATGTTTGAACTTATGTAATGTTTGAACTTTTGTGAATTTGACTATGTTTTTTTGAGAAGTCTATTCTCTTAGTTTTAGTAAATTTGACTAAATTTTTGTGTTATTGTGTTTTGCCATAGAAGTTATATCAATAACTTCAATAATGTCAAGTAATTTTGGCAAGATTATATTGTAGACGTGAACATATCTACCAAATTATTTTTATTAACATCTTTTCAAATTTACAAAAGAATCCACAACTGAAAGAGTACACATGCAAATCACAAAACAAACCATAAAAAAAACTATTACACTTGGAGTTCGAGATCACTCCTCCACATAGATAAGTTTGGACTCCACCTGACATACCATCATAAACTTTGATCGTCCTGATGTTCATGTTTTTGAATACATCGTGGAAGACCTCCAGATCTATTATGAAAGAGGAGACATGGGAGAAGACTCTGTTAGAAGACTTCCTATTGCATTATATGTTAGAAGACTTCTGAGAAAATTTCAGCCTGACTCGGATATGAAAAACCTGCATATCCAAAAGAATTCAAATGGCTTCAAAACAGAAAAAAACTTCAAAATAGGGTAAGAGCTTTAAGCAACAAAAAGATTTCAAAAATAAGAGCTTTAAGCAAAAGAGGCTACCAAATGAAGAAAAATTAGACATGGAGACTTATCAAACGCTCATATATGTTATGCACATGAGACATGGGAGAGCACTCCGACATAAGTCATTTCTAGTGCATTATATGTTAGAAAACTTCCGAAAAGACTTCTCAAAAGTTTTCTAAAGTCTGTCTCAGATATGAAAAACATGCATATCCAAAAGCATTCAAATGAATTCAAAAAAGAGAAAATCTTCAAAAATAAGATAAGAGCTTTAAGCAACAAAATGGTTTTCAAAAGGTAAGAGATTTAAGCAACATGAGGTTACTAAATGAAGAAAATCAGACATGGAGACTTACCAAAACGGTCAGATTTGTTATAAAAGAGGAAACATGGAAGAAGTCTCCATTAGAAGACTTCCTAGAAGACTTCCTAGAAGTCTTCCAAAGTCTGACTTAGATCTGAACAACCTTCATATACAAAAGCATTCAAATGATTTCAAAACAGAGAAAAGCTTCACAAATAAGGTAAGAGTCTTAAGAAACAAAAAATGTTTTCAAAAAGTAAGAGATATAAACAACAAGAGGTTACCAAATGAAGAAAAGTGATTTATGGATATACCTTTAAAGGAGCGGAAGATGAGAACTATGTAATGGAAAAGTTGCAAAATAAGATAAATCAGTGAGAAAACACATGAGACGAAAATAGAAAGTTTGGTGTTTTCATGTTCCAAAATATTAGAGAGAGGTTGATGAGTTTTGGAGTGAGAAACATTACATTATTGTTGCAGCCATTTGAAAGGAACAAAAATAATGTGTAAATTTTCTTTATATAGGGAGACAAAAATTCCAATAAGGTTAAATATTTTCGATTCTGAAGACTTCCAGACTTTTAGAGAAGTCTTCTAGACCCTAAATTTACTTTTCGCTCAGAAGACTTTCCCTGAAATCTTCTAGTACATTATTTTTAGAAGACTTAAGTCACATAAACCCTAAAATCAAATAAATAACTATGCAGAAACAAAATTTCATTAAACTTAAAATCAATGTTTAATATACACAAAATTAAACACATATAGGTAAAAAAAAATTTGTTTTTTTTTAAAAGAGAAGATTCCATAATATATAACCTGAAAAATACAGAAAATACTATAACATATGTTACCAAACCCTAAACCAAAGAATATCATGACTCAATCTACAATCACTCATCTATTTTGAAAGCAATTCAATTTTACTAGATATTAATTTCGATCATTTACAATTGGTTATAGTTACATAATTTCAATTTTCTCCTATAAAATTATTTTTTTTTTATAAAATTGATAAGTTATTTTTAAGATTTAACACATGAGAAGAATTCTAGGAAGTCTAAGACTTACAAAATCACAAAAATCTTCCCGGAATTGTATTCGTAAAAATGAATACTGTTTTTTTTTGTCATAAGGGGCTAATTGTAATTTCATTAGTATTTTGGGTTAATTTTGCATTTGATTGAAGTTGAAATATACTTTTGCATTTAAAATCAAGTTTAGGCATTGTTGGTAAATTTTCCTAATGAGAATTTCAGAGAAAGAGCGGTTATAGTTATAAATATTATTGATGACAAAAAAAAATATTATTGATTAGTTTGAGCGATTGGTGTAATTATTTGAAGCAATTGCTTCTTCATTACACTTCAACTATTATTTGACGGTATGTGCGGTAATAACAAAACATTTAAAACAGAGAAATAATTTGATATATATATATATATAACCATCAGTGTTAAAGTAAAACATTTTTTTTTGTCAAAAACATCTATCTATATATATATATATATATACAGTATAACCTCTTTAAATTAATACTCTATAAATTAATATACACTAAAAATCTCTATAAAATAATATATTTTTTTAGTCCCAAATTGAGTTTTTGGTTCAATTAGTATATCGATAAATTAATATCTGCATAAATTAATAAAAAATTATACTTTTGGTGTAATCCCAACATTATTAATTTATAGAGGTTTCACTGTATATAGTAAACTTTTTCCTCTTCGTATGACATGTGGAAGGAAGATTTGCTGAAACATGTGTCATGTGTATTCTTTCTTTTTCCATGTTAAGTTCTTCTTCTTTTAGAAAACTGTAACTTGGCGCAACACTTTCTAATTGTGCAATTTTATTCTTAGAGTGGTCTCAAAATTTTTAACCGTGACCCTAACACCTAATGCATATAAATAACGCTTAAATACAACTCATAACACTAAAATGATCATTACGTTTCGGTAGGGGGTGGAAAAAAAAACCTAGCGGCGCTCTGAGGCGATTCTAAGGAGACGTTTTCTGAGATCGAGATCTTCATTGGGATTTTGATCTTCCCTTGATCTAAACGTTCATTGACGTTAGATCAGCCATCTCATCTATTCTGCGCTTGTGGAGTCATGTCTTCTTCTACGGTGTGATCGGGATCTTCATAGCTTCTCTACCAAGGAACCCGCTTTCGGTCTCATCTTAAACATCTGTTTGATCTCTGCCTTCGGTCTCGTCTGGGTCTGTTATCATTATCTCTTTGGCTGGTTGAATCCGTTTTTACATTGGATCGCTGGATCCGTGGTTTCTGAAGCGTTATCAAGCGTGAACATGGGATCTTCTCATAGGTTTCCTTCTGCTCCTATGGCAGACGTAAAAGGAAAAAGGATTTTGTATGAAGACGATGATGAGCCTTTACAGTTGGAGGAGGATGACGGTTCTCATACCATTCGGGAGTTCCGTATGTCCCTGATTGGTAAAGTTCTGAACCCTAATAAACAGAACGTTGAGAAGTTGATCAACTCCATGCCTACTCAATGGGGTTTGCAAGATAGAATCACGGCAAATGACCTTGGTAATGGAAAGTTCTTGCTCAATTTTTCATCAGGAGAGGACATTCAGTTTGTACTCAGTCAAGGACCTTTCCACTACAACTTCTGTATGTTTGTGTTGGTTCGTTGGGAACCCGTTGTTCACGATGAGAATCCTTGGGTCATTCCATTCTGGGTAGAGATCACAGGAATACCTCTTTATTATTGGACGGTGAGGAACTTAAAGAATATTGGAAAGAAGCTTGGACACATTGATATGATTGAGTTATCTACTGGTTGGTTGCTGGTGGAGGTTGATACAAGGAAGCCATTGATTTTCAACAAGAAGGTGCAGTTTCCAGGAGGTGATGAAGTCACCATACAGTTCAAGTATAAAAAGCTCTTTAAACACTGCTCATATTGTGGTTTCCTAACACACGAAGCCCCAAGCTGTCCTAAGAAGATGGAGGCTGGGGTCTTCTCTCGGGTTCAGCTTCCTTTTGAGCAAAACACTCGCCAATCTTTGTTGGCTGATAGAACAGAGCGTGATCGTTATCACAGTTGGAATGAGCGCAAAACTGCGTTAAGGGATGATCGTAAACCTGAGATTTTTAAACCAACGAGCTCTGAGGCTGCATACAGGACTCAGGACGATAGGTATATGCCTCGCTACGACAGCACAAGGGACAAACTGGTACGCAGAAGAGGGGATAAGCGAGGGCCTCATTCTGCGTCTCGCTATAGTCGTCGGTACGCTCCGTGTGAGGCTAAGAAGACACAATCATGGAGAGCCAAAGACGTCAGGGATGGGGGCTCTCACAGCGTTCAGCGGCATGGTGGCCCAATGCAGTTGGATTGCCACAAAGACTCTCATAATGATGGGTTGCAGATAATGCAACTCGACTCCGAGCCATCTGAAATTACTAGAACATCTCGAAACAGTGGAAGAAAGATTGCGAGTGCTATTGTAACTCCATCCCGTATGCTTTCTAATGATGAAAATATCACTTTCCGAGATAGGGGTGATCCTCGATCCATTACTTTCTCTCCTATGGAGAAAGAAGGTTATAAGGATGATATGGAAAGAGGCCAGATAATAGGTGCATTGCAGGATATGGAGATTGGTGAGTCAGACGGTTTGGTGGTGCACCAACATGATCTAATCAAGGATATAGAGGTGTTGAATGAGGCAGCGGATAATTTAATTGGAGAGGAGCTGGAAGATATGGAAGAAGACGCTGTGTCTCAACACATTCCACCACGTTCTCATAACGTAGCGAAAGGTACCAAGAACAAACATTCATGCAAGGGGAGCTCACGTTCTTTGGTCCCACGTGGAATGCCGATGAGAAAAGTGGAGTTCCTTCGCCGAGGATCTCCAAGGAAGCGTGGTGTGTCCTCTTCAGGGAATCCAGAAAACCACAAACATAATCGTCATAATAGTTCGAAGAAAGCAAGAACAAGTCTTCACAATAATATTGAGTTGGAGGGGTCCAAAAAACCCCAAAAACTTATCCATGAAGACACTCAGTTGGAACTGCGAGGGATTAGGAACGATCTCACAGTTCGACGCCTTATAGAGATATGTCAGAAGCATCGCCCAGGACTTGTGTTCCTTTCTGAGATGAAGAGCAGAAGGCTGCTGTTGCAAAACAATCAGGCCTTACAGAGATGTGTCAGAAGCATCGCCCAGGACTTGTGTTCCTTTCTGAGACGAAGATCAAGTTTGGGAACGTCTTACGCGTTTCTCAACAACAAGAACTTGACTTTTTGTTCATGATAAGAGATTTTAATGAATTACGGGACACAATGAGAAAGAAGGAGGGAGACAACATCCTGATAGTTCATTCCTCCCCTTTACGCAGATGCTTAATGATTGTGGGATGCTAGAGTTCCTTTCACGGGGAACATGCTCTCTTGGGTAGGGAAGAGAGCAGGAAGAACAACTGTTCAATGTCGCCTAGACAAGGCAGTAGGAAATGCAGACTGGAATGAGAAATTTCTCCACTCGACTGTGAAGTATATGAGGTTATTGGGATCAGACCATCGTCCGATTCTTGCAGACATACTCGTAAAGCGAATGAGGAGATCAAAAAATTTCAAGTTTGATAAAAGATGGTTGGATAATGAAGAGCTAAGGCAAGTCATACTTGAGGGATGGAAATCTCCTGATCTCCCTCTCAATGCGACTAGTATGGAACATATTTCGAGCTGCCGAAAAGCCTTGAGCGAATGGAGAAAACAACATAATGTTAACTCGGCGAAATTAGTGGAGGAGCTTAAAGAAAAAGTGGAGGGTTTGTACGCAAATGACAATGCTACAACTGAGGAAATTGCAGCAGCTTTAAAGGAACTCTCTGATGCTCTTAAAGCAGAGTCGAGTGTTTTGGCTGAGAGAAGGTGACAAGAATACTAATTTTTTTCACGCCCTAACAAAGTAAAGAAGAGCAAGGAACAAAATCATGCAGCTCCTAGATGCAAATGGAAACATAGTTGAGGATGAAGAATGACTAGTAGCCATTGCTACTAGCTATTTTAGGCAGATCTTTGAATCTTCTAACCCATAGGAGATTGAAGAGGCATTAGCTCAACTTCCTACGACGATTACCGGGGCAATTAATGACAACCTCACAGGTCCGGTCTCTGAATGGGAGGTCAAATTAGCACTTTTTGCTATGCATCCAGAAAAGACCCTAGGACCAGATGGAATGACTGCGCTTTTCTACCAGAAATTTTCGGATATAGTAAAGGAGGATTTAACTCTTATGGTTAATAAATTTTTTTTTGAGGGGACGGTGGCGAATGGACTGAATGATACGAATATATGTCTCATCCCAAAGACAACAAAGCCCAATGAAATGGCTCAATTTAGACCCATTAGCTTGTGTAATGTCATTTACAAGATAATCTCTAAGGTCTTATGCCAGCGATTAAAGAAAGTGCTACCAGTCTTGATATCGGAAACCCAGTCCATTTTTGTT
Organism: Brassica napus; assembly: GCF_020379485.1. Classification (NCBI taxonomy): domain Eukaryota; kingdom Viridiplantae; phylum Streptophyta; class Magnoliopsida; order Brassicales; family Brassicaceae; genus Brassica; species Brassica napus. The sequence continues at coordinate 32,920,129 of NC_063448.1, read as the reverse complement.
GCTGGAAGATAGATTTCAGACAACATTATGATTGCACAAGAAATGTTCCACGCTCTGCGAACTAAACCAAGTGGACGCAGCAAAAGGATGGCCATTAAGACATACATGAGCAAAGCATATGACAAGATGGAAAGGTCATTTATTGAAGCTGTTATGCGTATGATCGGTTTTTCAGAAAAATGGATCATCTGGATAATGCGATGCATTACGTCGGTGAAATATAAGGTACTCATGAATGGACAGCCAAGAGGAAATATTCTTCCTGGTAGAGGTCTACGCCAAGGAGATCCTTTGTCTCCTTTCATTTTTATTCTATGCACGGAAGCGCTCGCTAGCCTTCTCAATCAAGCAGAGAACCAAGGGAATATAACGGGGATGCGCATCACACGCGTGTATCGTTCGGTATCCCACCTTGTCTTTGCTGATGATAGCTTTTTCTTTTGTTAGGCGGAGCCCCGTGAATGTGAAGAAGTAATGAAAGTAGTCAGGAAATATGGTAAAGCATCAGGTCAATGTATCTTTGATAAATCGTCCTTACTCTTTGGTAAGCGGATTAATGCTACTGTTAGACAAGAGATTAAAGATGCACTTGGAATACAAAATGAAGGAGGAATGGGAACTTACTTAGGTATCCCGGAAGACATAAGTGGTTCAGAATGTAAAATTTTTGCATTTCTCAAGGACAAGCTGATGCACAGAGTGAATGGATGGACAGGTAGATGGTTGTCAAAAGGAGGGAAGGAAGTGTTGATTAAATCCATTATGCTAGCTCTTCCGACTTACGTTATGTCTACTTTCCTGTTCCCATTGGAGATATGTGAAAACCTAGGAAGTGCCATTGCTCAATTTTGGTGGAGTTCAAATCCATCAAAAAGAGGAATACACTGGGAGAAATGGAAAAAAATATATTTATCAAGAGAGGAGGGTGGGATTGGTTTCCGTATGATCCATGAATTCAATCTGACACATTTGACAAAGCAGTTATGGAGGCTAGTTCAATTTTCAGACTCCTTGGTGTCCCGGGTCTTGAGGGGAAGATACTATAGATTGAGCTCACCACTAAGAGTAAACTCTGCTAGCAGTCCATCCTATGTGCAGCCCATCCTATGTGTGGACTAGTATTTCTGCTGCAAGGAAGTCGTTATTATTAGAAATAAAACAGAAGGTACATTCAGGTTATGAAGTAAAGGTGTTGGAGGATCCGTGGATTCCAACGACCCCTGCGAGACCAGCGGTCCCTGTAGCGCTAGTTATGCATCCTAATATGAGTGTCAGTGATCTCATTAATCAGGTAACGCAGGAGTGGGATGTTGGTCTATTGGAGCACTATGTCAATCTTGATGACATACCACTCATAAGGAGTTTGGCCATAAGCTCAACTCATCGTCGTGATACATTCTGCTGGAACTACACAAGGAATGGCTAATACATGGTTAAATCTGGATATTGGGTGGCTCATAATTTATTAAAGACAGTGGAAGAGAAGGAAGTCCTGGAGCCGGGTATTACTAAGCTTCAAGCTTTTGCTTGGAAGTTAAAGGCACCTAAGAAGATATGTCACCTTATATGGCAATTGTTAACTTGTCATGTAGCAGTAACGAGGAAATTAGCAAGGCTCAATATGAGGTGTGATAACTACTGCCCTAGATGTGGAGAACTAGAAGAATCTGTAACCCATGCCATATTTGAATGTCCACCAGCTCTACAAGCTTGGTCTTTATCATCAACTCCAACAAGTCAAGATATTTTTCCGGTACCAAGCGTCTACACAAATATGGATTACCTATTCTGGAGGAAGACCAGTATTATCGCGCCATAACAAGATAGAGATCCTTATCCCTGGATAATATGGTATATTTGGAAGGCTAGAAATGATAAACTCTTCAGGGGGATCGACAGAGATCCTTTGGAGCTAGTTCGACATGCAGAAAGTGAATGTCAGGCCTGGTTTGATGTGAACGAAGTGGTACAAACAGTGGTACAAGATATTAACAATGAGGAACCCCAAGTCATAAGCTTGGGTAATATTTGCTTGTTAGATGGATCTTGGACAGCCTCTGCTCGCTTTAGTGGATGTGGCTAGGTTTAGATGGACAGTAGGGGGAGCATTCAACTTATGGGAACAAGGAATTTCACTCGACGCGAATCAACCTTGCATTCGTAGGTAGAAGCGTTGCAGTGGGCAATGGAGAATATGCTTCAACATTCAACATGTTAGACTTTTGGGACAGGCTGTAAGGAGCTGATTGCAATGATAAAGGAACCTCATCCTTGGCCAAGCTTTGCGACAGAATTATAGAGGATAGAGACGCGACTGATATGCTTCCCAGATTTAAACATCATTCATGTTCCACGAGCGCGTAATCAGCTTTCGGAGTTTTTAGCTAAAACTGCTAGATCCTTCCATAGGGAGATACTTTTTATTGGTTGTTCTATTCCAGTCTGGTTACCCAGACCACCTCAAGTTTGAGTAATAGAATGACCGTTTGACATAAAAAAAAACACTAAAATGATCAAAAATATGAGGCGTCACATGCAACCTCCTGTATTTCTCTATCTCTAGATTAGAAGTTATAATCATTCTATCGATCACCAATTTTACTCAAAAAGAATTTTTTTTTAGAAGTTATCTAAATAGTTGTGTCTCTATTTTTCTATCTGAATAATGTCTTCAAATTGAATTTTTCATCATCGAATCCATTATAAATGTAAAAACCAAAAACTCTATAGGTAGAGAAAAAATATTCGAGAAAGAAGCTAATCTTTGGTGAAGAAAAAATGTCCTTTTCTAATTACAAATAGCAACCAAAATTGAGGTGTTAACATAAATATTAAAAATTGGGCAAGTGATAGCGTCCAAATTGCAACATCCAGAACAACTGCGCAGTCTTAATAGTAACTAAAACATATAAATATATAGATATGTAGAGATTTTTGTTACTATAATTACGACGCGGTTTGTAAATATTCGGAGCCATATTCTTTTTTCTGTTGGTTTAGGTATTTGAAATTTGGAAAACCAATAATATGGGATATTAAAGCGAGAAGTAGTTAAAAGCGCATTTATTTTTATAACTGTCTATTTTTGTCTTTTGTTTTCAACCACTGAATTAAACATGATCTAATTTGATAGGTAGGACTCATCTACGAATTTTAGTTATCTTATCCTTCTCGCGTTAACCATCGTCATTTGAAGCTTGAGAATCAATTTATTAGTCAATAAATTCAAGATGAATAAAAAGATAATTAAAATAGTATAAAAATATTTTAAATATTTAACTTATTCACAACTAAAAATAATATAAACTTTCATTATTATTATTTTTTACTATTTTATACTATTTCATTTACAAATTATATATTTATTTTACTATTAAAATCATAACATAACCAAATAAAAAGATGAAACTAGAGCACAAATATATAATCTAAACCTAAAACCTCCACAATCACAGAGAAGCAAAAATGCCACAGTAATACAATAAATGCCTAGAACTGAAAGGAGATCAAGAACGAAGACTAACTTACCTCACCTTACCAAAGATTGTCTTGACCAGAACAAGCAGATGTCATAAAAAGGGTAGAAAGATAAATTTGAGACAAAAAAAATCTCTCGAACACAAAGGAGGGCGATCAAGCACCAATGCAAAAAACAAAGAAAACGGGTCCGAGGAAGAATAACACCTGTAGGCCATGGTCACCACGAAGGAGGAAGACACATGCCTAAAGCACAGGAAGCACAACCACCAGCTAAGAGGTAAGAAGCACCGTATAAACTAAACAACCACAGAGAAGGTGCCTATGCCAGCGAAGAACCACAAAGCTCTGCACACCTATACCAAAGAAAGCAGGAAAGAAGAGAAACAACTTGAGAGGGAGGGAGAATGGAAGCATACCATCGAGAAATCAAAGCCAAACCTTGAGACCAGAAACAACTTTCTAAGCCCACAAAGCATACACAGAGAAAACACTATCCAAAACTGGAATAGCAAACATGGCGAAAAGGAGAGCCACCAGAGACGCGAGCAGGGATGAAAGCTGCCACAAGATGAGAAAACAGAGAGGGAAGGGGAAATAAAACAAAACAAGCAAACCATGGAGCCGTCCTAGAGCTATGAAAGAGAGCATAGAAGTTAGATCACCAAAAACCAGATCTTAAAAACCAAGACGAGTAACGACTATCGACGACAAGCGAACGACGAGGAAGACAACATCAAAGACGACTAACTCTGACCAAAACCAAAGAGAAGCAGTCCCTAACATTAGTCAAAATCTAAGGAAGAAGAGGAGCAACCAATATTGACCGGAACAGTCTACAACGCTGTGAGAAACGCACAACTGGGAACTCATAAACCCAATGTCCAACAAATACCAAATAATCTCATACGAGAAGAAGGCGGTGAAGAACAAGAGAGCAAAGCTGATTCTTTTTCTGATGATGATGAGAAGCACCGCACACCGAAAAGGTAAACAAATACATAGATGGTGATGGCTAAAGCCAAAATATGTGGAGAGGGCAAAAAACATTTAAAAAAAAATGTTCATAATTTGAAAACATAAAACAAACTTTATACGCTGAAACCATTAATCTTAGAATCGACAAATGTCTAAATGCAGAGTTATTGAAATTCAATATGCTTTACATCAGAGGCTCACTTCACCACTAACATGTACACAAAACAACACATTATTGAAAAAATAAATGCATAATATATTAACTTATCACGAATTACAACATAACAATAAAAACCAAAATAATGTTATTAACAAATAAAGACGACCACATAATTACATCATCCAAAAAAATCGTACTTAACAACAATAAAACAATATCCTGTGCGAAGCACTGGTACACTCCTAGTAAAAAATAAATTGAGATATAAAATTTATAAGGAAACACCAAAAATATTATTTAAATAAAAAATCTAAATGTGATCCCATATAAATTATAACATACCTACTTACAAATATATTCTTAGAGAGGCTTGGAACTGTTTTACGTATGGATATATTGTTTTATAACTAAACATAATTTTGGTTTGGCTAATGTAATTGATCAAATATATTAAATTTTGACACTCTAACAGATAGTTGATTCTGATTCGCCTTCATATGCTTCGTTGAGCTTGTTGGCTGCGAAGCTATTACTATCATTGGGGATAAGACAGATGGTACACTCTGGATATCAAATTTGTATGTAGAAGGACCCATGGATTCCCACTACTCCGGCAAGGGCAGCCAGACCAGCTGTGCCAGTATTCCATCAATGTATGACAGCGAGTGATTTTATATGTGGTTCGCCAAGAGTGTGGAATGTCGATATGCTAGAACAATTTGTGTTACAAGAGGATATACCCCTTATTAGGAGTTTGGACATAAGCCAATCGAATCGAGATGACATATACTGTTGAGACTATACAAAGAGTGGGTTGTATACTGTGAAATCGAGATACTGGGTCGCAAGAAATATCCTTAACCGAAATTCAAAAGTTATGGTATCAGAGCCAAGTATTACAAAATTTAAAGCTTACGCTTGGAAAATCAACGCCCCCAGAAGATGTGGCACCTAATATGGAAAATGGCCTCAGGGTATTTGGCAGTGACAGGAAACTTAACACGTCGCCATATGCGATGCGATAATCACTGTCCGCAAGGTGGAGAAGATGACGAAACAGTCAATCATGCAATTTTTGAATGCCCACATGCTTTACAAACATGGGCCTTGACCTCGACTCCATCTTGTCCCACCATTTTTCCTATATCGAGTGTGTACTCCAATATATATTATGTTATGGAGAAAGAATGAAACAAAAGACCGAAAGCTTGATAGAGATCCATATCCATGGATCATTTGGTATCTTTGGAAAACCAGGAATGAATGGATCATCTGGTATATTTAGAAAGTTAGGAATGATAAGTTGTTTAGAGGACTCAGTCAGGACCCGGTGGAGCTAATTAGACATGCCAAAACCAAATGTAATGCTTGTTTGATGCAAAATCAAAACCCGACGATGATGTACATCCACCACACTAGACACAAAATACACAAGCCTTATGCTTGTAGAGTATTTGTTTTGTAGATGTATCTTGGACTGCAAATCACACTGGATACGGTTGGGTATGGGCTAGATGAAGTGGAAAATGAACAACTCATGGGGTTGAGAAACAAGGAGACACGATTGTCCCCTTGACACTCAGAATTGGATTCTCTTATTTGGTCAGTAGAGAATATGATTCAGCATAACACATGCCAGCATTTCGGGACAGACTGCAAGAAGCTAATTTCGATGATTTAGGATCTGACAGCATGGCCAGGATTTTCAAAGGAACTATCAAAGCTAGCATCTCTTCAAGAACGCTTCCGAGACTTCAAGACTATTCACATTCCAAGGGCACAAGACAACCGACTCATTAGCCAGGACTGCGCGAGTGTTTCGCATGATTTTAGTTGTTATTGGTTTGTTCTATTCCGATCTTGATTTCGGGACCACCCCTAGTTTGAGTGATAGAACAGCCGTTTGATGTCAAATAAACATATAGTTGAAGTAATACAATTTAATTCCATAAAAAATAATTTAAGGTGAAGGATAAATTTGTCAAAAGTAAAAGTAATTTTTGTAGGAAAATTCAAAAAATATTTTTTTTACTTAAGTATAGTAGATGATAATATATCAATAGTTTTTAATCAAATGCGTAATTTATGATTTCATATGGATCCAAATAATCAATCAAATTAAATTTTTTCTTTGTTGAAATCAAATTATTAATTGTTTTGTTGTGAATGATACAATTATAATTTGTAATATGATAAAAAGTATTTGAAACTTGAATTATAGATGTAGATTAAAAATCTATTTTATTAAAAGAAACTCATTCAAAAAAATTATACCATAAAAACGTCTATTGTTACATCAATTCATTAATATAAAATGTATTATAAATTAATGGTTTACGGTTTAAAATGGTTTAACCATTTAGATTGTAATTTGAATAAATAAAAATATCTTCAGATGAAAAATAATATACCAAACTTTGGAATATATTATCGTTTGTAAAATACAAAGAAGATTATATTATAAATTATCACATTTTTCAAAATTTCACACATACTAAGAGAGCAAAATCGAACAGCTTACGGTTTAACCAAGCGAATTCGTGTTTTGCATAAAAGTTTAGTATTTGTTAGTTGTTCTATTCCGCTATGATTTTCAGACAAACTCTAGCTTGAGTAATAGAATAGACTTTTGATGTCAGTTTTTTATTGCATTTCGTGTTGTCCAACACTCATATAAATTCTCATTTTCCTAAGGTTTAAAGGCTCAGAAAAAAAAACATATTTTGCAGACCACATCTTCGAAGCTTTTACATAAGTCCGACTTCATGTTTTATGCTGGTTTGTAAAAAGAAAAAAAAAATACAAAGCATATCCCATTTTGTAACGTAAGTACATTTTTTTTGTCAACTTTCTCATTTCATTTCATGAGAGCGCAATGGACAATACAAATAAATCAGTACACCAGTTTCAAAAAAAAAAACCTAGGAGCTCTGGCGGCGACAATGGCGACACCTTCTTGAGATCATCATCTCAACGCATCGATCCACTCTTTGGTGGCCGATTAAGCATCATCAGATTGATCTTTGTCATCTGATTAAGGGTTCGGCATATATTCTCCCGCATCTGCACTTTCTTCATCACCAAGTTTTCATTCTCATCAAAGGTTCTCTTGGATGATCTTGGTTCTTCACCGCTATTGACGTTTCTAAGCGGTTTCCAGATCGTGATCTTCATCGAGATTGCGGTTTCATTCGCCGTTTCTGAGCGGTATCCAGATCGTAAGATTGCACCACCACTCCTAACGATCCTGCTCGTAACGATCCTTGTCGTAACGATCACTGGAGATCTCTTCGCGTTTACGTCCTAGCGACCTGATCACTACGACCGTCACATGGGGTCCTCTTATAGGAACCGCTCTACTCACATAGCGGATATTAAGGGGAAAGGAATACTTTACGAGGATGATGATGAACCAATTAAACTGACTAGTCAGAATGATCCGACAATCCTTGATGAATTCAGCTTGTCATTGATTGGAAAGATCCTTAATCCAAAGAAACAAAACGTCGTGAAACTACTACAGAAAATGCCATCGCATTGGGGGTTAGCTGACCGCATCACGGCTAATGATTTGGGTAATGGAAAGTTTCTTTTTAACTTTACCATCGTCCGATCCTTGCAGACGGACCATCGTCCGATCCTTGCAGACATACTCATAAAGCCAATAAGGAGATCGAAAAAGTTTAAGTTTGATAAGAGATGGCTGGATGATGACAAGCTAAGGCAAGTTATTCTTGATGGATGGAAATCTCATGATCTTCCTCCTAATGCGACTATTATGGAACATATTTCCAGTTGCAGAAAAGCCTTGAGTGAATGGAGGAGACAACATAATGTGAACTCGGCCAAATTAGTGGAGGAGCTTAAGGAAAAAGTGGAGGGTCTGTATGCTGATGATAATGCAACAACTGAGGAAATTGCAGCAGCGTTGAAGGATCTCTCCGATGCTCTTAAAGCAGAAGAATTATTCTGGAAACAGAAGAGTCGGGTGTTTTGGCTGAGGGAAGGGGACAGAAATACAAAATTTTTTCATGCCTTAACAAAGCAAAGGAGAGCGAGGAATAAGATTACACAGCTCCTAGACGCGAATGGAGCCATAGTTGAGGACGAAGAAGGATTAGTAGCCATTGCTACTAGTTACTTTAGACAGATCTTTGAATCATCGGATCCAGAAGATATTGAAGACACACTTTCTCAGGTTCCATCGACGATCACTGGAGATATGAACGACAACCTTACAGCTCCGGTCTCTGAATGGGAGATCAAACTAGCGCTCTTTGCTATGCATCCGGAAAAGGCCCCAGGTCCAGATGGGATGACAGCACTTTTCTATCAGAAATTCTGGGATATTGTAAAGGATGATTTAACTCTTATGGTTAATAAATTCCTTTTCGAGGGGACGATGGCGAATGGACTGAATGATACAAATATATGTCTTATCCCGAAAACAACGAGGCCCAATGAAATGACCCAGTTTAGACCCATCAGCTTATGTAACGTCAGTTACAAGATAATCTCTAAGGTCTTATGCCAGAGATTAAAGAGAGTGCTACCAGGACTGATATCGGAGACTCAGTCAGCCTTTGTTGCTGGGAGACAGATTTCAGATAACATTATGATTGCTCAGGAGATGTTCCACGCCCTTAGAACTAAACCTAGTGGACGTAGTAAAAGGATGGCTATCAAGACAGACATGAGTAAGGCATATGATAGGATGGAATGGCCCTTTATTGAAGCTGTCATGCGCAAAATGGGGTTCTCAGAGATATGGATTGCCTGGATAATGCGTTGTATTACGTCGGTGAAATATAAGGTCCTTATCGATGGTGAGCCAAGAGGAAATATTGTTCCAGGGAGAGGATTACGTCAAGGGGATCCTTTGTCTCCTTTCATTTTTATTCTATGCACGGAAGCGCTCGTTAGCCTTCTCAATCATGCAGAGAACCAAGGGAAGATAACAGGGATGCGCGTTACACGCGCGTGCCCGTCGGTATTCCACCTTCTCTTTGCTGATGATAGCATTTTCTTCTGTAAGGCGGAGCCCTGTGAATGTGAAGAAGTAATGAAAGTAGTCAGGAAATATGGCAAAGCGTCTGGACAATGTATTAATTTTGATAAATCTTGCTTACTCTTTGGTAAGCGGATTAATGCGGCTACTAGACAACAGCTTAAAGATGTGCTTGGAATACAGAATGAAGGAGGAATGGGAACTTACCTTGGTATCCCAGAAGACATAAGTGGATCTAAGTGCAAACTCTTTGCATTTCTGAAAGATAAGTTGATGCATAGAGTGAATGGATGGACAGGCAGATGGCTCTCAAAAGGTGGAAAGGAAGTGTTGATTAAATCCATTTTGCTTGCTCTACCGACGTACGTTATGTCTACTTTTCTGCTCCCACTAGAGATTTGTGAAAACCTTGCTAGTGCCATTGCACAGTTCTGGTGGAGTTCAAATCCACCAAAGAGAGGGATACACTGGGCGAAGTGGGAGAAAGTTTGTTTACCAAGGGAGGAGGGTGGAATTGGTTTCCGTATGATCCATGAGTTCAATCTGGCCCTGTTGGCGAAACAATTATGGAGGCTACTTCAGTTCCCTGATTCTCTAGTTGCACGGGTATTGAAGGGAAGATACTATAGATTGAGTTCTCCACTAAGAGTGGATACTGCTACCAACCCATCCTATGTGTGGACGAGCATTTTTGCAGCCAGCAAATTGTTACTATTAGGGATCAATGGATTCCAACGACCCCCGCGAGACCAGCTAACTCCATAGCGCCAGCCATGCACCCTAATATGAGAGTCAGTGATCTTATTGATCAAGCATCGAAGGAGTGGAATATTGGTCTATTGGAGAATTTTGTCATCCCTGAGGACATACCTCTCATAAGGAGTTTAGCCATAAACTCGACTCATCGTCGAGATACTTTCTGCTGGAACTACACAAAGAATGGCCAATACACGGTTAAATCTGGTTATTGGGTGGCACAAAATGTATTAAAACCAGCAGCAGAGAAAGAAGTTATAGAGCCAAGCATCACAAAGCTCCAAGCCTTTGCTTGGAAGGTAAAGGCGCCAAAGAAGATATGTCATCTTATATGGCAATTGTTGACTGGTCATGTGGCAGTAACGAGTAACTTAACAAGACGCAATATGAGGTGTGACAATTATTGTCCAAGATGCGGAGAATTAGAGGAAACTGTGACCCATGCATTTTTTGAATGTCCGCCAGCTATTCAAGTTTGGTCATTATCATCGACTCCAACAAGCCCTGATATATTTCCGGTATCAAGTGTCTATACAAATATGGATTATCTGTTTTGGAGGAAGAATAGCATCATCGAGCCAAAACGAGACAGGAATCCTTATCCCTGGATACTCTGGTATATTTGGAAGGCTAGAAATGACAAACTCTTCAGAGGAATAGATAGAGATCCATTGGAGCTAGTTCGATACGCAGAGAGTGAATGTCAAGTATGGTTTGATGCTAACGAAGCGGTACAACCAGTGTTACAACCAGTGGTTCAAGCTAATATCCCTGAGATAGCCCAAGTCATACGTTTGGGTAATATATGCTTGCTAGATGGATCTTGGACATCTTCTGCTCACTTTAGTGGATGCGGCTGGGTATGGATGGACAGTGCTGAGAATATTCAACTTATGGGAACAAAGAATTTCACTCGACGTGAATCAGCTTTGCATTCGGAAGTAGAAGCACTGCGGTGGGCGATGGAAAATATGCTTCAACATTCAACATGCCAGAGCTTTGGGACAGACTGCAATGAGCTGATTGCAATGATAAAGGAGCCTCAAGATTGGCCAAGCTTTGCGACAGAATTGGAGAGAATAGAGACATTAGAGATATGCTTCCCGGACTTCAGCATCATTCATGTTCCACGGGCGCGCAATCAGATTTCAGATTTTTTAGCTAAGACTGCAAGATCCTTCCATAGGGAGTTACTTTTTATTGGTTGTTCTATTCCGGTTTGGTTACCCAGACCACATCAAGTTTGAGTAATAGAATGACTTTTTGATGTCAAAAAAAATAAATAAATAAATAAATCAGTACAAAGCCCAACTAAATAATTATAATAAATAAAGACCATATAAAAAAAGCGATTTGTGATGTATGTCTATCCACGTGTAGCCTTCACCAGCTTTCGAAGACATGCGTCCTTTAGTCTTGAAGCGGCAATCTTGGCCATCTCCAACTTTGCCGCCGGGAACTGCCGGGATGACTCCAAAGTTGCCTCTCTATCTTTGTCTTCTCTTAGCTTAGAGGTTTTGTACTGATCAATGCTCTTTCCACTAATGATCGAACTAACTCGCTGAACTCATCAAACCACCGGAAACAATCTGATTCTGGAAAAGCTCTTGTTCAACCTGAGATTGATTTTTGCTGGACCACCTGAACGCCGACTTTATACTAATCATACCCCAAAGTGACAGTTACTTCTAATCCTCCATACCAGTTCCAATCAGAAAAACTTTACTTCAATTTACTATTGATTAGAAGTAAAGATTGATACTCCTAGGAAGGTCTATGATACCAATGACTTGAGAGTTCGAACACCAATAAGCCATAATTGAGCACATGTGGAAGATCTTGATACAACTTCGATTTCAAATTAAAAGCTTTATTGCTCATAACAAACCCGAGAAAAGATAAAAACTTTAAAATTGCCCAGATTTGAATGAGAAAATATAAAAAAACTCACTAACGCGAGGAAGAGATCGCTAAGCAAAGAAGAAATCCGACATGCGGAAACAAAAATCGATCCAGAGGATTGAAAATTTACAATACAAAACAGAATCGAAGCCTCCCTTGTGAAATATACGGGTTTGGTAACAAGGGAGGTTCGAAAGAAAAATTCTCTCTCAAGAGAGGATAGAAAACTTTTTCCGGTTTTTTTTTTTTTTTTTTATCAACAAACAATTATTCTATTATTCAAACTTTTTCCGGTTATAAATCTGATAAACTACGTAAGTTCATAATCATGCTATTCGTTTTTTCTTTTTTTAGAAAATCATGCTATTCGTTTCATATTTGTCAAACACATTATAATTTTTTTCAAATGTTTATACCAACAGGTATCTTACATAAAATGTTGATTGCCTTAGAGCATCTGCATTGGCGGATCATGAGGGGTTCATGGACTCGAGATCTTAGGGTCTTTCATATTTTTAAAATTTTAAAAAGTCCGATATTTGGTGAACCGGGTCGTCCGAATGATACCGTATGAGACGAGTTCACGCGACGTGGGAAGAGGTCATTGGAGGCGTTTTTTATTGTAGACGGAAGCGAAACAAGGGTTTCGCGATCTGTTTTTCATTTTGTCTTCTTTCTCATTTTACTCCGCCTCCGAGGTGATTTTTCGTACGACGACGACGCCGGAGCTTTTCTCCATCTAATCGACGGCGGACTATCTCCTCCACGAGCTTAGGTGAGAATCGAGTAGATTAACGGTTTCATACAATCGATTTTGTGGTCCAAAGCAAAATCGATTTCCATTGTTTCGAGTTAGGGTTCTAAATCGAAAAGGGGGTTTTCGATTTATGGTTCTAATTCGTCATGCGGTTTGGACTTAGGGTACTTAATCGAATTGAGAGGCTCGTTTTAGGGTTTTAAATCGTGTGATTTGTGGTACAGATGGACCCCGCAGAAGAGAGAAGAGAGATGAAGAGGCAAAAGGAGCACTACATCATGCTTCAATGCGCGGCTGATGCGCAATACGGGATTCCGACGAGGTGTCTGTGTGGTTCGCGGATCATTAACGAGGTTCGTGGGAAGGAGGAGTACGACAGCCTTCCTGGGAAGCGTTTTTTCACGTGCAAGAACTACGAGGTAAACGATTCTGAGTTGTGTATCCCCTTTCAGTTTGTATAAGTTATTTGCTTATGGATAATTCTGATATCTATTTGTTATGTTGTAACCAAGGATGATGGGTTGCATTTTCGTCATCTTTGGGTGTTTGGTGTCCAGGAGGAGATCGAGAGTCTGACAAAACGTGTGAAGGAGTCCGAGGAGGTGATTCTTTTGATGGAAAAACTCAATAAACAGATTGAAACGCTGGAGGTGAGTATGCTCCTATTTTTAGATAATACAGTAGTTGTGTCCTTTTACGTTGATGATAATTCTGACATTTGTGAGTGTTTTCTTTTTTTTCCAGGAACAGGTTCACGACCTCAATGTCAAAGTTCGTGTCCTACAGAAGGTCTGCTTCGACTAAAAACAGAAGGTACGCCTCAATCTCATGAAAACTGTTTGAGTGATTGTTTTATGTGTGTTGGTTGGTTTATGTGTGTTGGTTGGTTTATTTTAGTTGAAAAAACGGCAGTAGAATTTAAATTTAAATTGAAAAACTGGACTAGAAGTTAAAAAACGGCACTAGAATTTAATTTTAAATTGAAAAATAAGTAATTTTCAATCTCATGAAAACTGTTTAAGCTTTAACTGAACTAGAAATTAATTTTTCTTATATATATGATCCGGTTTGAACTTAGACTGAACTAGAAGTTTATCGACAACTAGAAGTACAATGATTTGATGTGTAATGAATGCATAGCTTTGGTGGTTGGTTGCTGTGATTTCGTTGCTTTGATGTCTTTGCTGTGATGTAGTAGCTGTGAAGTAGTAGATTCATTAATTCTTACATTAACTATAATGAATGTTTGGTAGTTAGATTTAGTTTAATTGTTCTCTGCTAAAAGTAGTTTAAAACCATAGGACCTCCTCTAGAGAAAACACAAACGAAAATGGATCCTCTCTACGCTAACTCTACCGGGTTTGTCCACTCTCCCGGTTTTGTTAACCTCTAATCTTCACAGAACACTCAAACAATAGACGTAGAGTCTTCTCAGTTCCCTAGCTTTAGTAGTTAGAGCTCTGTAGGTCCTAAGCCACTGGAAAGGCAGAAGTGGACGGCAAAAGAAGACTTGGTGCTGATCAGTGCTTGGTTGAACACCAGCAAGGATCCGATTGTCGGTAATGAGCAGAAGGCAGGGGCGTTTTGGAAGAGAATAGAGGTCTACGTTAACGCCAGCCCTCAGCTCAATGGCTGTCCTCCTAGAGAGTCTAGTCAGTGTAAGCAGAGGTGGGGGAGAGTGAATGACTCGGTGGGGAAGTTTGTAGGATCCTTTGAGGCCGCTTTGAAGAACCAAGCTAGTGGCCAAAACGAGAATGATGTAATGAAGGTTGCGCATGAAATCTTCACTAATGACCATGGGGCATTGTTCAGTCTAGAACATTGTTGGAGGGAACTCAGGTTCGATCAAAAATGGAGATCACAGTACCTGTCCAAAGATGGTGTAAAGTACAAAGGCAAGGAATCTGCGGACAAGAGGAAGGATCAAGCGGAGGTGGTGGTCGAGGATGATGAGGTGCGGCCTCCTGGTGTTAAGGCTAGCAAAGCAGCGAAACGGAGGAAGCACGGGAATGAAGCAGCTTTTGATCAAATAAACGACATCCTAGCTGTGAAAAATGAGATATCGAAAAATAAAATCCTTAGCCGTCTCCTAGCCAAACCAGAAGACACACTATCTGATATTGAAGTCTCTCTTAAGAACAAACTCATATCTGAAATGCTTTGATTTGGTCAGTGGCTTGAACTTGTTTATTCATTTGTTCTGTGGCTTTAATTTGTTTTATTTGCTTGAACTTGATTGTGGCTTAAACTTGATTGTGGCTTGAACTTGTTTATTCATTTGTTCTGTGGCTTAAACTTGATTGTGCTTTAAACTTGATTGTGGCTTGAACTTGTTTATTCATTTGTTCTGTGGCTTGAACTTGTTTTATTTGCTTCGCTAACTTGATTGTGTCCTTCCTCTTTTTTGTTTTGCAGGTCACGGGCATCAAGTCACAAGTTTGCAGGTCACGGGTAGTGTTATGTTTTTTTTTCTGTTTTATGTCTAGTTGCTCAGTTTGTTTGACGGAAAGTGTAGCATTTTCCTTCTGACTACACTTCTTTTTCACTTGTTTCACGGATGTAATGAAGACACCCACATGTGTATGTACTAAAAACTTGGTTCACGGATTTGTAAACACCCACGGGTATATTTCTATGGATGCTCTATATATACTATGTCTTTCATTATCTGAAAAACTTCACAGCAGAAGGAAAAAAAAAAACTATCATTCGCTAGTTTCTGGAAACCAAAAACATCAAAACTCATTGCCTATCTTTCTTTATCTTTCATTATCTTTGCAAACCAAAACAATTTCTATCTCTCTGCAAACAATTTATTTCTCTGTTTCCAAAACAATTGTCTATCTTTTCACTTTCCAAAAATACCAAAAGTGTTTTTCTTTCCAAAACACTTGACAAAATTTACAAAAAACGGAAAACAATGTCGACCTCGTCAAGTGATGAAGTAGATGAAATTCTAAATGAAGCCTTTGAAGAAATTGTGCATCAACATGTTGATAATTTCATCGATTCAATCATTAATGTCCAAGCCAACACCCGGACTAGGCGAGCTTATATCGAAAGAGATCGAGAACAAGGACATAAACAGCTTTGGGACGACTATTTTAGTGATCATCCTACATATTCAGCAGACATGTTTAGGCGGCGTTTTCGAATGAACAAGCCATTGTTCCTTCGCATTGTCAATCGCCTAAGTAATGAAGTTCCATACTTTCAGAAAAGAAGAAATGCTCACGGCAGGTACGGACTTTCTGCACTTCAAAAATGTACAACGGCTATACGTATACTAGCATATGGTCAATCGGGAGATATGTATGACGAATATCTCCGACTTGGTGAGAGTACATCACGTTTATGTTTGGAAAATTTTACTAACGGAATAATACATTTGTTTGGAAATGAGTATCTAAGAAGACCTACACCGGAGGATCTTCAACGATTACTCGATCTTGGAGAGGCACGCGGGTTTCCAGGTATGATAGGCTCGATCGACTGTATGCATTGACAGTGGAAAAACTGCCCAACGGCTTGGAAAGGCCAGTACACACGTGGTTCAGGGAAACCGACAATTGTCTTAGAAGCTGTGGCATCACAAGATCTATGGATATGGCACGCATTTTTTGGATTACCAGGTACTCTCAACGATATCAATGTTCTTGATCGGTCACCAGTTTTTGATGACATTTTACAAGGTCGAGCACCAAAAGTTAAGTTCAAGGTCAACAACCACACATATCGTATGGCATACTACCTTACTGACGGAATCTATCCAAACTGGGCAACATTTATCCAATCCATCCGACTTCCTCAAGGTCCTAAAGCAGAGCTATTTGCCGAACGTCAAGAATCCACCAGAAAAGATGTCGAACGGGCTTTTGGAGTATTGCAAGCAAGGTTTGCAATAGTTAAAAACCCGGTTCTACTATGGGACAAGGAAAAAATAGGACAGATAATGAGAACTTGTGTCATATTGCACAATATGATAGTAGAGAACGAACGAGGCGGATACACTCTAACTGATACATCTCAGTTCGAGTCGGGAGAGACAAGCAGAAGTTCCAAGGTGAAAAGTAGAACAAGTTTTAATATCGGTAATATGCTAGGCATTCGCAATGATCTTCGGGATTCAGAGAAACATGATCGTTTGAAAGCTGATTTAGTTGAAAATGTTTGGCAAAAATTTGGTAACGAAGATGAATAATATTTGTATGTTCAAGAATTCTCAAAGTATTCAATAATATGTTTTTGTAATAAATTTGTTTATGTAATCTATTTTAAACAAAAAATATTTTAAAAATTATTATATTTTATTCATGTATTGTCATATATTGAAAACTTTAAAAAATAAAAAAAATATTATTTTATTCCTATGAACCCTTTTTTCAGATTCACCAATGCAGCAGCTAGGCCTGGGACTTATTATCCGAGATCCGGATTCGATCTGAGATCCGCTCCGGATCCGCTCCGAAAATAGGATATCCGGGGTGCCCGGATCCGGATCCGGATATCTTAATTTTTAGGTCCGGATATCCGGATCCAGATCCGTACTTTTAAAACACATTAACTTTTTAAATTTCATTAATATTTATACTTTTTATAATAATATTTATACATAAATTAACTTTGTAATATTATATTTTAGTTTTTACAATATTATAGACATATATATATATTTATAAATCTTGTATAAATATTTCATTTATGTATTATTTTTAAAATTTTAGTTTTTAAAAAAAAAATTATTATTTTTAATTATTTTTGCGGATCCGGATCCGGATCCGGATATCCGCGGATAATAGAATATAGAGACGGATATCCGAAATCCGGATATCCGGAAACCACGAATCCGGATCCGGATATTAAATCCACGGATCCGACGGATCCGGATCCGGATCTGGATACCCTAAATTTCTCGGATATCCGGATCCGTCCCAGCCTTAGCAGCAGCACAATAGGTTCATCACTATTTATGGTCCAATCAAAAAATTAATAAAAAAATCTTATGAACCGGGTTAACTAATGCAGATGGTCTTAGTCATACCATAGACATTTGAACCGCTTTATATGATTGCATTATCGTCCTATTATTTTACAGTGACTGTATAGTTATGTAGGGTTATATGATTGCGTACAACCTTCCAACCGATCGTAGTATATATACTCATATTTAAAAAGTTCAAAGCATATTCCAGAAAATATATTTATTTATTGTTTCAAATCATAAACAATATATATATATCTTAAAATTCTATGTTTTAGTTACTAAATCTCCATAAAATAAATAAATGTAACATGTTGACATATTAAATTTAAAATTTTTGTATTGGTTAATTTAATTTAGTCACATATATATCTAGAATGCTAAATTTAAAAACAGAATTCGTATAAATTTTTTAAATTAATTTAAATAAAAAATAATGTTATAATGTTTTTTTTTTAGTATACATTTATATTTGTAAACAAAAATTAGCACATAAATGGTACAATTTCATCACATGAACTTTATAAAGTTTTGAAACTGCATTTATTTACAAAATAATTTAAAATTGAAAAACATATATATATATATATATATATATATATAACATCATTTTAATTTAAATGCTACTATTAAAATAAAAATATATAGTTGTAAAAAAAAAAATATCCGCTTATAGGTAGGACTTCTACTCATCTATTAAAATGCACATGTGACAGTGATTTATATGAGTGGTCTTTAAGTGTTTTCCTATGAAGTCAAAGCTTAGCCGTTTGATGAAAGTGGAAAAAAACGTGGGATCCCCAGTAAAGCGGGGAAAGCGAGTAAAGCTCGTATTTCTTCTTCCTATGAATAATTTATTTATTAACCATAAAGAACAAACAAAATTGAAAAAAAGTAACCATATGCAAAGAATGTGACAAGTGTTATAAGATAAACTTTGAAATGATACTCCATTCATTTACCAACTCAAGCACTATGATCATCTACTCATCAACCACTATGATCACCCACTCATTTACCAAATCAAGCACCATCTTTGATATTTTATGTATTGTTGCTCACTATAAATACCATCACTCATCTCACTCTTTTGTACACCATTACATCTTCTTCTTCTTCCTTATAATAAACTCTCTCACTTATATTAGTGTTATTTGCTTCATACGGGTATTGAATTCTACTCTTATTTAAATTTCTCGATACTATAAATTATAAGTTATTTCATAACACGTTATCAGCACGATCGTTCTGCAATTCGGTAAAATTTATTGTATCATATATACCCTGCTATAATGGTCGGTATACCGCCTGTACTATTATTTATATTATGTTATAATGGCGGGAATACCGCCTATATTATTTATTAATATTTTAATTAATTTATTGGTCAGCCGAGCCGCCTTATATTCTATTTATTGTTAACTGGACGGCCGAGCCGCCTTTATTTTCTGTTTTTTGTTAACTGGACGGCCGAGCCGCCTTTATTTTCTGTTTGTTGTTAACTGGTCGGCTGAGCCGCCTTATATTTTGTTTATTGCTAATTGGTCGGCCGGGCCGCCGTATAATTTATTATTATGCATTGACCGGCTGAGCCGTCGCATAATTTATTATCATAACAAAAAATGTTTATTCACCATATTTTTTTTATTTTTATCAAAATTTTATGAAATTTAATAGATTTGATTGATCGTTTAATACGATATTTTCAGACTGATTTTTGGTGCAGTCGATTTAACACCAACGGTCACAAAGAAAATTTTTCAAAAATTTCCCCTTTCTCCAACGGTCATGAACAGTGATTGTCATCTATAAATACAACTCATTTTCACTCCATTTCATCATCCAAAACATTTCATCTTCTCCGATTTTTCATTTCAAGAAAGATGATTCGCGCACTTTTGTTTTTATGTGCCATTTTTATTTGTGTTTCTATTTATGGTTTATTCGTCGGAGAATTTACTCCGAGTGAATTTAAGATGAATATCGGTTTAATTTTATTTACATCGCTTCTCCTTGTAATTGTTTGTATGATTAATGTAAACGGTTTTTAAATTATGAAGTTCTAATAAAATTATTATTTTGTGTTTTAGAAATACAAATGACAAACGTCGAGAAACTCCAGTTCCCGGCTCTGAAAATAAACGGCGAAAATTATGTCAGATGGGTCACAAATGTGAAACCTTATCTTGTAATAAAAAAATAACCGAAGCGATAAAAGTCGGTAACAAATCGCCACCCGAGCATATAGCCGAAGCGATAATCTTCCTGAAGAAGCATTTAGATGAGAATCTAACTCATGACTATGGGGACGTTGAGGACCCAGCCGTACTATGGCAAACCTTGAAAGACAGATTCGATAATCAGAAGGAAATCAATCTCCCTCACTCTCTTGAAGAGTGGAAAACCCTGAGGTTTCAGTATTTCCAAAGGGTTAGAGATTACAATTCCACTATCTTGAGGATAGTTGCACAATTAAAATATTGTGGTAACCCTGTCACCGAAGCAGAAATGCTTGACAAGACATACAATACTTTCCACAAAGAACACAACGTCTTATCCCGAATTTGCAGAAAATGTGGGTACACCAAATTTCTGAATTGATGGTAACACTCATGTTGGCTGAAAAGAACGATGAGTTACTAATCAAAAACCATAATTCCCGACCTACGGGAGCCAAGACATTTCCCGAAGTGAATGCTACGGCGGTAGAATATTCGGGAAGGAGAAACCATACCAACCGAGGTCGTGGTCGGCGTTTCAACAACAAACGTGGAAAGCCTTACTATCCTAAAAGTATTAGATCTAACAAATGGGTTAGATCTGAACAACCTCATAAAGGCAAAGAAACCAAAGAAGATACCACAAAGAAAAGTGAGACTGTATGTTACAGATGTGGATGTAAAGGACATTGGTCCCGTACCTGTCGTACTCCCCCACATTTGTGCAAGTTATATCAAGAATCCATAAAAGGAAAAGCTAAAGAGGTGAACCTCACGGAAAACGTTGAAGGGACCTCATACCTTGAATCCTCTGATTTCGCAAATGAGCTGGACTAGAATACTCTTGAAGAGTACGGAAATGTTTCTAATAAGACTGCTGAATAGTCCTCATTTGTAATGTATAATAATTATGTTTTCAAAGAATAATGTTGTTTTAACAACAATATATGTATAATTATTGTGTGTTTTCTTTATATAATCAATGAATAAATTTCACGTTTCACTTTTATTTAATGTTTATGATAATTTCAGAAATGGATCAAAATACTAATGGAGCAAAATCCAAGAAACGGATTCGTGAAATATGCATACCAGATAGTGGAACAACGCACACTATTCTGAGACAAAAGAGATATTTCTCTGATATAAAACCGACAAGAATTGTCGTCAATACAATATCAGGTCCTGCAGACGTGATTGAAGGAACTGGTAAAGCAAACTTTACTTTGCCGAATGGAACAAAATTTTCCATAAATAATGCTTTATATTCTCCGAGTTCTAAAAGGAATTTGTTGAGTTTTAAAGACATATATCTTCACGGATATGATACTCAGTCTGCAACTGAGGATGGAAAGAAATACATGTATGTAATTTCTGAAAAATGTGGCAGAAAACACATATTGGAAAAGTTTCCAGAACTTCCTTCGGGATTACATCATACTTATATCGATGAGATCGAATCAAATCTTGTAGTAAAACGGAACCCAGAAGAGTTCACGTTATGGCATGATCGCCTTGGCCACCCAGGCACTACAATGATGCGTAAAATCATAGAAAGTTCACATGGTCATCCATTGAAAATCCAGGAGATTTCTCAAGGGAATAAAATGACATGTGTTGCATGTTCTCTAGGAAAATTGATCGTAAGGCCATCGCCAACCAAAATCGATAAAGAATCACCAAAGTTCCTTGAAAGAATTCAAGGTGATATATGTGGACCGATACATCCACCATGTGGACCATTCCACTATTTTATGGTATTAATTGACGCATCCAGTAGATGGTCACACGTTTGTCTATTATCATCTCGAAATGTGGCATTTGCGAGATTTCTAACTCAGATAATCAAACTGCGAGCACAGTTTCCTGATTATACTATTAAAAGAGTTAGACTAGACAACGCTGGTGAATTCACATCCCAAGCATTCAATGACTATTGTATGGTAATGGGAATTGAAGTTGAACATTCGGTTGCTCATGTTCATACGCAAAATGGTTTGGCTGAATCTTTAATTAAGCGTCTGCAATTGATTGCAAGACCATTGATCATGAGATCAAAACTTCCAACCTCTGTATGGGGACATGCCATTTTGCATGCAGAAGCACTCATTCGGATCAGACCGAGTGCATACCATAAGTATTCCCCACTACAGTTAGCGTTTGGTCGAGAACCAAACATTTCCCACTTTAGAATCTTTGGTTGTGCGGTATATGTGCCTGTAGCACCACCACAACGAACAAAGATGGGACCACAAAGAAGGTTGGGAATATATGTTGGTTGTGATTCTCCATCAATTATAAGATACCTAGAACCACAGACTGGTGACGTCTTTACAGCACGTTTTGCTGATTGTCATTTTGACGAAAATGTATTCCCAGTTCTAGGGGGAGAAAACAAAAATGTTGGAAGTGATATAAAATGGAGTGTACCATCATTGTTATATCTTGATCCTCCTACTAAAGAGTCAGAACTAGAAGTTCGACGAATTATGCATTTACAGAGTATAGCTAACCAGCTACCTGATGCATTTGCAGATACCAAGACGGTAACTAAATCTCATATACCAGCTGCAAATGCTCCTGCTCGTATCAAAATGCCAAATGAACAAGAAAAGGAGGATGACACACGAGAGCCAAAAACACGCCTGAAGCGTGGTAGACCTGCTGGTTCTAAGGATAAGAATCCTAGGAAACAGAAGAAAGCTGAAATATATGATGCACCCAAAATAGCAGAAAATATTTTGGAAGAAATAAATGATAAGGACTCTGATGAATCAGAGCATCATGAATCGAAAGATAATCATGAGATTTCTATTAATTACATCCATAATAAAAGGATATGGAATAGAAATGAACAAAATGACCTTGATGATGCTTTCTCATATATCGTGTCAAGTGAGGTAAATGAAGATACCGATGATCCAGAACCGAAATCCATATATGAATGTCAAAAGAGACATGATTGGAATAAATGGAAAGAAGCAATACAAATCGAACTTGATTCGCTTAACAAACGAAAAGTGTTTGGATCTATTGTACTCACACCTGAAGATGTGAGACCAGTTGGGTACAGATGGATTTTCGTTCGAAAACGAAATGAGAAAAATGAGATTACAAGGTATAAAGCTCGCCTTGTAGCCCAAGGATTTTCTCAAAGACCTGGTATTGATTATGAGGAAACATATTCTCCTGTAATGGATGCGATCACATTTAGATTCCTGATGAGTCTAGCCGCTGATAAAAATCTTGAGATGCGTCTCATGGATGTTGTTACAGCTTATCTATACGGATCATTAGATACTGATATCTACATGAAAATCCCTGATGGATTTAAAATGCCAGAAGCATTAAGTTCCAAACCTAAAGAGTTATGTGCAATAAAATTGCAAAGATCATTATATGGGTTAAAACAATCTGGACGTATGTGGTACAATCGTCTCAGTGAACATTTAACAAAAGAAGGATATGTGAATGATCCTATATGCCCATGTGTTTTCATCAAGAAAACAACATCCGGATTTGTGATAATCGCGGTATATGTTGATGATCTAAATATTATTGGAACTCAAAAAGAAATACAAAAGGCATCAGACTATCTCAAAGGAGAATTTGAGATGAAAGATCTTGGACAGACACAGTATTGTCTTGGCCTACAAATAGAACATTCACAAAATGGTATATTTGTGCATCAATCCACATACACTAAAAGAGTGTTGAAACGATTTAACATGGATAAATCAACTCCTCTTAGCACCCCATGGTCGTTAGATCACTTAACATTGAAAGTGATCCATTTCGACCACCTGAGGAAAAAGAAGAGATACTTGGTCCGGAAGTACCATATCTAAGTGCAATTGGAGCGTTGATGTACCTTGCAAATTGTACACGGCCTGATATATCATTCGCTGTTAATCTTCTAGCAAGATTTAGCTCATCTCCAACACGAAGACATTGGAATGGAATTAAACATGTCTTTCGTTACCTACAAGGGACTATTGATTTAGGCTTATTTTACCCTAAAGATTCAAATGGTCAAATGGTTGGTTTTGCAGATGCAGGATATCTTTCAGATCCACACAAAGCCCGATCGCAAACAGGATATGTTTTTACGATCGGAGGCACTGCTATATCTTGGCGTTCTCAGAAACAAACGCTTGTGGCTACCTCTTCAAATCATGCTGAGATCATCGCACTCCATGAAGCAAGTAAAGAATGTGTATGGCTAAGATCAATAAGCCAACACATTTGTTCAAGTAGTGGGATTGACAAAAGTACGGGGCCAACTATTCTATATGAAGATAACGCGGCATGTGTTGCTCAAACGAAGGAAGGATATATCAAAAGTGATAGAACAAAACATATACATCCAAAGTTCTTCTCATACACTCAAGAGCTCGAGAAGAAGAAAGAGATTGAAGTAAGATATGTCCGATCATGCGACAATGCAGCCGACCTCTTCACAAAAGCACTTCCTACTTCGGTATTCAGAAAACATGTCCATAACATTGGAATGCGTCATCAGAAGGATCTATGACTGCTCAATCGAGGGGGAGCTTACGTAGTTGTACTCTTTTTACCTAACTATGGTTTTTCCCATTGGGTTTTCCTAGAAAGGTTTTTAACGAGGCAACAAAGACGTTAAGCGAGAGCAGAGAGTGACACCGGTCCCCAAGGGGAGTGTTACGAAACTTAATTTAATACAAGATGGATGATCAATGGGGAGTTTTATAAGATAAACTTTGAAATGATCCTCCACTCCTTTACCAACTCAAGCACTATGATCATCTACTCATCAAGCACTATGATCACCCACTCATTTACCAAATCAAGCACCATCTTTGATATTTTATGTATTGTTGCTCACTATAAATACCATCACTGATCTCACTCTTTTGTACACCATTACATCTTCTTCTTCTTCGTTATAATAAACTCTCTCACTTATATTAGTGTTATTTGCTTCATACGGGTAATGAATTCTACTCTTATTTAAATTTCTCGATACTATAAATTATAAGTTATTTCATAACAATAAGTATGTACATGTGAGGACATTTTTCTTTTTCACAACATGTAAATGTGAGAAATACACGTGAATGTAACTTTGGCCATCAGTACTTACATAATACTAATCTATTTTTTTATGTACAAACAGAACAGTTTGTGTGACTCTGAAGTATAACAATCCAAACGAGATGAAAGGGAAGAGAGAGATAGAGTAAAATTACATTTTTATTCTATATTTCATAATTTAATGGAAAATCTCATTTTAAGCTGAAATTGAACTATATATACTAATGTATGGGTTATATTGAACCCCAAATCATAAGTTTGAGTAATATTTGCTTGTTAGATGGATCTTGGACATCTTCTGCTCACTTTAGTAGATGTGTATGAGTCTGAATAGACAGTGGTGGAAACATTCAACTTATGGGGACACGGAATTTCACTCGACGTGAATCAGCCTTGCATTCAGAAGTAGAAGCACTGCGATGGGCGATGGAGAATATGCTTCAACATTCGACATGCCATAGTTTTGGAACAGATTGTAAGGAGCTGATTGCAATGATTAAGGAACCCCATGCTTGGCCAAGCTTTGCGACGAAATTAGAGAGGATAGAGACGCTGCAGATATGTTTCCCGGAATTCAACATCACTCATGTACTACAAGCGCACAACCAGATTTCTGATTTTTTAGCTAAGACTGCTAGAACCTTCTATAGAGAGTTACATTTTATTGGTTGTTCTATTCCGATCTGGTTACCCAGACCACCTCAAGTGTGAGTAATAGAATGGGCGTTCGACGTAAAAAAAAACTTAGTTTATATAATATAAATTATTTTTTAAAAAATATATATTCGTTTTTAAAATTAAAAAATATAATATGTAGAAACACTATATTTCTTACATGTAAATTACGAAGTTACATAATTTTATTTTATAAAGTTAAAATTGATTAAGATTTTAGGGGAAACTTTTTTTGTAATTAAAAAAACAACTCATGTGTACATACGAAGAGGTTTTTTTTTTTTTCGTCAAACGTTAACAGCTATTCTATTACTCAAACTTGAGGTAGTCTGGGTAGCCAGACCGGAAGAGAACAAGCAATAAAATGTAACTTCCTATGGAAGGATCTAGATGTTTTAGCTAAAAAGTATGAAATCTGATTCTGCGCTCGTGGAACATAAGAGATATTGAAATCCGGGAAGCATATCTGTAGCGTCTATATCCTCTTCAATTCCGTTGCAAAGCTTGGTCATGCATGTGGTTCCTTAATCACTGCAATCAGCTCCTTGCAGTCTGTCCCGAAGCTCTGGCATGACGAATGTTGAAGCATATTCTCCATCGCCTATCGCAGTGCTTCTACTTCCGAATGCAAAGCTGATTCCCGTCGGGAAATTCCGTGTCCCCATAAGTTGAATGTTCCCACCACTGTCCATCCATACCCTTCCACATCCATTGAATTGAGCAGAAGATGTCCAAGATCCATCTAGCAAGCAAATGTTATCCATGCTTATGGCCTGGGGTTCCTCCATGCTGTTTTCTCGTACGATTGGTGGTAGATACAAAGAGGTTAAAGTGGCAATTAATACACATTATATGTTTTATATCATAGCCTAAAGATTGATTTTACTATTTAATGAATTATAGTTTTTTTTAGTTATAGAATCAAATTTCTCTTCTTATTATATTAAGCTTTAGATTATCTCCACTGCCCCCTTTGACAAAAAAAAAGAAAGAAAGATTATCTACACTGCCCTTGCAAATCTCAACAGAAAGGTCGACATTATATGGGAAATAAAATCCATAAATCTTAAAACAGCTGGATCGTTACGAGCAGCACGCTAATTGATTTCCTTTAGTTCATGAAAACACTTTTGTATAAACCCACTTGGAAAAGAATGGTTCTAAAAAGAAACTAATATAGTAATTTATAATAATTTTGAATAATTTATCCAACTCGAAAATGTGTACAAACATCCATGCATGCAGGTTGGCGTCTCATGCTGATGACACATGTGTGTATTCATATGTTTATGTTCTGTTATACTTTTGACTTCATCAGGCGTAATCGTCGGGATTATTATGTGTATATCACGTGAAGCCATGCCTTTTAAGAAGTTATATATGAAGTTTACATTCGATCAACGGATGATCGGAATCGAGCTAATTGTCTAATACTTTGTAATAATATATTAAGGAGCTCATAAAAAATACAGTATCGTCTGAATGAGAACTTCCTGCGATTTCCAACTAAAAAAAATAGACAATATCGTATTAGTTTGAAGTCAGAACACAAACTGACTGAAACTTTCCCAACTCAATGCGAACCCATCGACCTGATCTAAAATTTACATGATTTAAAATGAAATAATTGGCATATTGGACAATTTTTAAGTTTCTAATTTGCTAGTTAGGTCAAGTCTACCTTTAGATATAGATGAAAGATCCTCTAAAAAACACTGTGAGATGGACAATATTTGCAATTTTGCCATGTAAAACTTTATTTTATTCCATGTAAGTTAAGTTGCATACAAAAATGTATCTTCATATTACCCAACAATTATCGACAACCACAATGTTCAAAATCCTAGAATTGATATACCGTAAAATCTTACATATTTCTCCAGAAAACCTTCGTTTACCATTTTGTTTCTCCTTGATATCACTCGAGTTACCCTAAGGAGTGATTTACTCTCTCAAATAAGAGGTTGAGTTGTAGCACTTAGGGATCGAATTCACAGGGAGCTAAAACACATAATAGATTTATCTAGTTATCTAGTTAAGCTAGATTGAATGATTTAAATGTAAATTAGCAGGGATGAACAAGTAATTGTTCGATTGATTGATGGGGTTTTAAGACAGATATGGGAGACGTTAGATTTAGGGTTTCTATTCAGAAAATCAGGATTATAGAAATATAGAATACTAAGCATATATGGATATTCTAGAACTCAAACAGATAAGAATAGTCAATCAACTTATGTATATTTAGACTATCTATCGCCAGATCTAGGACCTCAGTTGTCACTTGTTGGTCCTGAGAAAGTGTCGATCGATTCCAACAACGGGTTGTCGATCGATACACCTTTCATCCCGTCGATCGATGCAACTAATGAGTTGTCGATCGACGTTCCTTCCAGGGAGCGTTATGCACGGGTTTGACGTGTTCACTAGGTTAAACTAAATCAGCTTCCGCTTGTTTCTAGCAATCTTAGCACAACCTAAAATATTTCAGACAAAGAACCAATCTTAGCTGCACTTGATTGAATCCATGGTGTGGACAATCTCTGTGATATGACTTGAATCTGATCCATGAGCTTCTGAATGACTCTGTAGGCTCATGTGTCAATGTAGCAATCTTACTCCTCAAGCCTTCAGCACGTAACTCATCAAAGAAGTGGCATAGGAATGCATTCTTGATTTCGGCCCAAGATGTAAAAGATCCTGGTGGTAACTGCTTAAGCCAATGCGAAGCCTTTCCATCAAGTGAGTACTTGAAGAGGTTGCAAAACATATAGTCCTCTGGGACTCCATTGGCTTTGATAGCAGAAACTAGATCCTCGAACCTCTCTAGATGGTCCATATGATGCTCGTGTGATAACACACAGTCGGGTGTCTGTCCCACGAGTGTAAAGTACTGAGGCTTCAACTCAAAGTCTTGCCTCTGTATGGCTGGATGACGGATGGCAGATCTGTTCTCATAGTACTGATCTGGCCTGTTGTAATCATCTAATGTCCTTGGTCTAGCAGCCACGTCTACAGCTTGAGAAGCTGCAATATTAGCATCAAGGATTACAGCCCCCTGATCATCAATCTTCTGACCTGCTGCATTACGCAGATGACCCTCCTGGTCATACAGGTTTCCATTCGCGTCCTGAATTAGAACTTGTGTCGCAACAATGTTTCGGGGCTCAGTATCGATCGATGTCTGAGGTGGAATGTTGATCGATATCGGGTGGGTATGGGCGGTCGACGGAAGAGTGGTTTTGGTCAACGGTGGAAGGCGAGTGTCGTTCGACGAACAGGTGTTGTTGTCGATCGATGACGTACATTTGCCTTTGCGGATGGTGCGTTCTAGAAGTGCAGGATCTGAAAAGAGAAGTGTATGTTCCTTGTTGCTTTTGGTACTACTGAGCATGCACCTGAAAAAACAAGAAAAGTTTTTTATCAGTTTTTGCAAGTAGCAAAAACCTAGACTAAACCTAACTAAATTTGATCTAATGGCGATCGAAGCTCCCCGGCAACGGCGCCAAATTTGATATCACTCAAATTACCCTAAGGACTGATTTACTCTCTCAAATAAGAGGTCAAGTTGTAGCACTTAGGGATCAAATTCACAGGGAGCTAAGGCACACAATAGATCTATTTAGTTATGTAGTTAAGCTAGGTTGAATGATTTAAATGTAAATTAGCAGGGGTGCACAAGTAATTGTTCGATTGATTTATTGGGTTTTAAGACAAATATGGGAAACATTAGACTTAAGATTTCTATTCAAACAATCAAGATTACAGAGATATATACTACTAAGCATATATGGATATTTTAGAACTCAAACAAATAAGAATAGTCGATCAACTACCATATATTTAGACTATCTATCGCCGGATGTAGGACCTCATCTGTTGCTTGTTGGTCCTGAGAAAGTGTCGATCGATTCTAACAACGGGGAGTCGATTGATACACCTTTCATGCCATCGATTGATACACCTTTCATGCCATCGATCGATGCAACTAATGAGTTGTCGATCGATGTTCCTTCCAGGGAGCGTTATGCACAGGTTTGACATGTTCACTTGGTTAAACTAATTCAGCTTCCGTTTGTTTCTAGCAATCCTAGCACAACCTAAACTATTTCAGACAAAGAACCAATCTTCCGAATGCGCCCTAATGTCTATAGGTAAGATCCTAGTTAGCGACTCTAGAACACATGCATTAAGAACAGTTTAGTTGATTAACTTCCTAACACTTAGCAATTCTATATTTTGGGCTAATCCCTCATGGATATCTGAACCCTAAATCTAACAAGATGAACTACTCAGACATTGCTGAGCGATTTGATAGACTACGGATTTGACCCGCCATGTTAGAGGCAAAGTGTGCTTTCTTTGTGTTTTATTGTTCTATTGATAGATAGGAGAGAAGATCCAAAGTTATACTTTGTGATTGGAACTCCATTGATATTTATCTTATTTATTCTATGAAGTTTTTATACTTAACTATTGTTATGAATCGTTTAGCCATGTCTGAGTAGTTCTCTTGTTAGATTTTAGGGTTTAAATAGGTTAGGAGGGATTAGCCCCAACTATAGAATGCTGAGTTGTGATAATCATCTTTAAAATTGTTCATTAATGCCTGTATCTAGATTAGCTACCTAGAACTTTCCCTAGGATTTATTGATAAAAGCCATAGCTAATCGTCATGCTGAAAACATTCTAATTGAACTTTGTTTCTTGCTATGAGCAAGGCGAGAGCTGATCTAGTGAGCTTAGTAAGCATTTATTCAACCTGCGCATAAAGCTTGACTAGAGCGCGTCGATCGATATCAAACTTGAATAATCGATCGATGGTGCAAAAGGTGTATCGATCGATACGCCCATTGGAATATCGATCGACACTTTCTATAGATCAATATAACGAGAGTTGACATCATAGATCTAGTTAATAGCCAACAAGTCAATGCTCGCAAAGGCCGAAAGACTTGTTGATCAAATAGTTGAGCTTTACATTATCATGCATGCAACTCATTAGGCATCTATAGGTTTATAATTCCAACTTTCCTGAATAAAAACCCTAAGTTTAGCTATTTCCTTTCTAAGCACCAAAACCCCAAAACTTGCTATTGAACAAATAGTTTTTAAATATAAAACTGCAATTACTTTCAAAACTCTTAAAAACATCTTGTTTAACAAATCATATTAGAATCTCTAGGTTCCCTAGCTCTCTGTGAATTCGATCCCTAAGTACTACAACTCGACCTCTTATTTGAGAGAGTATAAATCACTCCTTAGGGCAATTTGAGTGGTATCAAATTTGGCACCGTTGCCGGGGAGCTTTGATCGCCTGTTTTCTAATTTTTGTTAAGTATTCTGACAGAAAATGTTTTCTTGGATTTTCAGGTACATGCCCAGCAGTACCAGAAGCAACAAGGAATCCCAACTGATATTCTCACCAGATCCTGCAAGTTTGGAACGCACGATCCGTAAGGAAGCACGCTCCCTATCGACTGACAAAAACACTTCCGTGTCGCTCGACTCTGCTCAACCACCGTCGACCCAGACACCAGTTCCGTCGACAGATTCTCGTTCACCCCTATCGATCGACAAGATAAACCTTCCGTCGACCGAAAACCTTCACCCAACATCGATCGACATTCCATCTCGGACATTGATCGATACTGAACCGCGAGAAATGGTTGCGCCTTTGATACTTGTTCGGGACAACAATGGAGACCTGCATGACCAGGAGGGTCATCTGCGTAATGCAGCAGGTCAGAGAATAGATGCTCAGGGGGCTGCAATCCCTGAGCCTTATGCTACTACTACAGGTACTACCTTACCTGTAGATGAGGCTGCGCAACCCAGGACATTGGTTGACTACAACCGTCCAGATCGCTACTACACCAACAGATCAGCGATCCTTCCTCCTACCATTGAGAGGGATTTCAAGCTGAAAGCGCAGTACTACACACTTGTGGGACAGTTGACCTACCATGGACTATCCCACGAGCATCCTATGGACCATCTGGAGAGGTTCGAGGATCTGATTTCTGCTATTAGAGTCAAGGGAGTTTCTGAAGACTACCTATTATGCAAGCTTTTCAGATATTCACTTGCTGGAGAAGCTCTACATTGGCTCAAGCAGTTACAACCAGGATCTCTTAAATCCTGGAGCGAAATCAAGAATGCATTCTTATGCAATTTCTTTGATGAGGCACGTGCTGAAGACTTGAGGAGCAAGATTGCCACATTCACTCAGGAGCCTGCAGAATCATTCAGAGGCTCTTAGATCAGATTCAAGTCTTACCAGAGAGACTGTCCACACCACAGATTCAATGAAGTACAACTACTCAGTACTTTCTACAGAGGCATCGCGGTGCAGTACCAGATGACTCTTGATGCTTCCAGCAATGGAAACTACAACACCAGGAATCCAGAGGAGGCAGTCAAAGTAATTGAACACCTAGCATCCAGCAACAACACCAAGAACACTGATTTTGAGAGGAAGAGATCTGCCACCATCCTTGGGAATGATCAGATTGATGAGGTGAAGGCAAAACTGGACTGTGTTCACAAGCTTCTCAAGAAGCAGGTTAGCTTTGTAGAAGATGCAGAAGCTGTAGAGGGTAGAACAGAGGAAGAAGAAGTAAACTACATTGGTGGAGCTGGATTCCAAGGAAACCAGGGTGGAAACAGAAACTCCTATGGAAATAGGAGTAACTTCAACCAAAACTCACAGTACCAGAAACCCTACAACAACAGCTATAGCAACAACATGAATTTTGGAAGTTCCTACTACCAGAAGCAACCGCCGCCTACTCAAGAGAGCAAGATTGAAGAGATGCTCGATAGGGTTCTTGAGGCACAACAGCGAATGATAGTGGACTTCAATGCGAAGATATATTCTGTCTACACCAACCTGAACACAAAGTTTGAGTCTTTGAGCTCTCATGTGAAGAAGATGGAGAAACAGGTTGTGCAGACAGGTGATGCTATTAGAAGGCAGGAAGCTTCAACAAGAGGAGTAGGAGATGATGTGATGAAGCACCATGTGAATGCCATTATTGAGGATGACTTTTGGCAAGTGGTGAAGGAAGAAAAGCTGCAAGAAGGCGATTTCGAGGTAGAAAGTTTGATGAGTTTCGGCGGGTCACATTGGTGTCGATCGACACCAACCACCGAGCATCGCTCGACATACACCAATCAGAATCGATCGACAGAAGTACCAGAGCATCGATCGAAAACACCTACAGAATCAACCGCGTCTTGCAATGCCGTGAAGATTCTAACTCACGAGGAGTTCACAGCAAAACACCCACATCCGCCTTGACAATGTCCGAATCGATCGGCATACTAACTGCAACGTCGATCGACACTCAGAAGCTAATATCGATCGATACCCATCTCCTCCTATCGATCGACGAGCCCCTATCACCTACCCAGTGCAAATGCCGAAGATAGATGTGGCACGACTTAACGCACTCAGGCCCAAACCTAAACCTTCAGAATAACCACCGAAACCTGTCAGGACCCCTTCAGATGATGGAGATGATCCTATGGAAGAGGATAGGGTTTCTACTGGAAGAACCCTAAGGAGAAGAAAGGAAAAAGTGGCGAAACATCTGAAGAGGGGGGCTAATGAAAAGGAAAAGGAAATTTTCCAAAAGAGAGTCTTCAGAATTCCTGTACATAAGCCATTCGAAGAAGCTTATTACAGCCACATATTGTGGATGTTCTTCAGAGAAACCAGAGAAAAAGAGGAAGACAATAGGAGAATCTTCTGTGAAGCCAGAGAAAAGATGAGGAGAAGGATTACATTGAAGAAGAAGAGTGATCCTGGGCAATTTGCAATACCATGCACAGTGCAGGGTATTGAATTCCCACATGCTTTGTGCGACACAGGAGCATCAGTCAGCATTCTACCTAGGGTTATGGCAGACCATCTGGGTCTGCAGGTGGAGCCTTCGCAGGAATTGTTAACTTTTATGGATTGTTCCCAGAAGAGTTCAAGAGGAATTGTGAGAGACCTAAAAGTGCAGATTAGTAATGCCCTAGTTCCAGTTGATTTCCATGTCTTGGACATCAAGTTAAACTGGAACTCTTCTCTACTACTTGGGAGAGCTTTCTTGTCAACCGTGGGAGCAGTGTGCAACTTGCAAACCAACCAGTTGTGTCTAACACTCATCGATCCTAATGCCCACTACGACCTTATCCCAGTCAAGAAGCCACAGACGATCTCCAGAAGAATCAATGATCCATGTATCATTGCAGCTTGCCACTGTAGATATGAGTACGAAACTGAATATTCAGAATCGATCGAGACTCACACAGCAACATGGATCTATAGTTGTAACCAGATATCGACCGACATACCACATGAAGAATCAGTCGACACAAATCCAGATGAGTGGGAGAATGACTACTACAACCCCACTATTGACGCTTACACCAGACAGAGTATGCATACAGACGAGTATGATGAAGACTATAAGGAGGAACGAGCCATTGAGTACAGAGCCATCCTTGATGAGGAAGATAAACTCTTACACCATTCCTCTTGGAAAAGGACTGCACGATCGATCAATACGCCCATTGGAATATCGATCGACACTTTCTATAGATCAATATAACGAGAGTTGAGATCATAGATCAAGTTAATAGTCAACAAGTCAATGCTCGCAAACGCCGAAAGACTTGTTGATCAAATAGTTGAGCTTTACATTATCATGCATGCAACTCATTAGGCATCTATAGGATTATAATTCCAACTTTCTTGAATAAAAACCCTAAGTCTAGGTATATCCTTTTTAAGCACCAAAACCCCAAAACTTGCTGTTGAACAAATATTTGTTCAATATCAAACTGCAATTACTTTCAAAACTCTTAAAAACATCTTGCTTAACAAATCATATTAGAATCTTTAGGTTCCCTAGCTCTATGTGAATTCGATCCATAAGTACTACAACTCGACCTCTTATTTGAGAGAGTATAAATCACTCCTTAGGGTAATTTGAGTGGTATTAAATTTGGCGCCGTTGCCGGGGAGCTTTGATCGCATGTTTTCTAATTTTTGTTAAGTATTCTGACAGAAAATTTTTTCTTAGATTTTCAGGTACATGCCCAGCAGTACCAGAAGCAACAAGGAATCCCAACTGATATTCTCACCAGATCCTTCAAGTTTGGAACGCACGATCCATAAGGAAGCGCACTCCCAATCGACTGACAAAAACACTTCCGTGTCGCTCGACTCTGCTCAACCATCGTCGACCCAGACACCAGTTCCGTCGACAGATTCTCGCTCACCACTATCGATCGACAACATAGACCTTCCGTCGACCGATAACCTTCACCCGACATCGATCGACATTCCATTTCAGACATTGATCGATACTGAACCGCGAGCAATGGTTGCGCCTTTGATACTTTTTCGGGACAACAATGGAGACCTGCATGACCAGGAGGGTCATCTGCGTAATGCAGCAGGTCAGAGAATATATGCTCAGGGGACTGCAATCCCTGAGCCTGATGCTACTACTACAGGTACTACCTTACCTGTAGATGAGGCTGCGCAACCGAGGACATTGGCTGACTACAACCATCCAGATCGCTACTACACCAACAGATCAGCGATCTTTCCTCCTACCATTGAGAGGGATTTCGAGCTGAAAGCGCAGTACTACACACTTGTGGGACAGTTACCCAACCATGGACTATCCCACGAGCATCCTATGGACCATCTGGAGAGGTTCGAGGATCTGATTTCTGCTATTAGAGTCAAGGGAGTTTCTGAAGACTACTTATTATGCAAGCTTTTCAGATATTCACTTGCTGGAGAAGCTCTGCATTGGCTCAAGCAGTTACAACCAGGATCTCTTAAATCCTGGAGCGAAATCAAGAATGCATTCTTATGCAATTTCTTTGATGAGGCATGTGCTGAAGACTTGAGGAGCAAGATTGCCACATTCACTCAGGATCCTGCAGTATCATTCAGAGGCTCTTGGATCAGATTCAAGTCCTATAAGAGAGACTGTCCACACCACAAATTCAATGAAGTACAGCTACTCAGTACTTTCTACAGAGGCATCGCGGTGCAGTACCAGATGGTTCTTGTTGCTTCCAGTAATAGAAACTTCAACACCAGGAATCCAGAGGAGGCAGTTAAAGTAATTGAAAACCTAGCATCCAACAACAGCACCAAGAACACTGATTTTCAGAGGAAGAGATATGCCACCATCCTTGGGAATGATCAGATGGATGAGGTGAAGGCAAAACTGGACTATGTTCACAAGCTTCTCAAGAAGCAGGTTAGCTTTGTTGAAGATGCAGAAGCTGTAGAGGGTAGAACAGAGGAATAAGAAGTAAACTACATTGTTGGAGTTGGATTCCAAGGAAACCAGGGTGGAAACAGAAACTCCTATGGAAATAGGAGTAACTTCAACCAAAACTCGCAGTACCAGAAACCCTACAACAACAGCTACAGCAACAACAGAAAATTTGGAAGTTCCTACTACCAGAAGCAACCGCCGCCTACTCAAGAGAGCAAGATTGAAGAGATGCTCGATAGGGTTCTTGTTGGGGTCAAAAACGGTTACGACGAAGTTAACGTCCAAATCCCCGAAGAAGAAAAACGTAGAAAAATTCTTCGACAAATATTTTTTCGAAATAGATTCTTCTTTACGAAAAACCTTTGCGGAAGAAACGCGAATCATCAGACAAGAGCTCGAGAAGGATCGTTACGCATCGACCAAACGCGTGCTCCGCTCGGTCGCTACGTAGCGACCGAGTTCGAGCCAAAGCTCAGTCGCTACGTAGCAACCAAACGCCCATTCCGCTCGGTCACTACGTATCTACCGAGCTCGAACCAAAGTTCGGTCGCTACGTAGCGACAGAGCTCTTCCGAAACGTCGATACGACATCAGTTCATGCATTGTCGTCTACCCTTCGATGCTATCTCCCGAACACCGTAGAGAACCCATCTCACATTCCCCGCCATTTCTAAGTTATCAATCAAACTTTACCGTTAAAACCGCGGAAAGTTCATTCTTTATCGAAAGAAGCCGTAATAAATGCTTCGAGTCGGAAGACGCCCCAAAGGGACCTAAGACATGACTCGAGGCCCGACTTACGATTTCTTAACCAACAGCCCGTAAACCGCATGTCGGTTTACGCTTGGTTCGCAAGGGAAGATAAATGTCAAGTTTCCGCGGATAAATACGAAATTTGGAAGATAATTACGAAGATCAGACAAAATGGAATATCTCCATTTTTATGCTATGGCGGCTTAAGGGCAGAAGAGGAAAAGCGTAAACCGACCTTGGAGCCAGTATATAAGGGGTCCTAGCCGAGAGGCATAAAGAGGACTTTTCTGAGAGCAAACTTAGCACTTAGAGCAATTTTAGGCAATTTTCCGTTTTTGTTATTCGAGCTGCGACTCAACTAGGTTTAGCCGTCTTAGGGTTGCTAGAACTAGGAATCTCGCCGACAGCTCTCAGAGCCCAGGCACTTACCTTGTTGTAAACGCTCAAACGCAGATTCGGAATAAGACTTCTATTTGCTCTCTTCTTACGATTTTTATACTTTATCTTTGTCATTATCGTATTCTGATTTGCTTGGCGTGTGGTATTAGCATATAACCGGGACCTCTGGGAAATTAGGGTTTTTCCTAGTTTCCTTATTTAAACGGAAATCGACAGTGCGAATTTCGGTTTCCACAGTTTGGCGCTAGAAGGAAGGGGGGGGCACGGATCAATCTAACTCTCGACCACATCGCGCTCAACCAGACATGTCAACTGACGACATGGATAACGTGCAGACTCCTCTCAACGGAGGCAGCGGCACTGATCTCCACACTCCCGCAGCAAACATTTCCGCGGCCAATGCACAAGCCAACGCCGCAGTGCTCGAGGAGTTCAAAAAGATGTTCGCCACCTACGAAAAAATGTCGGAAGAACAGGATAAGCTCGTGAGCACCTTGACCAAACAAGTTGAAACTTTAATGGCAAGGACTCGAGCAATCCGCCCCCGTGGAACCACTAAAGTCCGCGGGAAAAGACTCGACTTTGCGACCCCACTCGACAGGCCTGGAGCCGCCCAGGAACGACCTTCGGGTCAAAACCCTAGCGAGAAGTCTCCCGTCGAAAGGGGAAACTCCGAAAGCCCTCCGCCTCCCGCGAAGGCTTCAGAGGACAACGGAGTCGAGCAAGTCGACCTGGATCCTAGCGATGTCTCCAATAATACTGATGAGGACGCTGACAGACATCCAAGAAGGACCAGAAGCCGATTCACTCGGGAAAGCTCTCCGTTCGACAAACCAATGACAGAAGAGGAGGAAATCCTCTATTGGAACGAACAGGAAGAGCTGGCTGAAAAACAAACTGAGCTCACTCGCAGTAAACGCCGACAAGCGCGGAAATGCTGACGAGACATCGGATATACGCGATCTTCGCGACTATATCACCAAGACTGCGGCAGAAGTAAGAGCCGTAAAATCTCAAATCCATCATGCTACAAGCGCGGCCCCCGAGATCGACCGACTGCTGGTAGGGGCTCGGAAGACCCCTTTCACCGCTCGCATCTCAGATACGAGGGTATCCGATCCAGGAAAAATCAAAGTACCAAAATATGATGGTACAACCGATCCGAGAGCGCACCTTCAGGCTTTCCACATCACGATGGGAAGAGCGAGGCTGAAGGACGGCGAGAGAGATGCCGGCTACTGCCGCCTGTTCGTTGAGAATCTAGAAGGAGCAGCCCTCGAATGGTTCGCCCGCCTTAAATGAAACTCTATCGGGAGTTTCCGACAGCTCGCATCGGAATTTCTCAAGCAATACTCTATGTTTATAGATAGAGAATCTTCCGATATCGATCTCTGGAGTCTGTCCTAGAGGGAAGAGGAACCCCTTCGCGAGTTCATCAGCCGGTTCAAGTTGGTGATGTCCAGGGTCAGCGGGATAAGCGACAAGGTGGCCATCGACGCGCTCAGGAAGGCGCTCTGGTACAAGTCGAAATTCAGAAAATGGATATCCCTCGAAAAACCGCGGACGATCCAAGACGCCCTCCACAAGGCGACGGACTACATCATGATCGAGGAAGAAACGAAAATCTTATCGCATAAGCATAAGTCGGCGAGATCGTCCTCAAAAGATGTAGACCCAAAAACAAGGAAGAAGAACCTTCGTAACGACAAGTATGTCCATCACGAGGGGGAAAAACTCCAAGGAGCACATAATTACGCGATCGGCTCAGACCAGGGCCGAACCACGGGTAATACGTGGCCTCGCAACCAAAGATATGACGAAAACACCTTCTGCGAGTTCCACCAATCCCGAGGACACTCCACGACTAACTGCAAGGTCTTGGGAGCGAGGCTGGCCGCGAAGCTACTAGCCGGAGAACTCTCGGAAGTAACCAGCGTGAAAGATCTCATCCTCGAGATCGATCGCCCCCCGAAGCCGGACAGAAATCTCCCCGCAGAGAGATCTCCCCAAAGAAACCAATCCGGGGATAAACGCAGCAGGAGGCCAGACGACAAGGGGAACGATAACAATCGTCGTAGAGTCAACATGATCATCGGAGGATCGCAATACTGCAACGATACGGTCTCCGCCATCAAGGCTTACCAGCGGAAGGCAGAGTCGAGCGCAAACTGGCCTACATGGTCTCCTACCAAAGATGATCAGAACTACTCAATCACCTTCACAAAGGAGGAAGCCAGCGGGATCGATCAGCCTCACTGCGATCCGCTCGTCATAGACCTCGTCATACGAGATCTGGAAGTCGGAAGAGTACTCATTGACACAGGGAGCACGGTAAATGTAATCTTCTGTGACACTCTCAATCGGATGAGCATTGAACTCGGATAAGTAACTCCAACTCCAAAACCGCTCGCAGGCTTTTCTGGCGAAGTATCGATGACCCTCGGATCAATTCAGCTACCTGTCATAGCAAGGGAGGTCACAAAAATCGTAGAGTTTGCGGTAGGCGATCATCCTGCCATCTACAACGTGATCATGGGAACCCCGTGGCTCAACGCTTTGCAAGCCGTTCCATCGACGTACCACCTGGGCGTCAAATTCCCGACCCCAAACGGAGTCGCAGCTATATGGGGATGTCAGAAACAGTCGTGACTGTGCTTCCTCGCAGAACACAAGTTAAGACAGATGACAGCCTCTGCAACGGAAAATCGCAAATGCACGAAGATCAATAAATCTTCGACCAACAACGTTTCGAGAAAAGACAATTTCACATCGTCTGCCGACGCAGACGCTTCGGGTGTCGAAACTCGACACGAGGCCAGAGCCGACACTACAATTCAACCGGAACATCCGGAAGAGAACACCGACCCTGCCACGATCATCTCGATCAAGGCCGTCAGCACGGCGACAACCGCCAAGTAAAAACGCTCGCAGCATAAAACAGAACTACGAGATGGCTTGATCCTCGAACGGGGTACGTAGGCAGCTCATCGAAGGACGAGTTCAGCTATCCCCCTCTCCAAAAAGGGGGGAGGGAGTGGGTGCGCATACTCGTATACTCCCACATAGAAAAAGATGCGTTATTGTAATCGAATTCTATCAAAATTTCGTAATTTTTTACGAAATATGCGTCGCTCTTTTTAAGACAAAATCATAAAACAATCTCACTTCAACAATATACGTATAGTCTTCAAAATAACTGCGAGACGTCGCCAAGTTAAAAATCGAGATGATACGAACAAATTGTCCGAACGCAACCACTACAGATCTTACACTCCGTTCGTCGATTGGCCCCGACGAACACATCAGCCGTCTTAAACAAACGCAACCTGATCACTCATTTGATCTTCAAACGTCCAACACAAGGACGAAAGCGCGCTACAAAAACAAAATCCGAAATTTTGGTCTAGCACTTCTAGTTGGCTTAAAAATTGTCTCTGGAAAGATGCTCGATTCGTACCATACAAGTCGTATAAGCCGAGAACCTATCGCGGACTTTAAATCGGTACGAATCAGGTAGAAATCGCAACAGAAAAACCGATAGCCGGCTAGTCACCGCACAAACCTTAAAACCGAGAGTAAACCTAGGTCTTGCCCTAAACCCATCGCATTGGTCTCAAACATCTCAAAGACATGATATCTAAACGATACGAGATTCCTAAAACATGTCTCTTCGTTCATAACTCAACTTTCCCGAAAAATCGTAAATTATTTTTATGAAACTCACGTCTCGAACGAACTAACAGATTGAACGCCTCAACGAAGATAAATATGAGACGACAACTCATGTTCACTTCAAACCCACTCTAAACGAAGTTACCCAAACAGACATCCATTATATAAACCGTATAGCGGTAGGGGTTCAAGGCCACACTCGGCCAGACATATATAAACAAAGGCCACACTCGGCCGCTAAATACTAGATAAAGGGAAAAACTCATTCCCGTCAAAACGCTCACCGGTCAAAGTTAAAACTCCCGGATAAGGAAGCTCCGAATGCATCCGTGGGATAGTTCACTTCCTTGTCGTCACCGGCAAAATCAGTCATAGTTTCTATGGTGTCAGGGGAAACCGGGATGGGATCCCAGAATCCCTGGATCTTCCCATCGATCGAAGGAATGGTCGCCTCAGCGTGAGCATGATCCTTCATGCCACCCTTCATTAACTCCATCTCCCTCTCGAAAACGTAGTCATCCTCCTGCGTCTTCCAAAGGCTCCCGACAGAGCCGCGACACTCACGGAAGTCGCCCAGCGAGTTTAAAGCACCCTTAAGATTCCCGTACTCAACTTGGAATTGAGAAGCGCGAGTCTTCATCACCTCGACAATTTCCCTCTTGCCCTTCCGTTCCGCCCTGCGAACAACCCTGGCATGATCACGAACGAGTTGGGTGTCTCGCGCCAACATCTTGTCTCGCATGCGAGCAAGATCCTTTTTCGCCTTCTCCGCTTTAAAGCGATAGATCATGGCCTCTCTATGGCTCGCCTCAATGGCCGATCCAAGCAAGTTCAAACCCTGTAAAACCGATTGACACGTTATAAGCAAAAAATAATAATAACGATCGTCAGCATTCTGAAAATTTGTACCCCGTTAATGATGCGAGATCCTTCCGCAACAACTTTCGGCCTCCCTGACTCGCTCGTGGCCTGAGGAGTGTCAAAGCCCGACGGAAGACCAGCGAAGAAATCATCGAAGTCCGGAATAGGGACCTCGCTCGTACCACTTCCATTGCCAAAAGCAAGGTTCGGATCCCATATCTTTCCCCTTCGAAGAATTCGGCCCCGACACAATAGTGGGAGCGGCGTTGGGACCGGCGTTGGGACCTTGGTCTTCAGGCTCGGAATCACTCCTTGTTTCTCCGCCCAAAGCAGGACCAGGATGTACAAACCTCAACGCCTTTTGAAATCTCTTCGGCGTAAAAGAAGTCCAGAAAAAAGGACCATTCCTAAGCAGATCCCTCATCGCAATAATGTCCTCAAGAAACGGAGCAAGAGGGTTGATAAAGGGACGATCGTTCGGCAACCTCCGAAACAGTGGGATATAACTCTCCTCAACGGACGCTGCGTCTACACGAACGAAGAAGAAAAACTTCCTCCACGAGTTGAAGTTAGAAGGGAACCCCTTTACCACTGACTTGAAGTTTCGAGGAACCAGCCTGTACGTGTCCGTTTCCCTGATGATCTGTAATCGAAGAAGCGCTTCGAAGTGATCAACGGTGAGTGAAAGACCATGCTCGTAGCTCAGGACCAGGATCCCTATGAGATGCTGGATGCCAAGAGGATTCAGTTGGCTTATCGCCACCCCGAAGCGATCCAACACACGGACGATGATCTCGGGGATCGGAAACCATAAACGGCAACGCACTACAAATGCCTCGTAACAAGTAAAGAAGCCCTCCGGGGTACTACTAGCGCACTCTCCTTGACAAGGAACCCTGGATTCCACCGCGTCCGAAATATGGTAGAACGACCGCATGACCTCGAGAAATCCGCTAGTGCTCCTACTCGGCGCACCTGCCTCCACCAGGCGATGGTTCATGACCGGGAACGATTCTTCTATTGGAGGCGTGATCGAACCGTAACACGCCACCCACCATGCCTCGTTCTCGGCGGGGTCTACCGAATGAGGAACAAATTCCATCTTCGGCACTCGAAGCTCTTCAGA
Source organism: Brassica napus (assembly GCF_020379485.1). Taxonomy (NCBI): domain Eukaryota; kingdom Viridiplantae; phylum Streptophyta; class Magnoliopsida; order Brassicales; family Brassicaceae; genus Brassica; species Brassica napus. The sequence goes on along the minus strand of NC_063448.1, from coordinate 32,877,034 downwards.
AACATTCGCGGGCAAAGACCCTTTCTTCGAACTCCTCTTTTTATTCGACATCTCGTGTTTTTCTTTTTCTTTAAAATCAAGGAGGAAATGACAGAGAGAAAGAGAAAGAACTTTTCAAGAAAAACCTCTCTATGAGAATGAGTAAGTGTGAAGGTTATGAAGAAGTTACCTCCCTTCTTATAGGCATGAGAAATTACTATTTACTTGCGGATTTTTGGACACGAACTTCGCCCAAATACACCAATCTCGTCCAAACTCGCCATACCACGCATTGAGACCTCGCTAGAAATCCACGTTCCCAATGTGCTGGGGGGCTAACTGTTGGGGTCAAAAACGGTTACAACGAAGTTAACGTCCAAATCCCCGAAGCAGAAAAACGTAGAAAAATTCTTCGACAAATATTTTTTCGAAATAGATTCTTCTTTACAAAAAACCTTTGCGGAAGAAACGCGAATCATCGGACAAGAGCTCGAGAAGGATCGTTACGCAGCGACCAAACGCGTGCTCCGCTCGGTCGCTACGTAGCGACCGAGTTCGAGCCAAAGCTCAGTCGCTACGTAGCGACCAAACGCCCATTCCGCTCGGTCGCTAGGTAGCGACCGAGCTCGAACCAAAGTTTGGTCGCTACGTAGCGACCGAGCTCTTCCGAAACGTCATCAACATCAGTCCATGCATTCTCGTCTACCCTTCGATGCTATCTCCCGAATACCGTAGCGAACCCATCTCACATTCCCTGCCATTTCTAAGTTATCAATCAAACTTTACCGTTAACACCGTGGAAAGTTCATTCTTTATCGAAAGAAGCCGTAATAAACGCTTCGAGTCGGAAGACGGCCCAAAGGGACCTAAGACATGACTCGAGGCCCGACTTACGATTTCTTAACCAACAGCCCGTAAACCGCATGTCGGTTTACGCTTGGTTCGTAAGGGAAGATAAATGTCAAGTTTCCGCGGATAAATACGAAATTTGGAAGATAATTACAAAGATTGGACAAAATGGAATATCTCCATTTTTATGCTATGGCGGCTTAAGGGCAGAAGAGGAAAAGCGTAAACCGACCTTGGAGCCAGTATATAAGGGGTCCTAGGCGAGAGGCATTAAGAGGACTTTTCTGAGAGCAAACTTAGCACTTAGAGCAATTTTAGGCAATTTTCCGTTTTTGTTATTCGAGCTGCGACTCAACTAGGTTTAGCCGTCTTAGGGTTGCTAGAACTAGGAATCTCGCCGACAGCTATCAGAGCCCAGGCACTTACCTTGTTGTAAACGCTCAAACGCAGATTCGGAATAAGACTTCTATTTGCTCTCTTCTTACGATTTTTATTCTTTATCGTTGTCATTATCGTGTTCTGATTTGCTTGGCGTGTGGTATTAGCAGATATCCGGGACCTCTGGGAAATTAGGGTTTTTCCTAGTTTCCTTATTTAAAAGGAAATCGACAGTGCGAATTTCGGTTCCCACAGTTCTTGAGGCACAGCAGCGAATGACAGTAGACTTCAATGGGAAGATAGATTTTGTCTACACCAACCTGAACACAAAGTTTGAGACTTTGAGCTCTCATGTGAAGAAGATGGAGATACAGGTTGTGAAGACATGAGATGCTATTAGGAGGCAGGAAGCTTCAACAAGAGGAGTAGGGGATGATGTGATGAAGCACCACGTGAATGCCATTATTGAGGATGACTTTTGGCAAGTGGTGAAGGAAGAAAAGCTGCAAGAAGGCGATTTCGAGGTAAAAAGTTTGATGAGTTTTGGCGGGTCACATTGGTGTCGATCGACACCAACCACAGAACATCGCTCGACATATACCAATCAGAATCGATCGAAAGAAGTACCAGAGCATCGATCGACAACACCTACGGAATCAACCGCGTCTTGCAATGCTGTGAAGATTCTAACTCACGAGGAGTTCGCAGCAAAACACCCACATCCGCCCAGCCCTGACAATGTCAGAATCGATCGGCATACCAACAGCAATGTCGATCGATACTCAGAAGCTAATATCGATCGATACCCATCACCTCCTATCGATCGACGAGCCCCTATCACCTACCGAGTGCAAATGCCAAAGATAGATGTGGCACGACTTAACGCACTCAGGCCCAAACCTAAACCTTCAGAGCAACCACTGAAACCTGTCAGGACCCCTTCAGATGATGGAGATGATCCTATGGAAGAGGATAGGGTTTCTATTGGAAGAACCCTAAGGAGAAGAAAGGAAAAAGTGGCGAAACATCTGAAGAGAGGGGCTAATGAAAAGGAAAAGGAAAATTTCCAAAAGAGAGTCTTCAGAATTCCTGTACATAAGCCATTCGAAGAAGTTTATTACAGCCACAGATTGTGGATGTTCTTCAGAGAAACCAGAGAAAAAGAGGAAGACATTAGGAGAATGTTCTGTGAAGCCAGAGAAAAGATGAGGAGAAGGATTACATTGAAGAAGAAGAGTGATCCTGGGCAATTTGCAATACCATGCACAGTGCAGGGTATTGAATTCCCGCATGCTTTGTGAGACACAGGAGCATCAGTCCGCAATCTACCTAGGGTTATGGCTGATCATCTGGGTCTGCAGGTGGAGCCTTCGCAGGAATTGTTCACTTTTGTGGATTGTTCCCAGAAGAGTTCAGGAGGAATTGTGAGAGACCTAGAGGTGCATATTGGTAATGCCCTAGTTCCAGTTGATTTCCATGTCTTGGACATCAAGTTAAACTGGAACTCTTCTCTACTACTTGGGAGAGCTTTCTTGTCAATCGTGGGAGCAGTGTGCAACTTGCAAACCAACCAGTTGTGTCAAACACTCATCAATCCTAATGCCCACTACGACCCTATCCCAGTCAAGAAGCCACAAACGATCTCTAGAAGAATCAATGATCCAAGTATCATTGCAGCTTGCCACTGTGGAGATGAGTACGAAACTGAATATTCAGAATCGATCGAGACTCACTCAGCAACATGGATCGATAGTTGTAACCAGATATCGACCGACATACCACATGAAGAATCGGTCGACACAAATCCAGATGAGTGGGAGAATGACTACTACAACCCCACTATTGACGCTTACACCAAACAGAGTATGCATACAGACGAGTATGATGAAGACTATGAGGAGGAATGAGCCATTGAGTACAGAGCCATCGTTGATGAGGAAGATAAACTCTTACACCATTTCTCTTGGAAAAGGACTGCACGATCGATCGACAGGACGAGCCTGCCATCGATCGACACTCAACCTCAACAACGATGCCAAAAAGGAGCATCGACCGACACTGCCTATTACAAATCGATCGACACTGATTTAAACCGTGTGCGAGACGGAGATTACTCGATTGGTAGTTGGGCAGATGAACACCACCACGAGAGCTTTGCAGACGAGGAGCTACTCAACATGCAAAAGCGTGACGATACATATCAGATTCAAGCTGAAGCCGCTTGGGAAAGAACTCGATCGATCAACACTCGTCATCAGCAATCGATTGATAAACGTCCTCAACAATCGATCGACATCAATAATACTACATCAATCAACAACCATTCAATACCGAAAACCACTGTAAGCGAAAAAGATAATTTAGATAACCAGTATCTAAATCCAGACGAATTTGGTATTTTCAGAGACCCTAATGGCTACGCAAAAGCCATAGACGGCCGCACACTACACGTATCTCGAGAAGATATTGCAGGTATCCTTCAGACAGCCAATGGAGCAGACAATCTGTTCATGCATCAACGCAGCAACAGCGAACAGAAGACTACAAAGGAGTTCTATGACGCAGCTGGTGGCATAGAAAACAGCTTCAAACAACGATCTCGCCATACAAATCATCCATCGATAAACATAGACGTTCCAACGGTCACCAGACAGCCAGAATTCAGCAGAAGAGCTTTTGACCCTTATGGTAACAAGAAATTTTACTAGGAAGAGAAGGATGAGTATGGAGTCTACAGAGATGATCGAGAATTTGCCAGAGATCTAGATGGACACACCATCCCAGTTCACAACAAGGATATTAGAAGACTTCTGGAAAGAGCTTCAAGAGATGAGCCAGCCTACATATGTCTTCCTGAACATGCTAGCCAATTCACACAGACAAAGTTGGTACCAAAGATCTACACCAAGGACGAAATCAATGAGATGTTCTATGGCGTCAGTGGTGAACATGATAGGAACAAAGAAGCCTTCCAGATGAAGCTTGATGGTGTCTACTATCCATTGAATGATAGTATAAGTTGGCTAACTACTTTTATGGAGGAGATGAAGCAAGACATAGCCAGAATTCAGAACGCGACCGACACTGTTCGACCACAATCGATCGACGTCCGACAGTCACCATCGCTCGACATCCACCAACACACATCAATTGACAACCGCCTGGCCGCATCGATCGACACCAATCCGCCGCGACCACACACAATTAATTCTCAACCGGATTTCCACACCAGAGAAGAGATAGATCAGTTGGTAGAAGAGATCTACAGAGCTTTGGAAACTACAGAGGAGAAGCTTAATGGGAGATGTGATGACATCTATTTTCCAATGGACCTTACCATCAGTGCTTTGACCTCCAAGGTTGAAGCTATACAAGGGGAATTGGTGGAGATTCAGAGTTATATTGCACGTCGACTAGAAGCATCGATATCGATCGACAAAGGCATCAACAAATCGATCGACACAAACCTTTCAGCATCGATCGACAGCGATACAAACCGAAGCTGGCTAGTAACAAAGACGGCATCCGACATGTCCAACACACCATACCATGGAATGGAGATCTCAGCTGACACTTACGCCGCACTTACCAGACATCAATTCAACCTTGAGAGTCTTAGTGAAAGATTGCAGAGGATTGAAAACACAACTGCAGCAATGAAGAATAAATGGCGCAGAGGGGATGAAGCAATGAGAGACTTCACTGGTACATGGTTCAACAAGCGCAAAGAGGAGATGGATACATGCTTTCCAACAAGTCCAAGTTCTCAACATTACTAGCCAAAACAGCTCCAAAGTCAAGCTTAAATGACTATAACAAAGAGCTGAGTGGGAGGCAACCCACTATTAGGTAATAATTATTAAGTTTTCATTGATTTACTATTTATGTTGGTTTTTAATTATTGCAGGTCAATAAAAAAAAAGAGAGAAGATCCGAGTAGACGATTGCCATCTGATCGACCAACGCGAACAAGTCGACATCGATCGACATTTCCTCACCTGCATCGACCGACAACAAAGTCCTTGAATCGGTGGACATCTATTCGGGTCTGGTATATCGTTTCTACTTGTTCAATTGAGTCCTTATGATTTATTTCTTACCATAACTCCGACTGAATCTACACTGAGGACAGTGTAGTTTAAGTCTGGGGGGAAGTTTACTGATATTTATTCACTTATTAGTTTTATTAAAAATGTTTTCACATTAAGTTATTATTGAGTCAAGAAAGGGATTATGAACTTATAGATTTTGCTAGATATCTAACCACTCTTTAGCACCATTCTAAACTTGTTGATTGCAGATAGTACTAAAGATACTAAAGTGGATCAACCTGTCAACTATCCACTCTTGCTAAGATTGTTTTGTAGGAACCAAAGCTGACCTCCAACACTAAACCTGACACAACTGCTTGTCTTGGGGCTTGGTATACATGGGAACGGATTCTTCAAACATGTCTGGAAGGTAAAGCCTTGTGTATATAGATTTATCACCCTTTCTCTCTCTATTTTTGAAATTTTATTTTTAAAAAAAGAAAAAAATTTATGTATTATTATATTAGAGATTTATTAGGAAGGAATTCGAACAGGACTTGGTGGCTACAACCATTAAAGCTTTCTTCATAAGAATTTCATAGGTAAATGATTAGAACATGACTTGGTGGCTACAACCATTAAGGCTTGCTTCACAAATAATCCTAGGGTATAGGTCAAAAATGAACAAGACTTGGTGGCAAACACCATTAAGGCTTGATTCATGGAAGCCTGTCCAATCTTGGTTAATGATCTTGCATATAAGCAGATTTTTAACCAAGAGAGAAAATTAGTAGAGAGAGAGGATATGAACTAATGTTTACCTGCAGGTCCAAATACTTGTTTGAGAATCCTTGAATCCTGTGATCGATACTCCCAAGGTAAAGCCTTCACTTTTATTTTATGCTAAGAAATGAGGTTGGTAGAGGGGAATGAAAGACAAGATTATGATAAGTTGTTGGCTAGATGAATTTGGTTGCTAAGCTAGGATATGATATGATGTGCTTTTGTGATTAGGATGTCTTAGATGTGGATTGCAATATTGTAGAGGTGATGATTCTAAGTTTTATATCATGTGAGTCCCTGCTCTTTTTAAACCTGTTTCAGAGAGACTGCCTGTTTGTTTTGCTTGAGGACAAGCAAAATGGTAAGTCTAGGGGAGTTGATAGACTATGGATTTGACCCGTTTTCATCCATAGTTTATAGGTGTTTTTACTAATATTTATATTATTATAGAGTCTATTTATTGTATTTATAAGATCAGGAATGTTTTAGAGATAAGTGATGATTTTGGAGCATTTTGGAGATATTTGGAGCAAACACCCGAAATGACCATCGAGATCGACAATCGGTCGATATTGGAGAGCTAGAGTCGATCGATACTCAAGTCATGGTGTCGATCGATAGCGAAGCACGCGGAATCCTGTTTGGTCACAGCCGACTTGAAGCCCAAGATTTTACTATTTTACAAGATTGCCCCTCACGAGTTTTACTCTAATTATATAAGCTTTGCCGCCATGTTAGAGGCAAAGTGTGCCTTCTTTGTGTTTTATTGTTCTATTGATAGATAGGAGAGAAGATCCAAAGTTATAATTTGTGATTGGAACTCCATTGATATTTATCTTATTTATTCTATGAAGGTTTTATACTTAACTATTGTTATGAATTGCTTAGCCATGTCTGAGTAGTTCTCTTGTTAGATTTTAGGGTTTAAATAGGTTAGGAGGGATTAGCCCCAACTATAGAATGCTGAGTTGTGATAATCATATTTAGAATTGTTCATTAATGCATGTGTCTAGATTAGCTACCTAGAACTTCCCCTAGGATTGATTGATAAAAGCCATAGCTAATCCTCATCCTAAAAACATTCTAATTGAACTTTGTTTCTTGCTATGAGCAAGGCGAGAATTGTTCATTAATGCATGTGTCTTGAATAATTGTTTGGCTCACACTTGCTTAACACCCGATCAAACCACCCTAGGCTAGCATTTTAATTATCTGAATACTTTAATTAATCTTGTTTCTCACGGAACCCTCAATTCTTAAAACCCCCATATTGTTTTAGCTAAGTATTGATCCCATAAAGATAAAGTGTAATCGTTGGTCTCTGTGGATTCGATCCTAAGGTGCTACATCGACATACCATTCGATTGTGGTAGTGTGCACATTAGGCTAATTGGTGTGCGTATACACGTAATATCAATTTGGCGCCCTTGCCGGGGACCATCTTTTACCTTTATTTTTCGGTTATTTATTTAGTCTAAGACCTCTAACTTTCTCTATCTTTTTTTGTTGTAACTAATGTTCCAGGTGCATGATCAGTAGACATACTCGGAGAAACGCACAAGGAGAATTGGTTACACTTACCAACCAGGAGCTAGCAAGGTTAGAAAGAACAAATCGACAACAGTAAAGGCCAAACAACACCAACATGGGTGATCAAGGCCATCAATATGATCTCGCTGCAGCAATGCTACTGATGCAACAGCAGATGATTCAAATGCAGCAGACCATCCAAGCTCAGCAGGATGCTGCTGAACAGGCTGCTCTCGCGCGGCAGGTACAACAGGCACAGATAGTTCCGATCGGGGAGTGAAACCTTCCGCGTAACATCCCTACTACGCGCTCTGCCATTGTTCCTCCACCCTGCACCAGGCAGGACTTCGAGATCAAGCCTGCTTTGATCGGTCTAGTACATAGAAAGGTGTTCTCTGGTCTCTCTACAGAAATTCCAATGGAGCATATTGAGAGCTTCGAAAAAGTCTGCAGTTTCACTCGCGCGAATGGTGTTGCACCAGATTACATCAGGTGCATGTTATTCCCATTCTCTCTTGATGGAAAAGCTGCACGGTGGTTGAACTCTCTCCCTACCGGCTCTCTCACTTCATGGGAACAGATCCGATCAGCGTTCCTCAGCCATTTCTACTCTAAGGCGAGAACAGCTGCATTGAGGAACAAGATCACCTCCTTCAGACAGCTCACTGATGAGCCTTTCTGCGACGCATGGGAGCGCTTCAATGACTATCGCAGAGAATGACCTCACCATGGATTTGATGATGATTACCTCCTTGACATTTTCTATGATGGAGTGGACTGGAAATACCAAGGTGCTCTAAACTCTGCGAGCAATGGAGACTTCATGACTCAAACCACTGATGGAGCGTTTAAGCTGATTGAGAACATGGCTGCTAGCTCAGCTAATAAGAAAGAGGAGAATGATTGCTCCATGAAAGGAACAGTTCCGACACCCAGAAAATAGATGAGCTGACTGCCAAGGTTGATCAGCTACTGAAAAACAACCAAGGGCACGTCTTTAGCATGGAGCAAGCTACGGCCGGGCATATTCAGAACCAAAACCAGCGACAACTACAGAGCAATTGGCAAGCTGTTCCAGCTACCGGGAACAGTCAACCAGATGAGCTGAAGGGTCTGGGTATGATGATGCAACAGTTGTTGCAAGGTCAGCAGGTTCATTGCAAGGTCAGCAGGTTCAGGCCAAGGCGTTGAATCAGGTAACCACGGAAATGAACACCAGGATGGGCAACATGTTCACTGAGCTGAATAACAAGTATGACACTCTTACGATCCACATAAGAAAGATCGATGTTCAGCTTGCTCAAACAGCTGAGAGTGTCAAGAGGCAACAAGGGACGCTCCCTGGAAAAACTGATAAAAATCCTAGGACTGAGCACTGTAATGCAATAGAGCAGCCGTTCACTGAGACTGCTCCAGGCGCAGAAGAGAGAGCAAAGCAGCCTACTAGCTCTGCAGTAACTGCTCCCGACGAATCTGCTGAGACTCCACCATCTTGAGTCTATGTTCCCAAGGTTCCCTATCCAATTCCACCTAGACATCTAATGGATCCCATTAGTGAAGAGCAGCTGATAGGTTTTAACGAGATGGTGAGAAAGCTTCCTAAAGAACTTGCATTCGAAGATGCTCTGCAGATTCGTCCATTGCTCAAGTTCTTTAAAAACTGTAGAGAGACTCAAGAGGAGATCAAGGTCCTCTATACCAAAGCACTGTCTACACTAGCACTGAAGGTATTGCCTAAGGTTGATGATCCTGGAAAGTTTGTTTTCCCATGTTCCATCGCAGGAACAACCTTCAAGGACGCTCTTTGTGACTCTGGTTCTTGTGTGAATCTCATCTCAAAGGCTATTATAGACGATTTGGGTATTGCTGATGTTGGGCATTCTCAGCTGACCCTGACCTTTGCAAACTCTTCCAGAGCAGTCCCATATGGAACCATCCGCAGCCTTCATGTTCAAGTAGGGGAATGCGTTGTTCCTGCTGAGTTTCAAGTTGTTGAGATGAATAAGAATCATGAGATGCCTTTGATATTTGGAAGGACATTCATGGCTACTGTTGGAGCAACCATCGATATGCCCAACAAGAGGTCTGCTTCTCCAACATCAACAAGAAAGTTTTCTACAAGGCTGTACCCACCAGATCTTCCTCATCACATGCCTCTTGCATCTCAGTGTTTGATGTAGAAAAGCTGAAGGTTGTTCCAGAGAAGGAGCATGGTGATAAGGGTGAGAGCAGGCTGTTCTCTAATGAAGATCCTAGCACTGATTCTACTAAATTCAGAGGGAATTCAAGGGTGAAACAGAAAGTCCAGAAGAAAAGGGTCAAGGGAGATCCTACAATGACTTTGATACCTCTCAAGTGTGATGAGAACTCCATCGAGTATGAGGTTAAGTGCAAGGGTACCTCCAAACCGTTCTCTAAAGTCAGAGCCATTCTCACACATGAGCTGAAGGAGAAAGGGAAAGCTGCTGTGAAAGGGTTGTTGAGCAGGGTTTTGAAGCTTAACATGTCTGATTGTGGAGCTTGTTTTGGAACAGGCCCTCCTGCTCAACCAGATTGATCCCTATCACCAAGTCAAGCTAGTGACTTAAACCAAGCGCTTGGTGGGAGGCAACCCACTGGTAAGTGTACATATAAGTTCGTTTTGTTTTTGTTTACTTATTTTTGTTTTAGTTTATTGATTCTCAGGTCAAAAAGCAGAAAAATCCGAGATACTTCAAAAATTATGGGTTGCAGCAATGGAACAACCTGCCCTCTGAAAAGAGCGGCTGTTCCAGGCGACCATCTGACGATAGAACACCCAGAATTTTCATGGAGTGCCCGCTCCACTCAGGTAAGTATCTCAACCAAAAAAAAAATGTTTATTCTTGTTTTCACCTTCTCTCTGATTTATTTTCACACCAAGGACGTTGTGAAGTAAGTCTGGGGGAGGGTTCTCGTCGTTTATTAACTCGTTTCTTTCTTTTGTTTTTCTTTTGGGTCAATTTGAGTCAGTTTTTATGATCGAGTCAGTCAAAACTTTGTGGGAATTAGGACCTTATTCCGTGTTGATCACTGACCACCTCGTGCTTTAGTTATCTTATTCAGTGACCTTAGCAGTGACGAAGGACACACATGTGGACCTGGAACACCCTGACATATCTCACTTGATTCTCCAGAAGTTCTCAGCCGATCAGGTTACACTGGGTAGACTTAACTCCACCTAACTTGAACCTAATCTTGACTGAAATTCTTCTTGTTATGGGCATTAGATCAGGGAAACGAGAACACACTCAGGACTTCTTATCCTTTTTGTCCATCTTGCTGATCCTGAGTGGCTAGCTCATCTTTAGCTAGTTCCCACCCTGCACCTTAGCCTTTATTCCACCTTCATGCATTTGTTTTTCAGTGTCATATGTGCAGATATGTGCAAAAAGGTCGGAGGGGAAAGGATCAACGCAGCCTCTTACTCGTTACTGCTGCAGAAATTCAGTCAGAAAGGAGAACAAGAAGATTAAGGGAGCAACCGCTCCATAACCAATGAACTGCGCAAGAGCAGGGGTGGAGAACCAGAATGGTCGTGAAATCAGAACCACCAGTGGCATTCAGAACGATCATGTATTACCTCCTTCTTCGTCACATCACCATATCAGTCTTCAAAAAAAAAAAAAAAAAAAAAGAGAAAAAAAGATACGAAAAAACGAGAATAATGTGATGGAGACGGGGAAGAAAGAAAAGAAACATGGAGCCACTGGAAAGGTCGAGCAAGAATTTGGTACCAAGTATTGAAGAGTATGTAGAGGAAAGTGGAAAGCAGAACAATCAGTCGCCTGCTCCGTCATCAGAACAGTCGCACCAGATATAAAAACGAGTAGAGGCTGTGGACATCAATGGATCTATCCTCTCTTGCCATTTTGTGTGATATCCTGCATCCTCTACAATGAAATGGTAGCCCCTAAACACTTTTAACTCCACCATTAAATAGCTTGTTCCACACCTACACCGTCTACCTTGAATAGTGCCTGTGATGAGAAGCTCACGCTACTCTTAAATGAATATAGGGAGTTCTGCCTCGATAGTGTTGCTTTTTCAGGTTTGAGATGTAGAGTATGGAGCCAATTTTCGAACAACAGTCAGTGGGGTTCCGGTAAGGGTGTGTTGTCCTAGTTTTACTGCTTGTATGGTTCAGAGATTCGTGGTTAAAATATGGTTGCTGAGAATAGGAGAGTTCCCACACTTTCAAACCTTTCTCCCTGTTCTTGATACTTGACATTGTTTGAGGACAAACAAGGATCTAAGTCTGGGGGAATTGATATATGGTGTTTTACACATCTTGTATATATGCTTTTCAATTGGTTTTCAAGTCTTTATTGAGCATTCCTAGTCCTTTTCGAGTCATTACAGGTGTGGAGTTGCATTGGATGGGAGATGCACCAGCTGGAACAAAAGAGGCAGAAAACAATGCAATTTGGTGATTTTCACGCAAAACAGTCTTGATGACTGTTCCGGATAGCGGAGCAACCCGAGTGACTGTTCTGGATAGAGCGGAACAACCCGAGTGCATGTTCCAGCGGCAGAGATTTTTAAGGAAACTACAACCTATTTCGGGATTTGCCCTAATCTCTCTATTTTCTCTCCCAGCCGCCTGTGGCTTTGATATATCTTCTTTTTCTGTTTCTCCTGACTATTCTACGCTACTTTTTACACAAGGAACCAGACCTTAGAGTTGGAGACTTGAGATTTTGCTACTTTGTAAAAGGAGAAGGCAATCTCTCTCGATTTAGAGAAGAACCCCTTGAACCCTATTACTTTATTTCAGTCATATTTCATGCTCCTTTATATCTCCGTCTATGTGTTTTCTTGCTTCATGGCTGAGTAGTCAGCTTGCTTAGTCTAGGGTGTTAGGGTGTTAGATATGTGAGCTTGACATAAATAAGTTATAAATCGATTGTCTTCATTCACTGTTGTTCTTAAGGCTTGCATCAAGCTAACCACTTAGTGCCTGATTTTAGGTTTAATCTATTCATCAAAAGTGTTATAGGTTGCTAGACATAACTTGAATGAGCATCATATCCCTAACCAGCGAAAGTAGATGTTGGGGTGTTTTGTGAACATATCGGACTTGATCTCTATTGCTTGCTGTCGCGTCTTGATCCAAACGAGAGTTTAGGTATCAAGATCGATCAGCATAGGGAGCAGTACCACGACAGTGGACTGTTCTATTTGAGTGATCCGAGTTCTAGACTTGCTCTTAATTGAACTTGAATAATTGTTTGGCTCACACTTGCTTAACACCCGATCAAACCACCCTAGGCTAGCATTTTAATTATCTGAATACTTTAATTAATCTTGTTTCTCACGGAACCCTCAATTCTTAAAACCCCCATATTGTTTTAGCTAAGTATTGATCCCATAAAGATAAAGTGTAATCGTTGGTCTCTGTGGATTCGATCCTAAGGTGCTACATCGACATACCATTCGATTGTGGTAGTGTGCACATTAGGCTAATTGGTGTGCGTATACACGTAATATCATCAAGCAAATGGCGATGAAGCGGATAACCCGTAGTTAAGGTCATCTAGTAAAACCTCCCCCCTGATAAGTAGGTAGTTCTGTAATCTGAGCTAGCTAATGTCGAAACAAACGTATCGGTATCTTTCTTGGAATTGTTAGACAGTTACGCACAATTTAGCTAGCGAGAATATAGATAATTAGTTGTGTCGTTTTGCATTACATTGCCGTTCTTGCTATTATTAAGTAGGCTTAAATGCAATAACTATTCGCCGGTTACATTTGTAACCCTTTAGTTTCGGCTGTTCTATATTGTGTTCAACATTTGTCCTTTCATATATTAAACAAAAAATTTCTTCAATTACATCTATGCCAAACTCAAAACCTGTATATTACACTTTCCAAATTGCAGAATCAGACACATAATCCGAATAAAAAAATCTCCTTAGCATCCGTTGAGAAGATGGAAGAAGCTCTCGCCTCTTCCTCAGAGTTTCCGGAAAGATTGTTTGCACCTAACTGCTATTCAACCTATCTTCGTTTGACATATATTTCAAAACGACTACCATCGGCTATATTATAACTTCACTTTAAGGTGTGTGGGAATTGCAGTCGATATTGGAAGCTCAGTTTGTTCATTTGTTACAGTTGCCACTAGCACGATGTTCTAGTTCCACAAAACTCTTATATTTTCTGCTCATTTGCCAACTAGTTACGCTATGAAAATATGAACTTTGGTTCTTATTTGCAAAAAAAACCCTCTATTGTTCTCGCTTCGTGAATTCTGAGACATCACATTCTTAAACAGTGAACCTTTTATTGACAAACTCGGTGACATCGTCTCATCCGGAGTTGTCTCTACAGGCTGGACAATGTGGAAACAACTGTTCGAAACTGAAGATCTAGAGATTGCATACCTAAAATTTCTTGAGATGCTGGAAAGCTAACCCTCCCTGCATGGAAGAGGCTACCACTCGCTCTCATTACCCTTTTATGCGGTTTAACAGTATGTGATAACAAGCATCTTAGAGTGACACCTTCGTACGTCAAAATGGTTGAGGACATCACCTAATTTCTCGAATATCTTTTGGGGGAGAGAGGCATTCATAAAAAAATTGTTCATATTGATACCACCAGAACCTTCTCTTGGATTGACTAATCCCCTTCATAAACTTAGGTTCATCCTCTAGGGTGAACCTTTAAATTCATCCCACTCTTAATGACCAATTAAATTGTCACATAGATTATCAACTAAAAAACATTAAATTAAATAAAAAATAGCTAAAAAAATAAGTATGCTAATTTTAACGACGTTAACGCCGCTAGCGAAACCCTAAACCCTAAATCTTAAATTCTAAACCCTATACCCTAAATTATAAACCCAAATCCAAACCCGTAAACCTAAACCCTATTCCCTAAACCCTAATCCTAGACCCTAAACCCAAATTATATACCTTAAACTAAAAAATAAGACTATAAACCTAAACCCTATACCTTAAACCAAAGTCTTAGACCTTAAACCCAAACCTTAACCTTAACCCAAACCCTATAGCATCTAAGTTTGGGGTTTGGGTTTAGGGTTTATCGTTTGGGTTTTAGGTCTAGGATTTGAGTTTAGGGTATAGATTTTGGGTTTAGGATTTACGGTTTGGGTTTAAAATTTACCGTTTGGGTTTAGGGTCTAGGACTTGGGTTTAGGGTATAGAGTTTAGGTTTATAGTCTAGTTTTTGGGTTTAGATCTACTGAACCCCTTCATAAAATGTGATTTCGTCAAACAGCAAAACCACTACATGTTATGGCTTTCCTTTGGTTCTACAACTAATTGGTTTTGAAGCAATTCTTGCTCTTATTGAGAATATCCAGGAACCCAAAAACAGATGAAATATTTACGTTCTGACATATTTTCCACTTGTTCATTATCACTTTAAAATACTTCTCATATGTCATGTATTTTCTCTTAGGAAATTTCCCAAAACAACCCCTAACTCACACTAACTAAATCTTATTTCTTTAGTTTATTCTTGTTCCCCAAAATTGATCGTGAAACCATCTTATCTAACTTTATCTCTTTTTCTCCGAATCCTCTTCTTTCCTTTTATGAACCATAATTATCTGGCCAGTGACAACAAATTACTCTCCAATCCATAAATACATTGTTTAATTTTAGATAATTAAGATCTGAAAACTTGTATCGCCCAACCGTAAAAAGAGAAAGCTTTGACTTTTGGTGTAGAAAGAGAGAGCAAACACGACTGATCTTTCGAATAAAAGAGAGTGACGATTCGTTGAATCATTTTGCCTTATATGACGACGAACCCAAACTGATTACTATGGTAGATTCTGTTTATTCTTCTGTTCACAAATCTCTTGGTGGTGGCTCAGGTGGGTCTTTTCCTTTCACCTTTTGTAATCCCCTTTCTACTCTTCACGATGACCCTGACCTCATAAACTCTGACTCCAACCACGTAAACACCAGCCACCTATTCTCTATATTGACGACACTATACACATGACCACTAACACTCACCTTTCTGACCTAACCCATCGCAAATCCCCCCTTCCCGTTACGGTTGATGTTTGTTAACACAACAGACGACATCCACTCGATAATTCCACGATTTTCGGTAACACATATACCTTAAATCCCCTTATCTCCTTAAAGCTTTATGGTCTTCGACAGGTCTTGAAGCTCCATTCTCTCTATTGCGATTCCGATCAGACGAAGAGATAACGAACTATTATACTCAACACATACCGCAAATCGGAATGAAGGTCTGGTTTTCTCGCTGACCGCACCACACCTAGCCACACATATGAAAACTGATCTTCATCTTCCTACTCTCCACAAAACCCCTGACCACATGAACTTTGGTCTAACCACATAAACACTGATCTTCATCTTTCTACTCTCTACAAAGCCCCTCACCATATGAACTATGCCAACCACATGAACATTGACAGTGACCTTTCTACCAACCACATGAATACTGGCCCTAATCACTTTCTTTCCACGAAGACTATGACCATGTAGCTTCCGACCCTAGCCAAAAATAAAGGGAGAGACCGAGCATTTAATTCACGTCTACGTCTCCACTTTTCTTAGATGTGTCTTAATTAAATAACAACCCTCAAATCAATTTTACTAACAAGCAATCCAATAGTGGTTAGAGAACCCCAAACTCCATAAATCTACCAGAAATTAATTACAAAGAAAAGACCTAACTAAAATTTAGAACCAGATCAAGCTGTCACCTTTTTACTTACAACTCTTCTTCCAACAAGGGGCAATTTCGTCCCATATATTCCACCTCTTAAGTTAGAATACACTAGATACAGAAAGTAACTAAAACTATAAAAATATAAGCATAAAGTATGCTAATAGGCAAGCTCTCAAAACACATCTACCTTCTTGCAAGAACACGAAAGTTGTAATTCAACAATTACTCTTTTGAATCTTTAAAACATATTTAAAGTTGAAGCTAATGAAGAGGTAAAAAATTTGTATTTTAACTTAATTTGTATTTTATTTTTCCGTAGAACGAAACCTGACAATAACATATAAATAACATTCTTTCTGTTCTAACAGAACTGGGTTGCTGTTAACTTTTCTATTCTCGATGATGTTAATAATCCAAACTGGGAGAAAGAAATGGAGGATGCAAAAGTTTCCCAATTGGCTGCACTAATGCGGCAAGGCCACAATTTTACTATTTCAGATTATAGTGGTGGGAATGCATCGGTTCGAACTCTCCACAACACTTCAAAGAAGGTAGCCACACCTGTCGAACAGCTCTGTTACAAACAACCTCGACGTGGACAAAAAATTCAATGAGAAAACTAGTAGTTGTGTTCAACCTCGACGACGTCAACTTCACACATAGAATGAAAAACCAAGCACATTTAGGTTTAACGAAAACTTGGTGTACAACCAACCCAAATCAAGACAAGCAAGGCAGACTGAAGAAAAAGAATGGGCGATATAATATGACAATTAAAGGTGTGGCTCGAATTTGAGCTCAAGGTGCAGTTCTCAGCATTAAGGGATGAATTTTACACATATGTACACCCCAAGGAAAAGAGCCATAGCCATATTCTAAAACCACAACAACGCTGAAGGTTAAATATACGCTTAAAAATGATCACACTATGTTGTATGATAACTTTATAGAATTTGACCGCTCAAAATCGTGGGAAAACAGGTTACAATTTTTCTTTTGTAAAAGTGTTTGTTAATAATCAAATAAAGTTTTACTTAGAACACAATTCTGAATGTTTTGCAGGTTGATTCAGTGGTTAAGTCTACCATGGATTACGTGATGTCAAACAACAAGTTTTATCCAAATGTGTTGAACACGGCCCCTTGCGAAGATGTACTGTACTGCCCAGTGTAGCCGAAAAATTCATTGTGGAAACATTGACATCTGAAAAAAGCTATGAAATACGACGAGGATACATTTCATTCCCTACTCGTTTTGTGTATGTTGTTCTTGTAAATTGTCATTTTCTATTCCATATTTTCATGGTGTAGCACATAAGAATGCATGGTGTACACTGTTGAACACGTGGTGTACACTCTTTAACTCATGGTGTACAAGTTTTAAAAATATTTACGATTGATATATGGTTGAATCATGCCTCATGTAAGATAGGGCGGATATTTCCAAATATTCTGATGATTTCAAAGTCGAAGAGGTTCTTATGTCTGGCCTAGATTTATTAGTTCAAGAGGTTGTTTGATCGGAAAACAGTATAGAACGAGAGAAAGTTCGATTTTAGAAGTGGGTTTAGGCAAAGACGTCTTATTAATGGTCGGAAGAACGTTTCGTCGGTTACAAGGAAAGGAGATGCGTGAAAAGAAAGGTACCAGAGCCTTGAAGGCTTGACCGGAGAGATACGACAAGGCGAGATAACAAAGGTAAAACCCTAATCTAGCCGCCCAGTGTGTATCAGTGATTTCGGATCCTTACCTCGTTGCATCTCCTTCCCTTTATATAGTTGACCTCGTGCTCTCCCATGACCTAGTTTGCATCGTCTTCGTGGGCTTCTAACTCGCTGGGCCGAGAAGCCCATGCTGTCTCGAGAGGCCGTTAAGTCGGGGATGCTTAGCCGAGGAGTCGACCGAAAGCTCTCCAACGTTACACCGAGAGACACGCGTTTTGAGCCATCACACCGAGCCATCGTTTCGTCCTGAGTGGGCCGGTCCGTCTGTTTTTCGGGCCTTGAGGGATGTCGAATTCACCCTCTACAGTAAGTCCCCCCAGTTCATCGAGATAAACGTCCTGTTGAACTTGATGAATTTAGAAGGTTAATGGCTTGGAAGAACAGATGGGTCATCTCGAAGGTACATTATCAGATCGGGCATCGCGAGGCACTGTTAAGTATTTTCGCTCTGTCGGGCGGTTTAATCAAATCTTATAGCCAAACCGGTTTTGGTTTGGTTAGATCTGATTCCACCCCAACCATTGGTTCGACTTGGAGTTGGGGCCGGTTATTTCGGGAAGTCGAATCGACGTTTCGATTTCTTAGGCGGCTAAATACTGTTCATAGGCCCACGTAGGCCCATGTAGATATCATGATGACGCCTCGGGGAAGCACCCCATCTCTCCCCTATAAATACTTGCCCGCTTCTCATTCTCTATATTCTTTTCCGCGTTATCCAGGTGCTTTCTCTCTCTTTCCCTCCACTTCTCTCTCTAGGTTGTTGTTGTAACATAGATAGCGATATGTCGTCTGGTGGGAGGTTATCTCGTGAACAGAAAGGAAAAGAGGTCGCGAACGTATCTCGTCCCTCGAGAGACGCTAGCGAGGTTCCACTCGAGGAATTCGAACGGGTTCATCACGACGCGATGATGGACACCGGGAGCCTAGATCTGTCTTAAAGGATCCTAGTTTCCGAGTCTGCGCGTTCATTCCGGTAAGAAGTAAGGGGAAACCAAGCCGAGCCGCAGGCTTGCGAGAGAGACGGTTCTGGTGGTGCGAGAGACGGGTCCTTCCCGCCGACTATATGCCGACGTGCTACTATCCTGGAGAGATCTTCGAGTTCCTGCGCTCTCCAGATGTGAGTGGTCAGGCTTGGGAGAACGTTATGAAGACGCAGTCAACTCCTAACAGCGTGAAGAGGCTCCTGAGGGAACGTCGTGGATTAGGGGTGACCTTCTTGATTCCCTCGGCGAGCCAAAGGCCTTGGTCACCGCCAGTTGGGTATCAATGTGTCCACGAATCTTGTTTTCGTGACGATACGAAGCTTTGGTTCCCAATTCCTCGACTAGTCACGGCATATGCGAGGTGCCGAGAAGCAACGATAAGTCAGTTTTTGAACGGTTCATGGCGTATTGCAGTTGCTTTGATGGTTATGGCTGCCGAGATCGATGTCTCGCTTAGCGTTTGTACCTTCGAAGAGTTGACGTCCGTCAGTTCGTTGGATGATGGCCTTCTATCGATAAAAATGCGACCAAGCTACAACGTGATAGGGGGGCATCCTAATAAGACGCTCTATTGGCAGAGGTCTTATTTCTTCATTAAATACGATGATTCTGCCTTCGAGCATCCTCCAGACGATGACTACCGTGTCTTATGGAACACTTTGCTTGGTAGAACACCTTCGTTAACTCGTATCATTTCTTCGTATACTAACCACCTTTTATTTTCGTTGTCTTTTTTCTTTGCAGCTGACCATCCGACTTCTCGCGAATACCCGGAAGAATTTCTTGCGGGCGCTCGTGCTGTCGCGAGACTCGCTCAAGAGCACTGGGGGAATATTTCTTGGGAAAGGGTTCGCTGTTCAATCGATCGTATTTCCACGAGTAGGCCCATTCTTTTTCATGTTCCATTGTGGACTTTTACTCTCTCCTTGGTGAATGAGTCTTTTCTCTCCATATATCCTTTGCAGGGGATTGGAATTCGAGTTACCTTCCGTCGGCTAACAAGACCAAGAGACGTATCTCTCTGTTCACCAGTGAAGAGCAGAAGAAGATTAATGCAGCAAGGAAGATGAGGGGCCTTCCGGATCTGAGTGCTATGATGGCAGCAGAGCTTAGCTTGTCAAATGCTGAGCCGTCGGTGCCTTCTAATTAGTTAGTGGCTGATGACACGACCCTCACGAGTTCTGACCATCGCGAATCCTTGCTTGGTGTTGTTGCTGTTGCTCCTAAGAAGAAGAGAAAGAAGAGGTCCCGTGATGAGCCGCCTACCAATTACGATCTCGAGACTCTTCCAGAGGAAGGTGATCGTTCGGAGGCTGCGGAGCCGTCCTGTTTGGGAATATGACAACTTCTTCATCATTCTAATCAAACCAGGATAAACCGCGATGTAAGAAGCTGTATTTGGACACATAAAGTAGTGGAGAATCACTAGGAAGTTGAATAAATCTCAGAGGAATTAAGATGAAGAAGCTATTCCACTTTCAAATCAGGTGATTCCAGTTTTCCTGTTTGGGAATATGACAACTTCTTCGTCATTGTAATCAAACCAGGATGAACCGCGATGTAAGAAGTTGTATTTGGACACATAAAGTAGTGGAGAATCACTGGAAAGTTGAATAAATCTCATAAAAGTTAGGATGAATAGGCTATCCGACTTTCAAATCAGGTGATACCAGTTTTCCTGTTTAGGAATGTGACAACTTCTTCGTCATTCTAATCAAAGTAGGATGAACCGCGATGTAAGAAACTGTATTTTGACACATAAAGTAGTGGATAATCATTAGGAAATTGAATAAATCTCATAGGAGTTAGGATGAAGAAACTATCCCATTTTCATATTAGGTGATTCCAGTTTTCATGTTTGGGAATATGACAACTTCTTCGTCATTCTAATCAAACCAGGATGAACCGCGGTGTAAAAAGCTGTATTTGGACACATAAAGTAGTGGAGAATCACGAGCAAGTTGAATAAATCTCATAGGAGTTAGGATGAAGAAGCTATCTCACTTTCAAATCAGGTGATTCCAGTTTTCCTGTTTGGGAATATGACAACTTCTTCATCATTTTAATCAAACCAGGATGAACCGCGATGTAAGAAGCTGTATTTGGACACATAAAGTAGTGGAGAATCACTAGGAAGTTTAATAAATCTCGTAAAAGTTAGGATGAATAAGCTATCCCACCTTCAAATCAGGTGATTCCAGTTTTCCTGTTTGGGAATATGACAACTTCTTCATCATTCTAACCAAAGTAGGATGAAACGCGATGTAATAAGCTGTATTTGGACACATAAAGTAGTGGATAATCACTAGAAAGTTGAATAAATCTCATAAAAGTTAGGATGAATAAGCTATCTCACTTTCAAATCAGGTGATTCCTGTTTTCCTGTTTGGGAATATGACAACTTCTTCGTCATTCTAATCAAACCAGGATGAACCGTGATGTAAGAAGCTGTATTTGGACACCTAAAGTAGTGGAGAATTACTAGGAAGTTGAATAAATCACATAAGATTTAGGATGAAGAAGCTATCCCACTTTCAAATCAGGTGATTCCAGTTTTCCTGTTTGGGAATATGACAATTTCTTCATCATTTTAATCAAACCAGGATGAACTGCGATGTAAGAAACTGTATTACGAGACATAAAGTAGTGAAGAATCACTAGGAAGTTGAATAAATCTCATTAAAGTTAGGATGAAGAAGCAATCCCACTTTCAAATCAGGTGATTCCAGTTTTCCTGTTTGGGAATATGACAACTTCTTCATCATTTTAATCAAACCAGGATGAAATGTGATGTAAGAAGCTGTATTTGGACACATAAAGTAGTGGAGAATCACTAGGAAGTTTAATAAATCTCGTAAAAATTAGGATGAATAAGCTATCCCACCTTCAAATCTGGTGATTCTAGTTTTCCTGTTTGGGAATTTGACAACTTCTTCATCATTCTAATCAAAGTAGGATGAAACGCGATGTAATAAGCTGTATTTGGACACATAAAGTAGTGGATAATCACTAGGAAGTTGAATAAATCTCATAAAAGTTAGGATGAATAAGCTATCCCACTTTCAAATCAGGTGATTCTAGTTTTCCTGTTTGGGAATATGACAACTTCTTCGTCATTCCAATCAAACCAGGACGAACCGTGATGTAAGAAGTTGTATTTGGACACCTAAAGTAGGGGTGAATTACTAGGAAGTTGAATAAATCACATAAGATTTAGGATGAAGAAGCTATCCCACTTTCAAATCAGGTGATTCCAGTTTTCCTGTTTGGGAATATGACAATTTCTTCATCATTTTAATCAAACCAGGATGAACCGCGATGTAAGAAACTGTATTACGAGACATAAAGTAGTGGAGAATCACTAGGAAGTTGAATAAATCTCATAAAAGTTAGGATGAAGAAGCAATCCCACTTTCAAATCAGGTGATTCCAGTTTTCCTGTTTGGGAATATGACAACTTCTTCATCATTTTAATCAAACCAGGATGAACCGTGATGTAAGAAGCTGTATTTGGACACATAAAGTAGTGGAGAATCACTAGGAAGTTTAATAAATCTCGTAAAAATTAGGATGAATAAGCTATCCCACCTTCAAATCTGGTGATTCTAGTTTTCCTGTTTGGGAATTTGACAACTTCTTCATCATTCTAATCAAAGTAGGATGAAACGCGATGTAATAAGCAGTATTTGGACACATAAAGTTGTGGATAATCACTAGGAAGTTGAATAAATCTCATAAAAGTTAGGATGAATAAGCTATCCCACTTTCAAATCAGGTGATTCTAGTTTTCCTTTTTGGGAATATGACAACTTCTTCGTCATTCCAATCAAACCAGGATGAACCGTGATGTAAGAAGTTGTATTTGGACTCCTAAAGTAGGGGTGAATTACTAGGAAGTTGAATAAATCACATAAGATTTAGGATGAAGAAGCTATCCCACGTTCAAATCAGGTGATTCCAGTTTTCCTGTTTGGGAATATGACAATTTCTTCATCATTTTAATCAAACCAGGATGAACCGCGATGTAAGAAGCTGTATTACGAGACATAAAGTAGTGGCGAATCACTAGGAAGTTGAATAAATCTCATAAAAGTTAGGATGAAGAAGCAATCCCACTTTCAAATCAGGTGATTCCAGTTTTCCTGTTTGGGAATATGACAACTTCTTCGTCATTTTAATCAAAGTAGGATGAACCGCGATGTAATAAGCGGTATTTGGAAACATAAAGTAGTGGATAATCACTAGGAAGTTGAATAAATCTCATAAAAGTTAGGATGAATAAGCTATCCCACTTTCAAATCAAGTGATTCCAGTTTTCCTGTTTGGGAATATGACAACTTCTTCATCATTCTAATCAAACCAGGATGAACCGCTATGTAAGAAGATGTATTTGGACACATAAAGTAGTGGAGATTCACTAGGAAGTTGAATAAATCTCATAGGAGTTAGGATGAAGAAGCTATCCCACTTTCAATCAGGTGATTCCAGTTTTCCTGTTTGGGAATATGACAACTTCTTCGTCATTCCAATCAAACCAGGATTAACCGCGATGTAAGAAGCTGTATTTGGACACCTAAAGTAGTGGAGAATCTCGAGCAAGTTGAATAAATCTCATAGGAGTTAGGATGAAGAAGCTATCCCACTTTCAAATCAGGTGATTCCAGTTTTCCTGTTTGGGAATATGACAACTTCTTCGTCATTCTAATCAAACCAGGATGAACCGCGATGTAAGAAGCTGTATTTGGACACATAAAGTAGTGGAGAATCACTAGGAAGTTGAATAAATCTCATAGGAGTTAGGATGAAGAAGCTATCCCACTTTCAAATCAGGTGATTCCAGTTTTTCTGTTTGGGAATATGACACCTTCTTCATCATTTTAATCAAACCGGGTTGAACCACGTTGTAAGAAGCTGTATTTGGTAACATAAAGTAGTGGAGATTCACTAGGAAGTTGAATAAATCTCATAGGAGTTAAGATGAAGAAGCTATTCCACTTTCAAATCAGGTGATTCCAATTTTCCTGTTTGGGAATATGACAACTTCTTCAGCATTCTAATCAAACTAGGATGAACCGCGATGTAAGAAGCTGTATTTGGACACGTAAAGTAGTGGAGAATCACTAGGAAGTTGAATATATCTCATAGGAGTTAAGATGAAGATGCTATTCCACTTTCAAATCAGGTGATTTCAGTTTTTCTGTTTGGGAATATGACAACTTCTTCATCATTCTAATCAAAGTAGGATGAACCGCGATGTAAGAAGATGCATTTGGACACATAAAGTAGTGGAGAATCACTAGGAAGTTGAATAAATCTCATAGGAGTTAGGATAAAGAAGCTATTCCACTTTCAAATCCGATGATTCTAGTTTTCCTGTTTGGGAATATGACAACTTCGTCATCATTCTAATCAAACTAGTATGAACCGCGATGTAAGAAGCTGTATTTGGACACATAAAGTAGTGGAGAATCACTAGGAAGTTGAATAAATCTCATAGGAATTAAGATGAAGAAGCTATCCCACTTTCAAATCAGGTGATTCCAGTTTTTCTGTTTGGGAATATGACAATTTTTTCATCATTTTAATCAAACCCGGATGAACCGCGATGTAAGAAACTGTATTTGGACACATAAAATTGTGGAGAATCACTAGGAAGTTGAATAAATCTCATAGGAGTTCAGATGAAGAAACTATCCCACTTTCAAATCAGGTGATTCCAGTTTTCTTGTTTGGGAATATGACAACTTCATCATCATTCTAATCAAGGTAGGATGAACCGCGATGTATGAAGCTGTATTTGGACACATAAAGTAGTGGAGAATCACTAGGAAGTTGAATAAATCTCATAGGAGTTAGGATGAAGAAGCTATCCCATTTTCAAATCAGGTGATTCGAGTTTTGCTGTTTGGGAATATGACAACTTCTTCGTCATTCTAATCAAACCAGGATGAACCGCGATGTAAGAAGCTGTATTTGGACACATAAAGTAGTGGAGAATCACAAGGAAGTTGAATATATCTCATAGGAGTTAAGATGAAGATGCTATTCCACTTTCAAATCAGGTGATTTCAGTTTTCCTGTTTGGGAATATGACAACTTCTTCATCATTCTAATCAAAGTAGGATGAACCGTGATGTAAGAAGCTGTATTTGGGCACATAAAGAAGTGGAGAATCACTAGGAAGTTAAATAAATCTCATAAGAGTTAGGATGAAGAAGCTATCCCACTTTCAAATCAGGTGATTCGAGTTTTCCTGTTTGGGAATATGACAACGTCTTCGTCATTTTAATCAAACCAGGATTAACCGCGATGTAAGAAGCTGTATTTGGACACATAAAGTTGTGGAGAATCACTAGGAAGTTGAGTAAATCTCATAGGAGTTAGGATGAAGAAGCTATTCCACTTTAAAATCAGGTGATTCCAGTTTTCCTGTTTGGGAATATGACAACTTCTTCATCATTTTAATCAAACCAGGATGAACCGTGATGTAAGAAGCTGTATTTGGACACATAAAGTAGTGGAGAATCAATAGGAAGTTGAATATATCTCATAGGAGTTAGGATGAAGAAGCTATCCCACTTTCAAATCAGGTGATTCCAGTTTTCCTGTTTGGGAATATGACAACTTCTTCATCATTCTAATTAAAGTAGGATGAACCGCGATGTAAGAAGCTGTATTTGGACACATAAAGTTCTGGAGAATCACTAGGAAGTTGAATAAATCTCATAGGAGTTAGGATGAAGAAGCTATCCCACTTTCAAATCAGGTGATTCCAGTTTTCCTGTTTGGGAATATGACAACTTCTTCGTCATTTTAATCAAAGTAGGATGAACCGCGATGTAAAAAGCTGTATTTGGACACATAAAGTTGTGGAGAATCACTAGGAAGTTGAATAAATCTCATAGGAGTTAAGATGAAGAAGCTATTCCACTTTCAAATCAGGTGATTCCAATTTTCCTGTTTGGGAATATGACAACTTCTTCATCATTCTAATCAAACTAGGATGAACCGCGATGTAAGAAGTTGTATTTGTCCACATAAAGTAGTGGAGACTCACTACGAAGTTGAATAAATCTCATAAGAGTTAGGATGAAGAAGCTATCCCACTTTCAAATCAGGGGATTCGAGTTTTCCTGTTTGGGAATATGACAACTTCTTCGTCATTTTAATCAAACCAGGATTAACCGCGATGTAAGAAGCTGTATTTGAACACATAAAGTTGTGGAGAATCACTAGGAAGTTGAGTAAATCTCATAGGAGTTAGGATGAAGAAGCTATTCCACTTTAAAATCAGGTGATTCCAGTTTTCCTATTTGGGAATATGACAACTTCTTCATCATTTTAATCAAACCAGGATGAACCGTGATGTAAGAAGCTGTATTTGGACACATAAAGTAGTGGAGAATCAATAGGAAGTTGTATATATCTCATAGGAGTTAAGATGAAGAAGCTATCCCACTTTCAAATCAGGTGATTCCAGTTTTCCTGTTTGGGAATATGATAACTTCTTCATCATTCTAATTAAAGTAGGATGAACCGCGATGTAAGAAGCTGTATTTGGACACATAAAGTAGTGGAGAATCACTAGGAAGTTGAATAAATCTCATAGGAGTTAGGATGAAGAAGCTATCCCACTTTCAAATCAGGTGATTCCAGTTTTCATGTTTCGGAATATGACAACTTCATCATCATTCTAATCAAAGTAGGATGTACCGTGATGTAAGAAGCTGTATTTGGACACATAAAGTAGTGGAGAATCACTAGGAAGTTGAATAAATCTCATAGGAGTTAGGATAAAGAAGCTATTCCACTTTAAATCAGGTGATTCTAGTTTTCCTGTTTGGGAATATGACAACTTCTTCATCATTCTAATCAAATTAGTATGAACCGCGATGTAAGAAGCTGTATTTGGACACATAAAGTTGTGGAGAATCACTAGGAAGTTGAATAAATCTCATAGGAGTTAAGATGAAGAAGCTATTCCACTTTCAAATCAGGTGATTCCAATTTTCCTGTTTGGGAATATGACAACTTCTTCATCATTCTAATCAAACTAGGATGAACCGCGATGTAAGAAGCTGTATTTGGCCACATAAAGTAGTGGAGAATCACTAGGAAGTTGAATAAATCTCATAGGAGTTAGGATGAAGAAGCTATCCCACTTTCAAATCAGGTGATTCCATGTTTCCTGTTTGGGAATATGACACTTCTTCGTCATTCTAATCAAACCAGGATGAACCGCGATGTAAGAAGCTGTATTTGGACACATAAAGTAGTGGAGAATCACGAGCAAGTTGAATAAATCTCATAGGAGTTAGGATGAAGAAGCTATCCCACTTTCAAATCAGGTGATTTCAGTTTTCCTGTTTGGGAATATGACAACTTCTTCATCATTTTAATCAAACCAGGATGAACCGTGATGTAAGAAGCTGTATTTGGACACATAAAGTAGTGGATAATCAGTAGGAAGTTGAATATATCTCATAGGAGTTAAGATGAAGAAGCTATTCCACTTTCAAATCAGGTGATTCCAATTTCCTGTTTGGGAATATGACAACTTCTTCATCATTCTAATCAAACTAGGATGAACCGCGATGTAAGAAGCTGTATTTGGCCACATAAAGTAGTGGAGAATCACTAGGAAGTTGAATAAATCTCATAGGAGTTAGGATGAAGAAGCTATCCCACTTTCAAATCAGGTGATTCCATGTTTCCTGTTTGGGAATATGACACTTCTTCGTCATTCTAATCAAACCAGGATGAACCGCGATGTAAGAAGCTGTATTTGGACACATAAAGTAGTGGAGAATCACGAGCAAGTTGAATAAATCTCATAGGAGTTAGGATGAAGAAGCTATCCCACTTTCAAATCAGGTGATTCCAGTTTTCCTGTTTGGGAATATGACAACTTCTTCATCATTTTAATCAAACCAGGATGAACCGCGATGTAAGAAGCTGTATTTGGACACATAAAGTAGTGGATAATCAGTAGGAAGTTGAATATATCTCATAGGAGTTAAGATGAAGATGCTATTCCACTTTCAAATCAGGTGATTTAAGTTTTCCTGTTTGGGAATATGACAACTTCTTCATCATTCTAATCAAACCAGGATGAACCGTGATGTAAGAAGCTGTATTTGGACACATAAAGTAGTGGAGAATCAATAGGAAGTTGTATATATCTCATAGGAGTTAGGATGAAGAAGCTATCCCACTTTCAAATCAGGTGATTCCAGTTTTCCTGTTTGGGAATATGACAAATTCTTCATCATTTTAATCAAACCAGGAAGAACTGCGATGTAAGAAGCTGTATTTGGACACATAAAGTAGTGGAGAATCACTAGGAAGTTGAATATATCTCATAGGAGTTAAGATGAAGATGCTATTCCACTTTCAAATCAGGTGATTTCAGTTTTCCTGTTTGGGAATATGACAACTTCTTCATCATTCTAATCAAAGTAGGATGAACCGTGATGTAAGAAGCTGTATTTGGGCACATAAAGTAGTGGAGAATCACTAGGAAGTTGAATAAATCTCATAAGAGTTAGGATGAAGAAGCTATCCCACTTTCAAATCAGGTGATTCGAGTTTTCCTGTTTGGGAATATGACAAATTCTTCGTCATTTTAATCAAACCAGGATTAAACGTGATGTAAGAAGCTGTATTTGGACACATAAAGTTGTGGAGAATCACTTGGAAGTTGAGTAAATCTCATAGGAGTTAGGATGAAGAAGCTATTCCACTTTAAAATCAGGTGATTCCAGTTTTCCTGTTTGGGAATATGAAAACTTCTTCATCATTTTAATCAAACCAGGATGAACCGTGATGTAAGAAGCTGTATTTGGACACATAAAGTAGTGGATAATCACTAGGAAGTTGAATAAATCTCATAGGAGTTAGGATGAAGAAGCTATCCCACTTTCAAATCAGGTGATTCCAGTTTTCCTGTTTGGGAATATGACAACTTCTTCGTCATTCTAATCAAACCAGGATTAAACGCGAAATAAGAAGCTGTATTTGAACACATAAAGTAGTGGAGAATCACGAGCAAGTTGAATAAATCTCATAGGAGTTAGGATGAAGAAGCTATCCCACTTTCAAATCAGGTGATTCCAGTTTTCCTGTTTGGGAATATGACAACTTCTTCATCATTTTAATCAAACCAGGATGAACCGCGATGTAAGAAGCTGTATTTGGACACATAAAGTAGTGGATAATCAGTAGGAAGTTGAATATATCTCATAGGAGTTAAGATGAAGATGCTATTCCACTTTCAAATCAGGTGATTTCAGTTTTCCTGTTTGGGAATATGACAACTTCTTCATCATTCTAATCAAAGTAGGATGAACCGTGATGTAAGAAGCTGTATTTGGGCACATAAAGTAGTGGAGAATCACCTAGAAGTTGAATAAATCTCATAAGAGTTAGGATGAAGAAGCTATCCAACTTTCAAATCAGGTGATTCGAGTTTTCCTGTTTGGGAATATGACAACTTCTTCGTCATTTTAATCAAACCAGGATTAAACGCGATGTAAGAAGCTGTATTTGGACACATAAAGTTGTGGAGAATCACTAGGAAGTTGAATAAATCTCATAGGAATTAAGATGAAGAAGCTATCCCACTTTCAAATCAGGTGATTCCAGTTTTCCTGTTTGGGAATATGACAACTTCATCATCATTCTAATCAAAGTAAGATGAACCGTGATGTAAGAAGCTGTATTTGGACACATAAAGTAGTGGAGAATCACTAGGAAGTTGAATAAATCTCATAGGAGTTAGGATAAAGAAGCTATTCCACTTTCAAATCAGGTGATTCTAGTTTTCCTGTTTGGGAATATGAGAACTTCTTCATCATTCTAATCAAATTAGGATGAACCGCTATATAAGAAGCTGTATTTGGACACATAAAGTTGTGGAGAATCACTAGGAAGTTGAATAAATCTCATAGGAGTTAAGATGAAGAAGCTATTCCACTTTCAAATCAGGTGATTCCAATTTTCCTGTTTGGGAATATGACAACTTCTTCATCATTCTAATCAAAATAGGATGAACCGCGATGTAAAAAGCTGTATTTGGCCACATAAAGTAGTGGAGAATCACTAGGAAGTTGAATAAATCTCATAGGAGTTAAGATGAAGATGCTATTCCACTTTCAAATCAGGTGATTTCAGTTTTCCTGTTTGGGAATATGACAACTTCTTCATCATTCTAATCAAAGTAGGATGAACCGCGATGTAAGAAGCTGTATTTGGACAAATAAAGTAGTGTAGAATCACTAGGAAGTTGAATAAATCTCAAAGGAGTTAGGATGAAGAAGCTATCCCACTTTCAAATCAGGTGATTCCATGTTTCCTTTTTGGGAATATGACAACTTCTTCGTCATTCTAATCAAACCAGGATGAACCGCGATGTAAGAAGCTGTATTTGGACACATAAAGTAGTGGAGAATCACGAGCAAGTTGAATAAATCTCATAGGAGTTAGGATGAAGAAGCTATCCCACTTTCAAATCAGGTGATTCCAGTTTTCCTGTTTGGGAATATGACAACTTCTTCATCAATTTAATCAAACCAAGATGAACCGCGATGTAAGAAGCTGTATTTGGACACATAAAGTAGTGGATAATCAGTAGGAAGTTGAATATATCTCATAGGAGTTAAGATGAAGATGCTATTCCACTTTCAAATCAGGTGATTTCAGTTTTCCTGTTTGGGAATATGACAACTTCTTCATCATTCTAATCAAAGTAGGATGAACCGTGATGTAAGAAGCTGTATTTGGGCACATAAAGTAGTGGAGAATCACCTAGAAGTTGAATAAATCTCATAAGAGTTAGGATGAAGAAGCTATCCAACTTTCAAATCAGGTGATTCGAGTTTTCCTGTTTGGGAATATGACAACTTCTTCGTCATTTTAATCAAACCAGGATTAAACGCGATGTAAGAAGCTGTATTTGGACACATAAAGTTGTGGAGAATCACTAGGAAGTTGAATAAATCTCATAGGAATTAAGATGAAGAAGCTATCCCACTTTCAAATCAGGTGATTCCAGTTTTCCTGTTTGGGAATATGACAACTTCTTCATCATTCTAATCAAAGTAAGATGAACCGTGATGTAAGAAGCTGTATTTGGACACATAAAGTAGTGGAGAATCACTAGGAAGTTGAATAAATCTCATAGGAGTTAGGATAAAGAAGCTATTCCACTTTCAAATCAGGTGATTCTAGTTTTCCTGTTTGGGAATATGAGAACTTCTTCATCATTCTAATCAAATTAGGATGAACCGCTATATAAGAAGCTGTATTTGGACACATAAAGTTGTGGAGAATCACTAGGAAGTTGAATAAATCTCATAGGAGTTAAGATGAAGAAGCTATTCCACTTTCAAATCAGGTGATTCCAATTTTCCTGTTTGGGAATATGACAACTTCTTCATCATTCTAATCAAAATAGGATGAACCGCGATGTAAAAAGCTGTATTTGGCCACAAAAAGTAGTGGAGAATCACTAGGAAGTTGAATAAATCTCATAGGAGTTAGGATGAAGAAGCTATCCCACTTTCAAATCAGGTGATTCCATGTTTCCTTTTTGGGAATATGACAACTTCTTCGTCATTCTAATCAAACCAGGATGAACCGCGATGTAAGAAGCTGTATTTGGACACATAAAGTAGTGGAGAATCACGAGCAAGTTGAATAAATCTCATAGGAGTTAGGATGAAGAAGCTATCCCACTTTCAAATCAGGTGATTCCAGTTTTCCTGTTTGGGAATATGACAACTTCTTCATCATTTTAATCAAACCAAGATGAACCGCGATGTAAGAAGCTGTATTTGGACACATAAAGTAGTGGATAATCAGTAGGAAGTTAATATATCTCATAGGAGTTAATGAAGAAGCTATTCCACTTTCAAATCAGGTGATTCCAGTTTTCCTGTTTGGGAATATGACAACTTCTTCATCATTTTAATCAAAGTATGAACCGTGATGTAAGAAGCTGTATTTGGACACATAAAGTAGTGAATCAGTAGGAAGTTGAATAATCTCATAGGAGTTAGGATGAAGAAGCTATCCACTTTCAAATCAGGTGATTCAGTTTTCCTGTTTGGGAATATGACAACTTCTTCATCATTTAATCAAAGGATGAACCGTGATGTAAGAAGCTGTATTTGGGCACATAAAGTAGTGGAGAATCAGTAGGAAGTTGAATAAATCTCATAAGATTTAGGATGAAGAAGCTATCCCACTTTCAAATCAGGTGATTCGAGTTTTCCTGTTTGGGAATATGACAACGTCTTCGTCATTTTAATCAAACCAGGATGAACCGCGATGTAAGAAGCTGTATTTGGACACATAAAGTTGTGGAGAATCACTAGGAAGTTGAGTAAATCTCATAGGAGTTAGGATGAAGAAGCTATTCCACTTTAAAATCAGGTGATTCCAGTTTTCCTGTTTGGGAATATGACAACTTCTTCATCATTTTAATCAAACCAGGATGAACCGTGATGTAAGAAGCTGTATTTGGACACATAAAGTAGTGGAGAATCAATAGGAAGTTGAATATATCTCATAGGAGTTAGGATGAAGAAGCTATCCCACTTTCAAATCAGGTGATTCCAGTTTTCCTGTTTGGGAATATGACAACTTCTTCATCATTCTAATTAAAGTAGGATGAACCGCGATGTAAGAAGCTGTATTTGGACACATAAAGTTCTGGAGAATCACTAGGAAGTTGAATAAATCTCATAGGAGTTAGGATGAAGAAGCTATCCC
Organism: Brassica napus; assembly: GCF_020379485.1. NCBI lineage: Eukaryota > Viridiplantae > Streptophyta > Magnoliopsida > Brassicales > Brassicaceae > Brassica > Brassica napus. Next base: position 32,844,299 of record NC_063448.1, on the reverse strand, counting down.
ACTTTCAAATCAGGTGATTCCAGTTTTCCTGTTTGGGAATATGACAACTTCTTCGTCATTTTAATCAAAGTAGGATGAACCGCGATGTAAAAAGCTGTATTTGGACACATAAAGTTGTGGAGAATCACTAGGAAGTTGAATAAATCTCATAGGAGTTAGATGAAGAAGCTATTCCACTTTCAAATCAGGTGATTCCAATTTTCCTGTTTGGGAATATGACAACTTCTTCATCATTCTAATCAAACTAGGATGAACCGCGATGTAAGAAGTTGTATTTGTCCACATAAAGTAGTGGAGACTCACTACGAAGTTGAATAAATCTCATAAGAGTTAGGATGAAGAAGCTATCCCACTTTCAAATCAGGTGATTCGAGTTTTCCTGTTTGGGAATATGACAACTTCTTCATCATTTTAATCAAACCAGGATTAACCGCGATGTAAGAAGCTGTATTTGAACACATAAAGTTGTGGAGAATCACTAGGAAGTTGAGTAAATCTCATAGGAGTTAGGATGAAGAAGCTATTCCACTTTAAAATCAGGTGATTCCAGTTTTCCTATTTGGGAATATGACAACTTCTTCATCATTTTAATCAAACCAGGATGAACCGTGATGTAAGAAGCTGTATTTGGACACATAAAGTAGTGGAGAATCAATAGGAAGTTGTATATATCTCATAGGAGTTAGGATGAAGAAGCTATCCCACTTTCAAATCAGGTGATTCCAGTTTTCCTGTTTGGGAATATGATAACTTCTTCATCATTCTAATTAAAGTAGGATGAACCGCGATGTAAGAAGCTGTATTTGGACACATAAAGTAGTGGAGAATCACTAGGAAGTTGAATAAATCTCATAGGAGTTAGGATGAAGAAGCTATCCCACTTTCAAATCAGGTGATTCCAGTTTTCCTGTTTCGGAATATGACAACTTCATCATCATTCTAATCAAAGTAGGATGTACCGTGATGTAAGAAGCTGTATTTGGACACATAAAGTAGTGGAGAATCACTAGGAAGTTGAATAAATCTCATAGGAGTTAGGATAAAGAAGCTATTCCACTTTAAATCAGGTGATTCGAGTTTTCCTGTTTGGGAATATGACAACTTCTTCATCATTCTAATCAAATTAGTATGAACCGCGATGTAAGAAGCTGTATTTGGACACATAAAGTTGTGGAGAATCACTAGGAAGTTGAATAAATCTCATAGGAGTTAAGATGAAGAAGCTATTCCACTTTCAAATCAGGTGATTTCAGTTTTCCTGTTTGGGAATATGACAACTTCTTCATCATTCTAATCAAACTAGGATGAACCGCGATGTAAGAAGCTGTATTTGGCCACATAAAGTAGTGGAGAATCACTAGGAAGTTGAATAAATCTCATAGGAGTTAGGATGAAGAAGCTATCCCACTTTCAAATCAGGTGATTCCATGTTTCCTGTTTGGGAATATGACACTTCTTCGTCATTCTAATCAAACCAGGATGAACCGCGATGTAAGAAGCTGTATTTGGACACATAAAGTAGTGGAGAATCACGAGCAAGTTGAATAAATCTCATAGGAGTTAGGATGAAGAAGCTATCCCACTTTCAAATCAGGTGATTTCAGTTTTCCTGTTTGGGAATATGACAACTTCTTCATCATTTTAATCAAACCAGGATGAACCGCGATGTAAGAAGCTGTATTTGGACACATAAAGTAGTGGATAATCAGTAGGAAGTTGAATATATCTCATAGGAGTTAAGATGAAGAAGCTATTCCACTTTCAAATCAGGTGATTCCAATTTTCCTGTTTGGGAATATGACAACTTCTTCATCATTCTAATCAAACTAGGATGAACCGCGATGTAAGAAGCTGTATTTGGCCACATAAAGTAGTGGATAATCACTAGGAAGTTGAATAAATCTCATAGGAGTTAGGATGAAGAAGCTATCCCACTTACAAATCAGGTGATTCCATGTTTCCTGTTTGGGAATATGACAACTTCTTCGTCATTCTAATCAAACCAGGATTAAACGTGATGTAAGAAGCTGTATTTGAACACATAAAGTAGTGGAGAATCACGAGCAAGTTGAATAAATCTCATAGGAGTTAGGATGAAGAAGCTATCCCACTTTCAAATCAGGTGATTCCAGTTTTCCTGTTTGGGAATATGACAAATTCTTCATCATTTTAATCAAACCAGGAAGAACTGCGATGTAAGAAGCTGTATTTTGACACATAAAGTAGTGGAGAATCACTAGGAAGTTGAATATATCTCATAGGAGTTAAGATGAAGATGCTATTCCACTTTCAAATCAGGTGATTTCAGTTTTCCTGTTTGGGAATATGACAACTTCTTCATCATTCTAATCAAAGTAGGATGAACCGTGATGTAAGAAGCTGTATTTGGGCACATAAAGTAGTGGAGAATCACTAGGAAGTTGAATAAATCTCATAAGAGTTAGGATGAAGAAGCTATCCCACTTTCAAATCAGGTGATTCGAGTTTTCCTGTTTGGGAATATGACAACTTCTTCGTCATTTTAATCAAACCAGGATTAACCGCGATGTAAGAAGCTGTATTTGGACACATAAAGTTGTGGAGAATCACTAGGAAGTTGAGTAAATCTCATAGGAGTTAGGATGAAGAAGCTATTCCACTTTAAAATCAGGTGATTCCAGTTTTCCTGTTTGGGAATATGACAACTTCTTCATCATTTTAATCAAACCAGGATGAACCGTGATGTAAGAAGCTGTATTTGGACACATAAAGTAGTGGAGAATCACTAGGAAGTTGAATAAATCTCATAGGAGTTAGGATGAAGAAGCTATCCCACTTTCAAATCAGGTGATTCCAGTTTTCCTGTTTGGGAATATGACAACTTCATCATCATTCTAATCAAAGTAGGATGAACCGTGATGTAAGAAGCTGTATTTGGACACATAAAGTAGTGGAGAATCACTAGGAAGTTGAATAAATCTCATAGGAGTTAGGATAAAGAAGCTATTCCACTTTCAAATCAGGTGATTCTAGTTTTCCTGTTTGGGAATATGACAACTTCTTCGTCTTTCTAATCAAACCAGGATGAACCGCGATGTAAGAAGCTGTATTTGGACACATAAAGTAGTGGAGAATCACGAGCAAGTTGAATAAATCTCATAGGAGTTAGGATGAAGAAGCTATCCCACTTTCAAATCAGGTGATTCCAGTTTTCTTGTTTGGGAATATGACAACTTCTTCATCATTTTAATCAAACCAGGAAGAACTGCGATGTAAGAAGCTGTATTTGGACACATAAAGTAGTGGAGAATCACTAGGAAGTTGAATATATCTCATAGGAGTTAAGATGAAGATGCTATTCCACTTTCAAATCAGGTGATTTCAGTTTTCCTGTTTGGGAATATGACAACTTCTTCATCATTCTAATCAAAGTAGGATGAACCGTGATGTAAGAAGCTGTATTTGGGCACATAAAGTAGTGGAGAATCACTAGGAAGTTGAATAAATCTCATAAGAGTTAGAATGATGAAGCTATCCCACTTTCAAATCAGGTGATTCGAGTTTTCCTGTTTGGGAATATGACAACTTCTTCGTCATTTTAATCAAACCAGGATTAACCGCGATGTAAGAAGCTGTATTTGGACACATAAAGTTGTGGAGAATCACTAGGAAGTTGAGTAAATCTCATACGAGTTAGGATGAAGAAGCTATTCCACTTTAAAATCAGGTGATTCCAGTTTTCCTGTTTGGGAATATGACAACTTCTTCGTCATTCTAATTAAACCAGGATGAACCGCGATGTAAGAAGCTGTATTTGGACACATAAAGTAGTGGAGAATCACGAGCAAGTTGAATAAATCTCATAGGAGTTAGGATGAAGAAGCTATCCCACTTTCAAATCAGGTGATTCCAGTTTTCCTGTTTGGGAATATGACAACTTCTTCATCATTTTAATCAAACTAGGAAGAACTGCGATGTAAGAAGCTGTATTTGGACACATAAAGTAGTGGAGAATCACTAGGAAGTTGAATATATCTCATAGGAGTTAAGATGAAGATGCTATTCCACTTTCAAATCAGGTGATTTCAGTTTTCCTGTTTGGGAATATGACAACTTCTTCATCATTCTAATCAAAGTAGGATGAACCGTGATGTAAGAAGCTGTATTTGGGCACATAAAGTAGTGGAGAATCACTAGGAAGTTGAATAAATCTCATAAGAGTTAGGATGAAGAATCTATCCCACTTTCAAATCAGGTGATTCGAGTTTTCCTGTTTGGGAATATGACAACTTCTTCGTCATTTTAATCAAACCAGGATTAACCGCGATGTAAGAAGCTGTATTTGGACACATAAAGTTGTGGAGAATCACTAGGAAGTTGAGTAAATCTCATAGGAGTTAGGATGAAGAAGCTATTCCACTTTAAAATCAGGTGATTCCAGTTTTCCTGTTTGGGAATATGACAACTTCTTCATCATTTTAATCAAACCAGGATGAACCGTGATGTAAGAAGCTGTATTTGGACACATAAAGTAGTGGAGAATCAATAGGAAGTTGAATATATCTCATAGGAGTTAGGATGAAGAAGCTATCCCACTTTCAAATCAGGTGATTCCAGTTTTCCTGTTTGGGAATATGACAACTTCTTCATCATTCTAATTAAAGTAGGATGAACCGCGATGTAAGAAGCTGTATTTGGACACATAAAGTAGTGGAGAATCACTAGGAAATTGAATAAATCTCATAGGAGTTAGGATGAAGAAGCTATCCCACTTTCAAATCAGGTGATTCCATGTTTCCTGTTTGGGAATATGACAACTTCTTCGTCATTATAATCAAACCAGGATGAACCGCGATGTAAGAAGCTGTATTTGGACACATAAAGTAGTGGAGAATCACGAGCAAGTTGAATAAATCTCATAGGAGTTAGGATGAAGAAGCTATCCCACTTTCAAATCAGGTGATTTCAGTTTTCCTGTTTGGGAATATGACAACTTCTTCATCATTTTAATCAAACCAGGATGAACCGCAATGTAAGAAGCTGTATTTGGACACATAAAGTAGTGGAGAATCACTAGGAAGTTGAATATATCTCATAGGAGTTAAGATGAAGATGCTATTCCACTTTCAAATCAGGTGATTTCAGTTTTCCTGTTTGGGAATATGACAACTTCTTCATCATTCTAATTAAAGTAGGATGAACCGCGATGTAAGAAGCTGTATTTGGACACATAAAGTTGTGGAGAATCACTAGGAAGTTGAATAAATCTCATAGGAGTTAAGATGAAGAAGCTATTCCACTTTCAAATCAGGTGATTCCAGTTTTCCTGTTTGGGAATATGACAACTTCTTCATCATTCTAATCAAAGTAGGATGAACCGCGATGTAAGAAGCTGTATTTGGACAAATAAAGTAGTGTAGAATCACTAGGAAGTTGAATAAATCTCAAAGGAGTTAGGATGAAGAAGCTATCCCACTTTCAAATCAGGTGATTCCAAGTTTCCTGTTTGGGAATATGACAACTTCTTCGTCATTCTAATCAAACCAGGATGAACCGCGATGTAAGAAGCTGTATTTGGACACATAAAGTAGTGGAGAATCACGAGCAAGTTGAATAAATCTCATAGGAGTTAGGATGAAGAAGCTATCCCACTTTCAAATCAGGTGATTCAAGTTTTCCTGTTTGGGAATATGACAACTTCTTCATCATTTTAATCAAACCAGGAAGAACTGCGATGTAAGAAGCTGTATTTGGACACATAAAGTAGTGGAGAATCACTAGGAAGTTGAATATATCTCATAGGAGTTAAGATGAAGATGCTATTCCACTTTCAAATCAGGTGATTTCAGTTTTCCTGTTTGGGAATATGACAACTTCTTCATCATTCTAATCAAAGTAGGATGAACCGTGATGTAAGAAGCTGTATTTGGGCACATAAAGTAGTGGAGAATCACTAGGAAGTTGAATAAATCTCATAAGAGTTAGGATGAAGAAGCTATCCCACTTTCAAATCAGGTGATTCGAGTTTTCCTGTTTGGGAATATGACAACTTCTTCGTCATTTTAATCAAACCAGGATTAACCGCGATGTAAGAAGCTGTATTTGGACACATAAAGTTGTGGAGAATCACTAGGAAGTTGAGTAAATCTCATAGGAGTTAGGATGAAGAAGCTATTCCACTTTAAAATCAGGTGATTCCAGTTTTCCTGTTTGGGAATATGACAACTTCTTCAACATTTTAATCAAACCAGGAAGAACTGCGATGTAAGAAGCTGTATTTGGACACATAAAGTAGTGGAGAATCACTAGGAAGTTGAATATATCTCATAGGAGTTAAGATGAAGATGCTATTCCACTTTCAAATCAGGTGATTTCAGTTTTCCTGTTTGGGAATATGACAACTTCTTCATCATTCTAATCAAAGTAGGATGAACCGTGATGTAAGAAGCTGTATTTGGGCACATAAAGTAGTGGAGAATCACTAGGAAGTTGAATAAATCTCATAAGAGTTAGGATGAAGAAGCTATCCCACTTTCAAATCAGGTGATTCGAGTTTTCCTGTTTGGGAATATGACAACTTCTTCGCATTTTAATCAAACCAGGATTAACCGCGATGTAAGAAGCTGTATTTGGACACATAAAGTTGTGGAGAATCACTAGGAAGTTGAGTAAATCTCATACGAGTTAGGATGAAGAAGCTATTCCACTTTAAAATCAGGTGATTCCAGTTTCCTGTTTGGGAATATGACAACTTCTTCGTCATTCTAATCAAACCAGGATGAACCGCGATGTAAGAAGCTGTATTTGGACACATAAAGTAGTGGAGAATCACGAGCAAGTTGAATAAATCTCATAGGAGTTAGGATGAAGAAACTATCCCACTTTCAAATCAGGTGATTCCAGTTTTCCTGTTTGGGAATATGACAACTTCTTCATCATTTTAATCAAACCAGGAAGAACTGCGATGTAAGAAGCTGTATTTGGACACATAAAGTAGTGGAGAATCACTAGGAAGTTGAATATATCTCATAGGAGTTAAGATGAAGATGCTATTCCACTTTCAAATCAGGTGATTTCAGTTTTCCTGTTTGGGAATATGACAACTTCTTCATCATTCTAATTAAAGTAGGATGAACCGCGATGTAAGAAGCTGTATTTGGACACATAAAGTTGTGGAGAATCACTAGGAAGTTGAATAAATCTCATAGGAGTTAAGATGAAGAAGCTATTCCACTTTCAAATCAGGTGATTCCAGTTTTCCTGTTTGGGAATATGACAACTTCTTCATCATTCTAATCAAAGTAGGATGAACCGCGATGTAAGAAGCTGTATTTGGACAAATAAAGTAGTGTAGAATCACTAGGAAGTTGAATAAATCTCAAAGGAGTTAGGATGAAGAAGCTATCCCACTTTCAAATCAGGTGATTCCAAGTTTCCTGTTTGGGAATATGACAACTTCTTCGTCATTCTAATCAAACCAGGATGAACCGCGATGTAAGAAGCTGTATTTGGACACATAAAGTAGTGGAGAATCACGAGCAAGTTGAATAAATCTCATAGGAGTTAGGATGAAGAAGCTATCCCACTTTCAAATCAGGTGATTCAAGTTTTCCTGTTTGGGAATATGACAACTTCTTCATCATTTTAATCAAACCAGGAAGAACTGCGATGTAAGAAGCTGTATTTGGACACATAAAGTAGTGGAGAATCACTAGGAAGTTGAATATATCTCATAGGAGTTAAGATGAAGATGCTATTCCACTTTCAAATCAGGTGATTTCAGTTTTCCTGTTTGGGAATATGACAACTTCTTCATCATTCTAATCAAAGTAGGATGAACCGTGATGTAAGAAGCTGTATTTGGGCACATAAAGTAGTGGAGAATCACTAGGAAGTTGAATAAATCTCATAAGAGTTAGGATGAAGAAGCTATCCCACTTTCAAATCAGGTGATTCGAGTTTTCCTGTTTGGGAATATGACAACTTCTTCGTCATTTTAATCAAACCAGGATTAACCGCGATGTAAGAAGCTGTATTTGGACACATAAAGTTGTGGAGAATCACTAGGAAGTTGAGTAAATCTCATAGGAGTTAGGATGAAGAAGCTATTCCACTTTAAAATCAGGTGATTCCAGTTTTCCTTTTTGGGAATATGACAACTTCTTCAACATTTTAATCAAACCAGGAAGAACTGCGATGTAAGAAGCTGTATTTGGACACATAAAGTAGTGGAGAATCACTAGGAAGTTGAATATATCTCATAGGAGTTAAGATGAAGATGCTATTCCACTTTCAAATCAGGTGATTTCAGTTTTCCTGTTTGGGAATATGACAACTTCTTCATCATTCTAATCAAAGTAGGATGAACCGTGATGTAAGAAGCTGTATTTGGGCACATAAAGTAGTGGAGAATCACTAGGAAGTTGAATAAATCTCATAAGAGTTAGGATGAAGAAGCTATCCCACTTTCAAATCAGGTGATTCGAGTTTTCCTGTTTGGGAATATGACAACTTCTTCGCATTTTAATCAAACCAGGATTAACCGCGATGTAAGAAGCTGTATTTGGACACATAAAGTTGTGGAGAATCACTAGGAAGTTGAGTAAATCTCATACGAGTTAGGATGAAGAAGCTATTCCACTTTAAAATCAGGTGATTCCAGTTTTCCTGTTTGGGAATATGACAACTTCTTCGTCATTCTAATCAAACCAGGATGAACCGCGATGTAAGAAGCTGTATTTGGACACATAAAGTAGTGGAGAATCACGAGCAAGTTGAATAAATCTCATAGGAGTTAGGATGAAGAAACTATCCCACTTTCAAATCAGGTGATTCCAGTTTTCCTGTTTGGGAATATGACAACTTTTTCATCATTTTAATCAAACCAGGAAGAACTGCGATGTAAGAAGCTGTATTTGGACACATAAAGTAGTGGAGAATCACTAGGAAGTTGAATATATCTCATAGGAGTTAAGATGAAGATGCTATTCCACTTTCAAATCAGGTGATTTCAGTTTTCCTGTTTGGGAATATGACAACTTCTTCATCATTCTAATTAAAGTAGGATGAACCGCGATGTAAGAAGCTGTATTTGGACACATAAAGTTGTGGAGAATCACTAGGAAGTTGAATAAATCTCATAGGAGTTAAGATGAAGAAGCTATTCCACTTTCAAATCAGGTGATTCCAGTTTTCCTGTTTGGGAATATGACAACTTCTTCATCATTCTAATCAAAGTAGGATGAACCGCGATGTAAGAAGCTGTATTTGGACAAATAAAGTAGTGTAGAATCACTAGGAAGTTGAATAAATCTCAAAGGAGTTAGGATGAAGAAGCTATCCCACTTTCAAATCAGGTGATTCCAAGTTTCCTGTTTGGGAATATGACAACTTCTTCGTCATTCTAATCAAACCAGGATGAACCGCGATGTAAGAAGCTGTATTTGGACACATAAAGTAGTGGAGAATCACGAGCAAGTTGAATAAATCTCATAGGAGTTAGGATGAAGAAGCTATCCCACTTTCAAATCAGGTGATTCAAGTTTTCCTGTTTGGGAATATGACAACTTCTTCATCATTTTAATCAAACCAGGAAGAACTGCGATGTAAGAAGCTGTATTTGGACACATAAAGTAGTGGAGAATCACTAGGAAGTTGAATATATCTCATAGGAATTAAGATGAAGATGCTATTCCACTTTCAAATCAGGTGATTTCAGTTTTCCTGTTTGGGAATATGACAACTTCTTCATCATTCTAATCAAAGTAGGATGAACCGTGATGTAAGAAGCTGTATTTGGGCACATAAAGTAGTGGAGAATCACTAGGAAGTTGAATAAATCTCATAAGAGTTAGGATGAAGAAGCTATCCCACTTTCAAATCAGGTGATTCGAGTTTTCCTGTTTGGGAATATGACAACTTCTTCGTCATTTTAATCAAACCAGGATTAACCGCGATGTAAGAAGCTGTATTTGGACACATAAAGTTGTGGAGAATCACTAGGAAGTTGAGTAAATCTCATAGGAGTTAGGATGAAGAAGCTATTCCACTTTAAAATCAGGTGATTCCAGTTTTCCTGTTTGGGAATATGACAACTTCTTCAACATTTTAATCAAACCAGGAAGAACTGCGATGTAAGAAGCTGTATTTGGACACATAAAGTAGTGGAGAATCACTAGGAAGTTGAATATATCTCATAGGAGTTAAGATGAAGATGCTATTCCACTTTCAAATCAGGTGATTTCAGTTTTCCTGTTTGGGAATATGACAACTTCTTCATCATTCTAATCAAAGTAGGATGAACCGTGATGTAAGAAGCTGTATTTGGGCACATAAAGTAGTGGAGAATCACTAGGAAGTTGAATAAATCTCATAAGAGTTAGGATGAAGAAGCTATCCCACTTTCAAATCAGGTGATTCGAGTTTTCCTGTTTGGGAATATGACAACTTCTTCGCATTTTAATCAAACCAGGATTAACCGCGATGTAAGAAGCTGTATTTGGACACATAAAGTTGTGGAGAATCACTAGGAAGTTGAGTAAATCTCATATGAGTTAGGATGAAGAAGCTATTCCACTTTAAAATCAGGTGATTCCAGTTTTCCTGTTTGGGAATATGACAACTTCTTCGTCATTCTAATCAAACCAGGATGAACCGCGATGTAAGAAGCTGTATTTGGACACATAAAGTAGTGGAGAATCACGAGCAAGTTGAATAAATCTCATAGGAGTTAGGATGAAGAAACTATCCCACTTTCAAATCAGGTGATTCCAGTTTTCCTGTTTGGGAATATGACAACTTCTTCATCATTTTAATCAAACCAGGAAGAACTGCGATGTAAGAAGCTGTATTTGGACACATAAAGTAGTGGAGAATCACTAGGAAGTTGAATATATCTCATAGGAGTTAAGATGAAGATGCTATTCCACTTTCAAATCAGGTGATTTCAGTTTTCCTGTTTGGGAATATGACAACTTCTTCATCATTCTAATCAAAGTAGGATGAACCGTGATGTAAGAAGCTGTATTTGGGCACATAAAGTAGTGGAGAATCACTAGGAAGTTGAATAAATCTCATAAGAGTTAGGATGAAGAAGCTATCCCACTTTCAAATCAGGTGATTCGAGTTTTCCTGTTTGGGAATATGACAACTTCTTCGTCATTTTAATCAAACCAGGATTAACCGCGATGTAAGAAGCTGTATTTGGACACATAAAGTTGTGGAGAATCACTAGGAAGTTGAGTAAATCTCATAGGAGTTAGGATGAAGAAGCTATTCCACTTTAAAATCAGGTGATTCCAGTTTTCCTGTTTGGGAATATGACAACTTCTTCATCATTTTAATCAAACCAGGATGAACCGTGATGTAAGAAGCTGTATTTGGACACATAAAGTAGTGGAGAATCAATAGGAAGTTGAATATATCTCATAGGAGTTAGGATGAAGAAGCTATCCCACTTTCAAATCAGGTGATTCCAGTTTTCCTGTTTGGGAATATGACAACTTCTTCATCATTCTAATTAAAGTAGGATGAACCGCGATGTAAGAAGCTGTATTTGGACACATAAAGTAGTGGAGAATCACTAGGAAATTGAATAAATCTCATAGGAGTTAGGATGAAGAAGCTATCCCACTTTCAAATCAGGTGATTCCATGTTTCCTGTTTGGGAATATGACAACTTCTTCGTCATTATAATCAAACCAGGATGAACCGCGATGTAAGAAGCTGTATTTGGACACATAAAGTAGTGGAGAATCACGAGCAAGTTGAATAAATCTCATAGGAGTTAGGATGAAGAAGCTATCCCACTTTCAAATCAGGTGATTTCAGTTTTCCTGTTTGGGAATATGACAACTTCTTCATCATTTTAATCAAACCAGGATGAACCGCAATGTAAGAAGCTGTATTTGGACACATAAAGTAGTGGAGAATCACTAGGAAGTTGAATATATCTCATAGGAGTTAAGATGAAGATGCTATTCCACTTTCAAATCAGGTGATTTCAGTTTTCCTGTTTGGGAATATGACAACTTCTTCATCATTCTAATTAAAGTAGGATGAACCGTGATGTAAGAAGCTGTATTTGGACACATAAAGTTGTGGAGAATCACTAGGAAGTTGAATAAATCTCATAGGAGTTAAGATGAAGAAGCTATTCCACTTTCAAATCAGGTGATTCCAGTCATCTTGATCCCACTTCTCTTGATCTACCACCATCAGCTCTTGACCGCCTTCTCCTTCTTTAGCTGATAGTTTTAGTGATGTTAAAACTAATCTGAGTGTTTAGAGAAGATTAGAATGAGTTTAGAAAAGATTAAAGTCTGAAATAAGATTTGGAGTCTAGAGAGAGTTTTAGAAAGACTAAGAGAGACTCATAACTTGCTTGATTGTATTAATGAGAGTGTTTACAACTTTATAAGAGAAGAGACAAGGGTTTTCGTAGCTAAGAGGATAAGGTAAGCATGTGGAGTCAATGGCCATTTCAAACTCGTCCAATGAGGTGAGCCGCGCGTGTGAGCCTTCATTAGCTGGCTCATACCTTTTGCTTTTCCGTGTCCAGCTGTGCCAGCCTGTCCAAGACTCTCCCTTATCCTTTCCAACGGTCTGATCCATCCACAAAGGCCAAGGTAACTTCTCCTCTTTACTTAAGTAACTCGGATAACTTATGGTGAGGTTTGGTTGAGCTTTGGTCGATCCTATCTTGTACGGCCTGTCCTGTCATGTACGGCCATGTACGGCCTTGTACGGACAGGCTGATCCCAAAGCTCCCAAACCTTCCTATCCTTCCTCTTCTTCATTCTACTTAACCCTCATCTCCATTCTTCACTTGACACTCTTCATCTCAACATTAGCAACTGGTTTCGGAGCTCCATCTGAGATATGGCTCCATAAACCCTTGCTCCCAACTGCCGCTTTCACCAAGCGAGACCACAACAGGTAGTTAGTACCACCCTTCAACGTAACCGCAACCGAGAGAGCCTTGCTCTTGCTTTCTTCCATTCCAAATGCTTAAGAACAACCGTAAATGAAATGAAGCTGAAGATTACTGAGATTTAGAAACCAAGAATTTGGGAACAACGTAACCACTTTCAAATCAGTTGATTCCAGTTTCCCAATTTGGGAATAGGACAGCTTGTTCGTCGTTCCAATCAAGCCAGGATGAATCACTTGGTGAGAAGCTTGATTTGGGTACATAAAGTGGTGTAGAATCACCAGGAAGTTGAATAAATCTCATAGGAGTGGGGATGAAGAAGTTATCTCACTTTCAAATAAGGTGATTCCAGTTTCCCAGTTTGGGAATATGACAGCTTTTTCGTCGTTCGAATCAAACCAGGATGAATCACTTTGTGAGAAACTTGATTTGGATACATAAAATGGTGGAGAATCACCAGGCAGTTGAATAAATATCATAAGAGTTGGGATGAATAAATTATCCCACTTTCAAATCAGGTGAGTCCAGTTTCCCAATTTGGGAATAGCACAGTTTCTTCGTCGTTCCAATCAAACCAGGATGAATCACTTTGTAAGAAGCTTGATTTGGATACATAAAGTGGTGGAGAATCACCAAGAAATTGAATAAATCTCATAGGAGTTGGCAAGAAGAAGTTATCCCACTTTCAAATCAGGTGATTCGAGTTTCCCAGTTTGGGAATAACACAGCTTCTTCGTCGTTCCAATCAAACCAGGATGAATCACTTTGTGAAAAGCTTGATTTGGATACACAAAGTGGTGGAGAATCACCAGGAAGTTGAATAAATCTCATAGGAGTTGGCATGAAGAAGTTATCCCACTTTCAAATCGGGTGATTCCAGTTTCCCAGTTCGGGAATAGCACAGCTTCTTCTTCGTTCCAATCAAACCAGGATGAATCAATTTGTGAAAAGCTTGATTTGGATACATAAACTGGTGGAGAATCACCTGGAAGTTGAATAAATCTCATAGGAGTTGGCTTGAAGAATTTATCCCACTTTCAAATCAGGTGATTCTAGTTTCTCAGTTTGGGAATAGCACAGCTTCTTCGTCGTTCCAATCAAACCAGGATGAATCACTTTGTAAGAAGCTTGATTTGGATACATAAAGTGGTGGAGAATCACCAGGAAGTTGAATAAATCTCATAGAAGTTGGCATGAAGAATTTATCCCACTTTCAAATTAGGTGATTCCAGTTTCCCAGTTTGGGAATAGGACAGCTTGTTCGTCGTTCCAATCAAGCCCGGATGAATCACTTGGTGAGAAGCTTGATTTGGATACATAAAGTGGTGTAGAATCACCAGGAAGTTGAATAAATCTCATAGGAGTGGGGATAAAGAAGTTATCCCACTTTCAAATAAGGTGATTCATGTTTCCCACTTTGGGAATAGGATAGCTTTTTCGTCGTTCAAATCAAACCAGGATGAATCACCTTGTAAGAAGCTTGATTTGGATACATAAAGTTGTGGAGAATCATCAGGAAGTTGAATAAATCTCATAGGAGTTGGCAAGAAGAAGTTATCCCACTTTCAAATCAGGTGATTCCAGTTTCCCAGTTTGGGAATAGCACAGCTTCTTCGTCGTTCCAATCAAACCATGATGAATCACTTTGTGAGAAGCTTTATTTGGATACATAAAGTGGTGGAGAATCACCAGGAAGTTTAATAAATCTCGTAGGAGTTTGGATGAAGAAGTTATCTCACTTTCAAATCAGGTGATTCCAGTTTCCTAGTTTGGGAATAGCACAGCTTCTTCGTCGTTCCAATCAAACCAGGATGAATCACTTTGTAAGAAGCTTGATTTGGATACATAATGTTGTGGAGAATCATCAGGAAGTTGAATAAATCTCATAGGAGTTGGCAAGAAGAAGTTATCCCACTTTCAAATCATGTGATTCCAGTTTCCCAGTTTGGGAATAGCACAGCTTCTTCGTCGTTCCAGTCAAACCATGATGAATCACTTTGTGAGAAGCTTGATTTGGATACATAAAGTGGTGGAGAATCACCAGGAAGTTGAATAAATCTCATAGGAGTTGGCAAGAAGAAGTTATCCCACTTTCAAATCAGGTGATTCCAGTTTCCCAGTTTGGGAATAACACAGCTTCTTCGTCGTTCCAATCAAACCAGGATGAATCACTTTGTGAGAAGCTTGATTTGGATACATAAAGTGGTGGAGAATCACCAGGAAGTTGAATAAATCTCATAGGAGTTGGCAAGAAGAAGTTATCCCACTTTCAAATCAGGTGATTCCAGTTTCCCAGTTTGGGAATAACACAGCTTCTTCGTCGTTCCAATCAAACCAGGATGAATCACTTTGTGAGAAGCTTGATTTGGATACATAAAGTGGTGGAGAATCACCAGGAAGTTGAATAAATCTCATAGGAGTTGGGATGAAGAAGTTATCCCACTTTCAAATCAGGTGATTCCAGTTTCCCAGTTTGGGAATAGCACAGCTTCTTCGTCGTTCCAATCAAACCAGGATGAATCACTTTGTAAGAAGCTTGATTTGGATACATAAAGTGGTGGAGAATCACCAGGAAGTTGAATAAATCTCATAGGAGTTGGCATGAAGAAGTTATCCCACTTTCAAATCAGGTGATTCCAGTTTCCAAGTTTGGGAATAGCACAGCTTCTTCGTCGTTCCAATCAAACCAGGATGAATCACTTTGTGAGAAGCTTGATTTGGATACATAAAGTGGTGGAGAATCACCAGGAAGTTGAATAAATCTCATAGGAGTTGGCATGAAGAATTTATCCCACTTTCAAATCAGGTGATTCCAGTTTCCTAGTTTGGGAATAGCACAGCTTCTTCGTCGTTCCAATCAAACCAGGATGAATCACTTTGTAAGAAGCTTGATTTGGATACATAAAGTGGTGGAGAATCACCAGGAAGTTGAATAAATCTCATAGGAGTTGGCATGAAGAAGTTATCCCACTTTCAAATCAGGTGATTCCAGTTTCCAAGTTTGGGAATAGCACAGCTTCTTCGTCGTTCCAATCAAACCAGGATGAATCACTTTGTGAGAAGCTTGATTTGGATACATAAAGTGGTGGAGAATCACCAGGAAGTTGAATAAATCTCATAGGAGTTGGGATGAAGAAGTTATCCCACTTTCAAATCAGGTGATTCCAGTTTCCCAGTTTGGGAATAGGACAGCTTCTTCGTCGTTCCAATCAAACCAGGATGAATCACTTTGTGAAAAGCTTGATTTGGATACATAAAGTGGTGGAGAATCACCAGGAAGTTGAATAAATCTCATAGGAGTTGGGATGAAGAAGTTATCCCACTTTCAAATCAGGTGATTCCAGTTTCCCAGTTTGGGAATAGCACAGCTTCTTCGTCGTTCCAATCAAACCAGGATGAATCACTTTGTAAGAAGCTTGATTTGGATACATAAAGTGGTGGAGAATCACCAGGAAGTTGAATAAATCTCATAGGAGTTGGGATGAAGAAGTTATCCCACTTTCAAATCAGGTGATTCCAGTTTCCCATTTGGGAATAGGACAGCTTCTTCGTCGTTCCAATCAAACCAGGATGAATCACTTGGTGAGAAGCTTGATTTGGATACATAAAGTGGTGGAGAATCACCAGGAAGTTGAATAAATCTCATAGGAGTTGGCATGAAGAAGTTATCCCACTTTCAAATCAGGTGATTCCAGTTTCCCAGTTTGGGAATAGCACAGCTTCTTCGTCGTTCCAATCAAACCAGGATGAATCACTTTGTGAGAAGCTTGATTTGGATACATAAAGTGGTGGAGAATCACCAGGAAGTTGAATAAATCTCATAGGAGTTGGGATGAAGAAGTTATCCCACTTTCAAATCAGGTGATTCCAGTTTCCCAGTTTGGGAATAGCACAGCTTCTTCGTCGTTCCAATCAAACCAGGATGAATCACTTTGTAAGAAGCTTGATTTGGATACATAAAGTGGTGGAGAATCACCAGGAAGTTGAATAAATCTCATAGGAGTTGGCATGAAGAATTTATCCCACTTTCAAATCAGGTGATTCCAGTTTCCAGTTTGGGAATAGCACAGCTTCTTCGTCGTTCCAATCAAACCAGGATGAATCACTTTGTGAGAAGCTTGATTTGGATACATAAAGTGGTGGAGAATCACCAGGAAGTTGAATAAATCTCATAGGAGCTGGCAAGAAGAAATTATCCTACTTTCAAATCAGGTGATTCCAGTTTCCCAGTTTGGGAATAACACAGCTTCTTCGTCGTTCCAATCAAACCAGGATGAAAAACTTTGTGAGAAGCTTGATTTGGATACATAAAGTGGTGGAGAATCACCAGGAAGTTGAATAAATCTCATAGGAGTTGGGATGAAGAAGTTATCCCACTTTCAAATCAGGTGATTCTTGTTTCCCAGTTTGGGAATAGGACAGCTTCTTCGTCGTTCCAATCAAACCAAGATGAATCACCTTGTGAAAAGCTTGATTTGGATACATAAAGTGGTGGAGAATCACCAGGAAGTTGAATAAATCTCATAGGAGTTGGGATGAAGAAGTTATCCCACTTTCAAATCAGGTGATTCCAGTTTCCCAGTTTGGGAATAGCACAGCTTCTTCGTCGTTCTAATCAAACCAGGATGAATAACTTTGTAAGATGCTTGATTTGGATATATAAAGTGGTGGAGAATCACCAGGAAGTTGAATAAATCTCATAGGAGTTAGGATGAAAAAGTTATCCCACTTTCAAATCATGTGATTCCAGTTTCCCAATTTGGGAATAGGACAGCTTGTTCGTCGTTCCAATCAAGCCAGGATGAATCACTTGGTGAGAACCTTGATTTGGATACATAAACTGGTGGAGAATCATCAGGAAGTTGAATAAATCTCATAGGAGTTGGCATGAAGAAGTTATCCCACTTTCAAATCAGGTGATTCCAGTTTCCCAGTTCGGGAATAGCACAGCTTCTTCGTCGTTCCAATCAAACCAGGATTAATCACTTTGTGAGAAGCTTGATTTGGATACATAAAGTGGTGGAGAATCACCAGGAAGTTGAATAAATCTCATAGGAGTTGGGATGAAGAAGTTATCCCACTTTCAAATCAGGTGATTCCAGTTTCCTAGTTTGGGAATAGCACAGCTTCTTCGTCGTTCCAATCAAACCAGGATGAATCACTTTGTAAGAAGCTTGATTTGGATACATAAAGTGGTGGAGAATCACCAGGAAGTTGAATAAATCTCATAGGAGTTGGCATGAAGAATTTATCCCACTTTCAAATCAGGTGATTCCAGTTTCCAAGTTTGGGAATAGCATAGCTTATTCGTCGTTCCAATAAAACCATGATGAATCACATTGTGAGAAGCTTGATTTGGATACATAAAGTGGTGGAGAATCACCAGGAAGTTGAATAAATCTCATAGGAGCTGGCAAGAAGAAGTTATCCTACTTTCAAATCAGGTGATTCCAGTTTCCCAGTTTGGGAATAACACAGCTGTTGAACTGAAGAGAAGATAGAGCTTGTACAATAAAAGGGCAAGCTCTAGAAGATGTCCAGAAGAGTTCAATCAAGCTTCATAAGTGATTAGAAGCTGATGCAAAGAAGAGTTAAGATCTAAGAAGTGTCTTGAAGGTGTATACAAGACATTGGAGGAGTTTGGGAGATTATGGTCGATGGTGCAAAGTTAGGGATCGGCCTGTACGGACGGACGTACGGACGGTACGGACCGTACGGACATGATCGACCCAAAACTTATCAGGTAGACCATTTGAGCACATTTGAGGAATGTGCAATCTTAGGGCACAAGGTGTACGGTCCTGACATCCGTACAGCCAAGTCTGATCATGTCTTGGGAGACAAGGCAAGGAGAAGGGCGTGTGAGACTATCCAAGGGAGAAAGATCCATTTGGCATATTCAAAGATGCCTTAGGAAGCAACCAGGAAGGTGCCTTTCTCTCCAGCTCACACAGACCAATCACAGCCAAGTATTCAGTCCACAAGACAGCTCATGACAGCCTGTAAAGGCCAGACACGCCAAAGACTCCCATTGGCCAAGCATGTGATGATTCTGGTCCATAGAATTCAAATGGACGCTCCCCTTTATGCTGACTTCACATGCTTAGGTTATCTGATGAATCCAGCCTCCATTTATGTATTTAAGCTTCTTGTAAACAATTGAAAACATTAAGTGAGTAAGGGGGTTTCCCTTCTCCTTCATGAAACTAAGTCTTGTTCTTGAATCTAAACACCAATCTCTAGTCTCTTATTCTCTCAGTCTCTCTAGTCTCTTAATCTCTGTTCCTAAGTCTTTTATACACTCTCATTAATTCATCTTTCTAAATTACCTAGAACAAGCTCTCATCTTTCTCTATTTGAGTTTATACACACACACATACAATCAGAGTAAAGATCTCTATAAAACTCATATGGTATCAGAGCCAGGTTCATCAGAACCTGAGCTGTAGCTTCTGCAAATCACTTGCTCTCACCTCAGCTCAAAATCCAAACCCTTGAAGAACTCTCCATCCGTTCAGTTTCTTGTGAAGAAGAAAGGCTGAAGCTTGGCGAGTCTCTTAGTACCTCATCCCGTCTCTCAGCTAGTCATATCAGTACCTGATGAAGAGGAAATGAAGATCCAAAGCTGTTGGCGGGTTGATGAATTAAGAAAGGAGGGGTCTTTTAAGTTGTTGGTACAAGATGGTGGCTATGTACTGGAAGAGAGAGAGATGGGCGACAAGCTAGACTCTCAGATACAACAAAAGCCAAGGCTGTGTCATAAAATGCAAAAGGAATCAACCTGGTTCCTTGTTGTAAGCGATTCTATAAACCATCTTGATAATGAGCTTGTGTTGTTGACTGATTGTGATGTTGTGATGTGAGTGGAAACCTGAGGATTGTTTAAAAGATTGCTAAAATGAAGTTGCCTTAGAATCTGTCCCAGGATACTATAAGAGTCTTGTTTGGGTATTGAAATTATTTAATAAGCTTAGCACCGGTTCATAGTGATGCTTGTTATGATTAATTGAATCTGCTTGCATACATGGATTGAAACTGAATTTAAAAGCTGTTGCATATAGTCTTGTGGCTGTCTTACATTGAAGCATTAGATTCATGTCTAACGTGCTGAGTAAAGAAGCTTTAAAAGTGCCTAAGTAACTTGTCTTGAATCTGGTAGGATCTTGCATGTACTTAGAGAGTTGGTTTGCAAAGAATAGAACTTGATAATGCCTTGTGTCTATCTGTTGCATTGCTTGTGATATTGGGAATCAAATTTGATGATTTATTAATCAAGTTTTGAAATCAATACTATTGAAAATGGTGAAATGGTTAATGACAGTTCTAAATGAAACTTGTCTTGCTAAGATGATAGATTATACTATCTAATCATACTTGCTGTCATGAGTAGAAACTGATTAAGATTAATGCATACTGTCTTGTTACTGCCTTGTATTGTTGCATTCAGATTAAAAGTCTAAGTAGCATATTAAGGAGTGGTTAAAATTGCCTAATACTTTGACTTGAATCTTATAAGGTCTTGCTTAGTATTTAGAGAATGGTTGCTTGCATAGATAAGAACTTGACATTGTCTTGAGTCTATCTAATGCTATAAAGCTTGAGACATTGGTGATCAAACTTGATGAAGTCAAGGATTGATCCCAATGCAATTGTGTCTTATCTTTGCTGGAGTTTGAGTGGTGTTTCAGGTTCACAAGAAGTGTTCTTTGCTCACCATCCATCCAAGTAGAAGAGGAAGACTTTGCCATTGTTAAAGTAATGGAGAAAGACTTGTGTGTATGGCCGGTTGAGATAGCGCAGCTAATGATAGTGATGTGCTCCTGGTTCATGGAGACACACAAGTAAAGGTCATCACCTAAGTCTTGGGGAGACTGATGACCTGAAGGCATTGGAGCTGAAGGCAATGGCAGATCGGTTGGGTTAAGCGCAGCTGTAGGTAGTGATGCGCTCCCGGTTTGAAGTCTCATTGAGGCTCACTTCAAGCTTGCACCTATACTAAGTCAAGCTTGAGGTGTGGATTCAAGTGAGCTACCAGAAGATCCTCTAAGCTCAATGACCTGGTTCCTCAAGGCCATTGCAAGCTGATCATGTGTAGATGCAGCCGAAGTAGAGGGAAGAAGAAAGCGACTCAATGAGCTTCTAATAAGAAGTACTTGGAGAGTAAGCTGAGGTATCTCCTCAGTGCAATGGTGGTTAAGTGGGGAGTAAGCATCAAGTCTGAAGAAGATGGAGGTGTTCCCACAAGGTTGTTCATGAAGCTTAGTAAGCACTCAAGCTTGGACCTTCCCTATACTCGGTCTCAAGCTTGAGAGGAGTGAGCTTGTGTGATGAAAGGAGAAGCTGTTAAGCTTAGCAAGTGAGGACTCAAGTGGCAAAATGAAGAGACCACTCCTCACCATCTTAAACAAGGGAGTAAACCTAGTCTCATCTATTTTTTTTTTATATAGAGTTTATAGCTTCTAGTAGAATGTCTAGGCTAATTGCACTGGAAATATTTTGCGGCTGCATTGTCTTATTGATATTAAGTAATGTCTAGAGTCCCAAAATCTCATGTTCTGTTCATTGCATTGTCTTGTATATTGCCATAGCTTGAAATCATCATGAATGTGTTGTAGAATTGAGTAGAATGTCTCTGCTGCTTGCATCATGATTGATAAGCTGTTTTGCATACATAAGCATGTCTCATACTGTCTAAGTTCAATCCTATTGTTGTCTGATGCTATTGCCTATGTTTAATCCATCATTGATGTCTTACATCAATTAGAAACTGTCTAAGTTGCTTGCATCATTGGTATTGATTGGAACTGTTGTGCATAGCTTTAATATTGCTCATGGATTGAACCTGTTGCATTCATATAGCTAAAAGCTTTAAGATTGTGCATTCATGTAGTAATGCATTTAAAAATGAGCCTAAATTGCAAATGTACTGATAAGCTTGCATTGCATTTAGAGAACTTAAAATAGAACTTGCATTGTCATTGTTAGAGATTGAAATCTACTTGTCTTGACTCAGTCCAGGTTGCTATGCCATAGTTGAATCCATCAGTGATGTCTTATACGCATTTAGAAGTATGTCTAAGCTATTTGAATCATTGGCTTTGATAAAACTAGTGAGCATAAGCATGAATTGAGTCACTCTTGTCGCCTTGATTGCATAAGTATCATCTAGGCTTGTATTTCATTTGGGTTAAATCTATTTCATTCATATAGTGAGTATGTAACCTAATGCATTCATTTATTGTTGCATTTAAAAAAAAAAAAAAAAACTGAATTGATTGTCTTTGCTTGATTGTCTTGATTGTCTAGCTTATTTCAAGTATCATATATTATTGTGGCATTGGTGATCAAACAGGATGGATAATCTTGGTTTGATCCCAATGGGATGATCTGATCTTGCATTGAGTTGTGGTGGTGTTAGGTACACAAGGAATGTGATACATGTAACTCAGCCAACAACCAAGAATGTAAAGACAAAGGTCTTGTGCCATTGCATATCATCACTAGGACATGTTAGTCCATAATCTACAGGAAGTGTAGTGTGATTGAGTATGCAATGAGAGATGGCCATTGCATAATACCATTGGACATATCTAGTCCTTAGTCTACAGGAAGTGTAGCATGGGTCATTATGCAATGAGAGGTGTGTCTTGTGAGACTCTCTATGGTGATTCAAACACCCTAGTTCCTGGTTAAGGAAGAGAGTAAACTCACAAGAAGAAAGCTATCATGAAAGATGATAGTTATTAGACCATGGAGATGCATAGGATCATCACAAGCTTAGCTCCTTCTAGTCTCGGTTCTAAGCTTGAGGGGGAGTCTTAATGCATATGATCCATGGTCAGTAACAAGTCTTTGCAAAGGCTTCTACAAGGATCATCAACCGGACCAAGTCAGTGGCGTGTCTAGGCAAGAGGCTGTTCAGAGCAGTCTTGGCGAGTGAGGAAGAAGGCTCTCCATCAATGCGGCTTCAATGAGAGGTGATTGAGGAGAAGCTGATGAATCCATTCTGCCTTTCCAAGAAGTTGGTGATGCCATGAAGATGGTGCATTGGCCGAGTTAGGAAACTCACAAAAACACAAGGGAAGTTCCCTTAGACTTTTAAAACTTTTTCATTCATCTTATTCACTGTTTGTGCTTGAAAAGATACTTAAAATGATTATGATTGAATTGTGAGATTGTGTGCATCAAGTGTGATGCAGGATATTCATTTTCGTGTTTTTGATAGGTACTGATGCACCTTTGGGATAATGTATCAGGTACCATTGCTTGAGCCTCACTAAAGGTGTTCCTGGTCGGTTCCAAGCTTCTCTAAGGTGGCTGTGAAGTCTGTTGAGAGGGGGAGATTCAAACCAGTTCTATGAAGAGGGCAAGCCATGTGTGAAGTGTTGATCATCCTCACTGGTGTTTTGAAGATGATTTGGTTGTGTCCTAGCTTCTCTAAGATGGCTGAGAAGTCGGTTGAGAGGGGGAGACTTCAAACCGGTTTCATGAAGAGGTGAAGCTGAAGTGTGAAGTGTGCGCAAAGCTGTGAAGAGTTGCTGCACCTATTAGGCCGTGATCCAGAGCTTCTTGTGTCCAACCACACTGGTTCTAAGGCACAAGAGCTCACTGGCCAATCCCTAGGCTTTGGAGAGCTCTACTCTTTTTCCCTTGCAAGGTTTTGTCCCAATGGGTTTTCCTTGTAAGGTTTTTAATGAGGGAGACTCTTCAGAGTTCCAAGCTTGGCTTAGGATCTCCTAAAGTCAAGCTTGAGGGGGAGTGTTGAACTGAAGAGAAGATAGAGCTTGTACAATAAAAGGGCAAGCTCTAGAAGATGTCCAGAAGAGTTCAATCAAGCTTCATAAGTGATTAGAAGCTGATGCAAAGAAGAGTTAAGATCTAAGAAGTGTCTTGAAGGTGTATACAAGACATTGGAGGAGTTTGGGAGATTATGGTCGATGGTGCAAAGTTAGGGATCGGCCTGTACGGACGGACGTACGGACGGTACGGATCGTACGGACATGATCGACCCAAAACTTATCAGGTAGACCATTTGAGCACATTTGAGGAATGTGCAATCTTAGGGCACAAGGTGTACGGTCCTGACATCCGTACAGCCAAGTCTGATCATGTCTTGGGAGACAAGGCAAGGAGAAGGGCGTGTGAGACTATCCAAGGGAGAAAGATCCATTTGGCATATTCAAAGATGCCTTAGGAAGCAACCAGGAAGGTGCCTTTCTCTCCAGCTCACACAGACCAATCACAGCCAAGTATTCAGTCCACAAGACAGCTCATGACAGCCTGTAAAGGCCAGACACGCCAAAGACTCCCATTGGCCAAGCATGTGATGATTCTGGTCCATAGAATTCAAATGGACGCTCCCCTTTATGCTGACTTCACATGCTTAGGTTATCTGATGAATCCAGCCTCCATTTATGTATTTAAGCTTCTTGTAAACAATTGAAAACATTAAGTGAGTAAGGGGGTTTCCCTTCTCCTTCATGAAACTAAGTCTTGTTCTTGAATCTAAACACCAATCTCTAGTCTCTTATTCTCTCAGTCTCTCTAGTCTCTTAATCTCTGTTCCTAAGTCTTTTATACACTCTCATTAATTCATCTTTCTAAATTACCTAGAACAAGCTCTCATCTTTCTCTATTTGAGTTTATACACACACACATACAATCAGAGTAAAGATCTCTATAAAACTCATATTCTTCGTCGTTCCAATCAAACCAGGATGAATAACTTTGTGAGAAGCTTGATTTGGATACATAAAGTGGTGGAGAATCACCAGGAAGTTGAATAAATCTCATAGGAGTTGGGATGAAGAAGTTATCCCACTTTCAAATCAGGTGATTCCAGTTTCCCAGTTTGGGAATAGGACAGCTTCTTCGTCGTTCCAATCAAACCAGGATGAATCACCTTGTGAAAAGCTTGATTTGGATACATAAAGTGGTGGAGAATCACCAGGAAGTTGAATAAATCTCATAGGAGTTGGGATGAAGAAGTTATCCCACTTTCAAATCAGGTGATTCCAGTTTCCCAGTTTGGGAATAGCACAGCTTCTTCGTCGTTCCAATCAAACCAGGATGAATAACTTTGTAAGAAGCTTGATTTGGATATATAAAGTGGTGGAGAATCACCAGGAAGTTGAATAAATCTCATAGGAGTTGGGATGAAGAAGTTATCCCACTTTCAAATCAGGTGATTCCAGTTTCCCAATTTGGGAATAGGCCAGCTTCTTCGTCGTTCCAATCAAGCCAGGATGAATCACTTGTGAGAAGCTTGATTTGGATACATAAAGTGGTGTAGAATCACCAGGAAGTTGAATAAATCTCATAGGAGTGGGGATAAAGAAGTTATCCCACTTTCAAATCAGGTGATTCCTGTTTCCCACTTTGGGAATAGGACAGCTTTTCGTCGTTCAAATCAAACCAGGATGAATCACTTTGTAAGAAGCTTGATTTGGATACATAAAGTTGTGGAGAATCACCAGGAAGTTGAATAAATCTCATAGGAGTTGGCAAGAAGAAGTTATCCCACTTTCAAATCAGGTGATTCCAGTTTCCCAGTTTGGGAATAGCACAGCTTCTTCGTCGTTCCAATCAAACCAGGATGAATCACTTTGTGAGAAGCTTGATTTGGATACATAAAGTGGTGGAGAATCACCAGGAAGTTTAAAAAATCTCATAGGAGTTGGATGAAGAAGTTATCCCACTTTCAAATCAGGTGATTCCAGTTTCCTAGTTTGGGAATAGCACAGCTTCTTCGTCGTTCCAATCAAACCAGGATGAATCACTTTGTAAGAAGCTTGATTTGGATACATAAAGTTGTGGAGAATCACCAGGAAGTTGAATAAATCTCATAGGAGTTGGCAAGAAGAAGTTATCCCACTTTCAAATCAGTTGATTCCAGTTTCCCAGTTTGGGAATAGCACAGCTTCTTCGTCGTTCCAATCAAACCAGGATGAATCACTTTGTGAGAAGCTTGATTTGGATACATAAAGTGGTGGAGAATCACCAGGAAGTTGAATAAATCTCATAGGAGTTGGCAAGAAGAAGTTATCCCACTTTCAAATCAGGTGATTCCAGTTTCCCAGTTTGGGAATAACACAGCTTCTTCGTCGTTCCAATCAAACCAGGATGAATCACTTTGTGAGAAGCTTGATTTGGATACATAAAGTGGTGGAGAATCACCAGGAAGTTGAATAAATCTCATAGGAGTTGGCAAGAAGAAGTTATCCCACTTTCAAATCAGGTGATTCCAGTTTCCCAGTTTGGGAATAGCACAGCTTCTTCGTCGTTCCAATCAAACCAGGATGAATCACTTTGTGAGAAGCTTGATTTGGATACATAAAGTGGTGGAGAATCACCAGGAAGTTGAATAAATCTCATAGGAGTTGGGATGAAGAAGTTATCCCACTTTCAAATCAGGTGATTCCAGTTTCCCAGTTTGGGAATAGGACAGCTTCTTCGTCGTTCCAATCAAACCAGGATGAATCACTTTGTGAAAAGCTTGATTTGGATACATAAAGTGGTGGAGAATCACCAGGAAGTTGAATAAATCTCATAGGAGTTGGGATGAAGAAGTTATCCCACTTTCAAATCAGGTGATTCCAGTTTCCCAGTTTGGGAATAGCACAGCTTCTTCGTCGTTCTAATCAAACCAGGATGAATCACTTTGTAAGAAGCTTGATTTGGATATATAAAGTGGTGGAGAATCACCAGGAAGTTGAATAAATCTCATAGGAGTTGGGATGAAGAAGTTATCCCACTTTCAAATCAGGTGATTCCAGTTTCCCAGTTTGGGAATAGGACAGCTTCTTCGTCGTTCCAATCAAACCCTGATGAATCACTTGGTGAGAAGCTTGATTTGGATACATAAAGTGGTGGAGAATCACCAGGAAGTTGAATAAATCTCATAGGAGTGGGGATGAAGAAGTTATCCCACTTTCAAATCAGGTGATTCCTGTTTCCCAGTTTGGGAATAGGACAGCTTTTTCGTCGTTCAAATCAAACCAGGATGAATCACTTTGTAAGAAGCTTGATTTGGATACATAAAGTTGTGGAGAATCACCAGGAAGTTGAATAAATCTCATAGGAGTTGGCAAGAAGAAGTTATCCCACTTTCAAATCAGGTGATTCCAGTTTCCCAGTTTGGGAATAGCACAGCTTCTTCGTCGTTCCAATCAAACCAGGATGAATCACTTTGTGAGAAGCTTGATTTGGATACATAAAGTGGTGGAGAATCACCAGGAAGTTGAAAAATCTCATAGGAGTTTGGATGAAGAAGTTATCCCACTTTCAAATCAGGTGATTCCAGTTTCCTAGTTTGGGAATAGCACAGCTTCTTCGTCGTTCCAATCAAACCAGGATGAATCACTTTGTAAGAAGCTTGATTTGGATACATAAAGTTGTGGAGAATCACCAGGAAGTTGAATAAATCTCATAGGAGTTGGCAAGAAGAAGTTATCCCACTTTCAAATCAGGTGATTCCAGTTTCCCAGTTTGGGAATAGCACAGCTTCTTCGTCGTTCCAATCAAACCAGGATGAATCACTTTGTGAGAAGCTTGATTTGGATACATAAAGTGGTGGAGAATCACCAGGAAGTTGAATAAATCTCATAGGAGCTTGCAAGAAGAAGTTATCCCACTTTCAAATCAGGTGATTCCAGTTTCCCAGTTTGGGAATAACACAGCTTCTTCGTCGTTCCAATCAAACCAGGATGAATCACTTTTTGAGAAGCTTGATTTGGATACATAAAGTGGTGGAGAATCACCAGGAAGTTGAATAAATCTCATAGGAGTTGGCAAGAAGAAGTTATCCCACTTTCAAATCAGGTGATTCCAGTTTCCCAGTTTGGGAATAACACAGCTTCTTCGTCGTTCAATCAAACCAGGATTAATCACTTTGCGAGAAGCTTGATTTGGATACATAAAGTGGTGGAGAATCACCAGGAAGTTGAATAAATCTCATAGGAGTTGGGATGAAGAAGTTATCCCACTTTCAAATCAGGTGATTCCAGTTTCCTAGTTTGGGAATAGCACAGCTTCTTCGTCGTTCCAATCAAACCAGGATGAATCACTTTGTAAGAAGCTTGATTTGGATACAATAAGTGGTGGAGAATCACCAGGAAGTTGAATAAATCTCATAGGAGTTGCCATGAAGAATTTATCCCACTTTCAAATCAGGTGATTCCAGTTTCCAAGTTTGGGAATAGCATAGCTTATTCGTCATTCCAATAAAACCAGGATGAATCACTTTGTGAGAAGCTTGATTTGGATACATAAAGTGGTGGAGAATCACCAGGAAGTTGAATAAATCTCATAGGAGCTGGCAAGAAGAAGTTATCCCACTTTCAAATCAGGTGATTCCAGTTTCCCAGTTTGGGAATAACACAGCTTCTTCGTCGTTCCAATCAAACCAGGATGAATAACTTTTTGAGAAGCTTGATTTGGATACATAAAGTGGTGGAGAATCACCAGGAAGTTGAATAAATCTCATAGGAGTTGGGATGAAGAAGTTATCCCACTTTCAAATCAGGTGATTCTAGTTTCCCAGTTTGGGAATAGGACAGCTTCTTCGTCGTTCTAATCAAACCAGGATGAATCACTTTGTGAAAAGCTTGATTTGGATACATAAAGTGGTGGAGAATCACCAGGAAGTTGAATAAATCTCATAGGAGTTGGGATGAAGAAGTTATCCCACTTTCAAATCAGGTGATTCCAGTTTCCCAGTTTGGGAATAGCACAGCTTCTTCGTCGTTCTAATCAAACCAGGATGAATAACTTTGTAAGATGCTTGATTTGGATATATAAAGTGGTGGAGAATCACCAGGAAGTTGAATAAATCTCATAGGAGTTGGGATGAAAAAGTTATCCCACTTTCAAATCAGGTGATTCCAGTTTCCCAATTTGGGAATAGGACAGCTTGTTCGTCGTTCCAATCAAGCCAGGATGAATAACTTTGTAAGATGCTTGATTTGGATACATAAAGTGGTGTAGAATCACCAGGAAGTTGAGTAAATATCATAGGAGTGGGGATAAAGAAGTTATCCCACTTTCAAATAAGGTGATTCCAGTTTCCCACTTTGGGAATAGGATAGCTTTTTCGTCGTTCAAATCAAACCAGGATGAATCACTTTGTAAGAAGCTTGATTTGGATACATAATGTTGTGGAGAATCATCAGGAAGTTGAATAAATCTCATAGGATTTGGCAAGAAGAAGTTATCCCACTTTCAAATCAGGTGATTCCAGTTTCCCAGTTTGGGAATAGCACAGCTTCTTCGTCGTTCCAATCAAACCAGGATGAATCACTTTGTGAGAAGCTTGATTTGGATACATAAAGTGGTGGAGAATCACCAGGAAGTTGAATAAATCTCATAGGAGGTGGCAAGAAGAAGTTATCCCTCTTTCAAATCAGGTGATTCCAGTTTCCCAGTTTTGGAATAGCACAGCTTCTTCGTCGTTCCAATCAAACCAGGATGAATAACTTTGTAAGATGCTTTATTTGGATATATAAAGTGGTGTAGAATCACCAGGAAGTTGAGTAAATATCATAGGAGTGGGGATAAAGAAGTTATCCCACTTTCAAATAAGGTGATTCCAGTTTCCCACTTTGGGAATAGGATAGCTTTTTCGTCGTTCAAATCAAACCAGGATGAATCACTTTGTAAGAAGCTTGATTTGGATACATAATGTTGTGGAGAATCATCAGGAAGTTGAATAAATCTCATAGGATTTGGCAAGAAGAAGTTATCCCACTTTCAAATCAGGTGATTCCAGTTTCCAAGTTTGGGAATAGCATAGCTTATTCGTCGTTCCAATAAAACCATGATGAATCACATTGTGAGAAGCTTGATTTGGATACATAAAGTGGTGGAGAATCACCAGGAAGTTGAATAAATCTCATAGGAGCTGGCAAGAAGAAGTTATCCTACTTTCAAATCAGGTGATTCCAGTTTCCCAGTTTGGGAATAACACAGCTGTTCAACTGAAGAGAAGATAGAGCTTGTACAATAAAAGGGCAAGCTCTAGAAGATGTCCAGAAGAGTTCAATCAAGCTTCATAAGTGATTAGAAGCTGATGCAAAGAAGAGTTAAGATCTAAGAAGTGTCTTGAAGGTGTATACAAGACATTGGAGGAGTTTGGGAGATTATGGTCGATGGTGCAAAGTTAGGGATCGGCCTGTACGGACGGACGTACGGACGGTACGGACCGTACGGACATGATCGACCCAAACTTATCAGGTAGACCATTTGAGCACATTTGAGGAATGTGCAATCTTAGGGCACAAGGTGTACGGTCCTGACATCCGTACAGCCAAGTCTGATCATGTCTTGGGAGACAAGGCAAGGAGAAGGGCGTGTGAGACTATCCAAGGGAGAAAGATCCATTGGCATATTCAAAGATGCCTTAGGAAGCAACCAGGAAGGTGCCTTTCTCTCCAGCTCACACAGACCAATCACAGCCAAGTATTCAGTCCACAAGACAGCTCATGACAGCCTGTAAAGGCCAGACACGCCAAAGACTCCCATTGGCCAAGCATGTGATGATTCTGGTCCATAGAATTCAAATGGACGCTCCCTTTATGCTGACTTCACATGCTTAGGTTATCTGATGAATCCAGCCTCCATTTATGTATTTAAGCTTCTTGTAAACAATTGAAAACATTAAGTGAGTAAGGGGGTTTCCCTTCTCCTTCATGAAACTAAGTCTTGTTCTTGAATCTAAACACCAATCTCTAGTCTCTTATTCTCTCAGTCTCTCTAGTCTCTTAATCTCTGTTCCTAAGTCTTTTATACACTCTCATTAATTCATCTTTCTAAATTACCTAGAACAAGCTCTCATCTTTCTCTATTTGAGTTTATACACACACACATACAATCAGAGTAAAGATCTCTATAAAACTCATATTCTTCGTCGTTCCAATCAAACCAGGATGAATAACTTTGTGAGAAGCTTGATTTGGATACATAAAGTGGTGGAGAATCACCAGGAAGTTGAATAAATCTCATAGGAGTTGGGATGAAGAAGTTATCCCACTTTCCAATCAGGTGATTCTAGTTTCCCAGTTTGGGAATAGGACAGCTTCTTCGTCGTTCCAATCAAACCAGGATGAATCACCTTGTGAAAAGCTTGATTTGGATACATAAAGTGGTGGAGAATCACCAGGAAGTTGAATAAATCTCATAGGAGTTGGGATGAAGAAGTTATCCCACTTTCAAATCATGTGATTCCAGTTTCCCAGTTTGGGAATAGCACAGCTTCTTCGTCGTTCTAATCAAACCAGGATGAATAACTTTGTAAGATGCTTGATTTGGATATATAAAGTGGTGGAGAATCACCAGGAAGTTGAATAAATCTCATAGGAGTTGGGATGAAGAAGTTATCCCACTTTCAAATCAGGTGATTCCAGTTTCCCAATTTGGGAATAGGACAGCTTGTTCGTCGTTCCAATCAAGCCCTGATGAATCACTTGGTGAGAAGCTTGATTTGGATACATAAAGTGGTGTAGAATCACCAGGAAGTTGAATAAATCTCATAGGAGTGGGGATAAAGAAGTTATCCCACTTTCAAATAAGGTGATTCCTGTTTCCCACTTTGGGAATAGGATAGCTTTTTCGTCGTTCAAATCAAACCAGGATGAATCACTTTGTAAGAAGCTTGATTTGGATACATAAAGTTGTGGAGAATCATCAGGAAGTTGAATAAATCTCATAGGAGTGGGCAAGAAGAAGTTATCCCACTTTCAAATCAGGTGATTCCAGTTTCCCAGTTTGGGAATAGCACAGCTTCTTCGTCGTTCCAATCAAACCATGATGAATCACTTTGTGAGAAGCTTGATTTGGATACATAAAGTGGTGGAGAATCACCAGGAAGTTTAAAAAATCTCGTAGGAGTTTGGATGAAGAAGTTATCTCACTTTCAAATCAGGTGATTCCAGTTTCCTAGTTTGGGAATAGCACAGCTTCTTCGTCGTTCCAATCAAACCAGGATGAATCACTTTGTAAGAAGCTTGATTTGGATACATAAAGTTGTGGAGAATCATCAGGAAGTTGAATAAATCTCATAGGAGTTGGCAAGAAGAAGTTATCCCACTTTCAAATCAGGTGATTCCAGTTTCCCAGTTTGGGAATAGCACAGCTTCTTCGTCGTTCCAATCAAACCAGGATGAATCACTTTGTGAGAAGCTTGATTTGGATACATAAAGTGGTGGAGAATCACCAGGAAGTTGAATAAATCTCATAGGAGTTGGCAAGAAGAAGTTATCCCACTTTCAAATCAGGTGATTCCAGTTTCCCAGTTTGGGAATAACACAGCTTCTTCGTCGTTCCAATCAAACCAGGATGAATCACTTTTTGAGAAGCTTGATTTGGATACATAAAGTGGTGGAGAATCACCAGGAAGTTGAATAAATCTCATAGGAGCTGGCAAGAAGAAGTTATCCCACTTTCAAATCAGGTGATTCCAGTTTCCCAGTTTGGGAATAACACAGCTTCTTCGTCGTTCAATCAAACCAGGATTAATCACTTTGCGAGAAGCTTGATTTGGATACATAAAGTGGTGGAGAATCACCAGGAAGTTGAATAAATCTCATAGGAGTTGGGATGAAGAAGTTATCCCACTTTCAAATCAGGTGATTCCAGTTTCCCAGTTTGGGAATAGCACAGCTTCTTCGTCGTTCCAATCAAACCAGGATGAATCACTTTGTAAGAAGCTTGATTTGGATACATAAAGTGGTGGAGAATCA
Source organism: Brassica napus (assembly GCF_020379485.1). Taxonomy (NCBI): domain Eukaryota; kingdom Viridiplantae; phylum Streptophyta; class Magnoliopsida; order Brassicales; family Brassicaceae; genus Brassica; species Brassica napus. The sequence continues at coordinate 32,811,656 of NC_063448.1, read as the reverse complement.
CCAGGAAGTTGAATAAATCTCATAGGAGTTGGCATGAAGAATTTATCCCACTTTCAAATCAGGTGATTCCAGTTTCCAAGTTTGGGAATAGCATAGCTTATTCGTCGTTCCAATAAAACCAGGATGAATCACTTTGTGAGAAGCTTGATTTGAATACATAAAGTGGTGGAGAATCACCAGGAAGTTGAATAAATCTCATAGGAGTTGGCAAGAAGAAGTTATCCCACTTTCAAATCAGGTGATTCCAGTTTCCCAGTTTGGGAATAGCACAGCTTCTTCGTCGTTCCAATCAAACCAGGATGAATAACTTTTTGAGAAGCTTGATTTGGATACATAAAGTGGCGGAGAATCACCAGGAAGTTGAATAAATCTCATAGGAGTTGGGATGAAGAAGTTATCCCACTTTCAAATCAGGTGATTCTAGTTTCCCAGTTTGGGAATAGGACAGCTTCTTCGTCGTTCTAATCAAACCAGGATGAATCACTTTGTGAAAAGCTTGATTTGGATACATAAAGTGGTGGAGAATCACCAGGAAGTTGAATAAATCTCATAGGAGTTGGGATGAAGAAGTTATCCCACTTTCAAATCAGGTGATTCCAGTTTCCCAGTTTGGGAATAGCACAGCTTCTTCGTCGTTCTAATCAAACCAGGATGAATAACTTTGTAAGAAGCTTGATTTGGATATATAAAGTGGTGGAGAATCACCAGGAAGTTGAATAAATCTCATAGGAGTTGGGATGAATAGTTATCCCACTTTCAAATCAGGTGATTCCAGTTTCCCAATTTGGGAATAGGACAGCTTGTTCGTCGTTCCAATCAAGCCAGGATGAATAACTTTGTAAGATGCTTGATTTGGATACATAAAGTGGTGTAGAATCACCAGGAAGTTGAATAAATATCATAGGAGTGGGGATAAAGAAGTTATCCCACTTTCAAATAAGGTGATTCCAGTTTCCCACTTTGGGAATAGGACAGCTTTTCGTCGTTCAAATCAAACCAGGATGAATCACTTTGTAAGAAGCTTGATTTGGATACATAATGTTGTGGAGAATCATCAGGAAGTTGAATAAATCTCATAGGATTTGGCAAGAAGAAGTTATCCCACTTTCAAATCAGGTGATTCCAGTTTCCCAGTTTGGGAATAGCACAGCTTCTTCGTCGTTCCAATCAAACCAGGATGAATCACTTTGTGAGAAGCTTGATTTGGATACATAAAGTGGTGGAGAATCACCAGGAAGTTGAATAAATCTCATAGGAGGTGGCAAGAAGAAGTTATCCCTCTTTCAAATCAGGTGATTCCAGTTTCCCAGTTTTGGAATAGCACAGCTTCTTCGTCGTTCCAATCAAACCAGGATGAATAACTTTGTAAGATGCTTTATTTGGATATATAAAGTGGTGGAGAATCACCAGGAAGTTGAATAAATCTCATAGGAGTTGGGATGAAGAAGTTATCCCACTTTCAAATCAGGTGATTCCAGTTTCCCAGTTTGGGAATAACACAGCTTCTTCGTCGTTCAATCAAACCAGGATTAATCACTTTGCGAGAAGCTTGATTTGGATACATAAAGTGGTGGAGAATCACCAGGAAGTTGAATAAATCTCATAGGAGTTGGGATTAAGAAGTTATCCCACTTTCAAATCAGGTGATTCCAGTTTCCCACTTTGGGAATAGGATAGCTTCTTCGTCGTTCCAATCAAACCAGGATGAATCACTTTGTAAGAAGCTTGATTTTGATACATAAAGTTGTGGAAAATCATCAGGAAGTTGAATAAATCTCATAGGAGTTGGCAAGAAGAAGTTATCCCACTTTCAAATCAGGTGATTCCAGTTTCCCAGTTTGGGAATAGCACAGCTTCTTCGTCGTTCCAATCAAACCATGATGAATCACTTTGCGAGAAGCTTGATTTGGATACATAAAGTGGTGGAGAATCACCAGGAAGTTTAATAAATCTCATAGGAGTTTGGATGAAGAAGTTATCCCACTTTCAAATCAGGTGATTCCAGTTTCCCAGTTTGGGAATAGCACAGCTTCTTCGTCGTTCCAATCAAACCAGGATGAATCACTTTTTGAGAAGCTTGATTTGGATACATAAAGTGGTGGAGAATAACCAGGAAGTTGAATAAATCTCATAGGAGCTGGGAAGAAGAAGTTATCCCACTTTCAAATCAGGTGATTCCAGTTTCCTGTTGAGATGAGCGAAGTATATGTGGAGCAAGTTAGGAGTTGAGACTAAGGAGATGAGTTGAAGCTTGGAAAGGTTTGGGTAAGGTCTGTACTGTCCGTACATGACCGTACCATCCGTACACATGGAGATGGGTAAAACCTTGACAAGAGTAAAGAAGTTACTTGGGGTAACTTATGGGAAGGGAAGGAACTTACCTGGATGGATCAGACCGTTGAGGGATAAGGAAGAGCGCGCCTTGACAGGCTGGAACAGCTGGAAAGGCAAGAGCATCTCGGTCCAAGATGCTAGATGCTCCGCGCATGTGGAGAAGCTAATTGGCTAGTTCAAATGAGCTTATCCTTTCTACATTGACCTCACATGCTTCAGTCTTCTCTTGATTTCGAAAACCCTTGTATGCTCACACTATATATTGTAACTCATGTTGTTAATAAAAGATTAGACAGTTCTTGACACTAAAACAATCTCTTAGACTCAAAGGCTCTCAATCATGATCATACACTAAACTCTTAGCTAAACTCGTCCTAAATACCTCTAGACTCTTTCTAATCTCTTTCTTTCCTTATATCAAACTCAGATTCTCTAAAACTTATATGGTATCAGAGCCAGGTTCATCATAATCTGGGTTTGAGTACTAAGAACACTCAAGAACACATCAGCCGCTTAGCTTTCATCCGAGTGATTCTGAAATGGAAAGCAACAAGGCAGTGGTTCCGGTTACTCTCAAGGGGGGTAACTACCTTTTGTGGTCTCGTTTGGTGAAGACAGCAGTGGGGAGTAAGGGTTTATGGGGACACATCACACAGAGTGAAGCCCCAAAGCTCATTACTTATGAAGGCGACAAGGAGGTCGTCGAGTGCGATGAAGAGAAGTGGGAGCAAGATGATCAGCTGGTGATGTCCATACTCCAACGGTCTCTTGAAGTGTCTATCCTGGAGGCATACAGCTACTGTGAGACAGCAAAGGATCTTTGGGACACGCTAAAGAAGGTTTATGGTAACATCTCAAACTTGAGCCGTGTGTTTGAAGTGAAACGTGCTATCAACAGCTTGACACAGGAGGACATGGAGTTTACTAAGCACCTTGGGAGGTTCAGAGCCTTGTTGTCTGAACTGGAGATGCTGAGGCCAGGCACAACCAACCTAGATGAGCTGGCTGAGAGACGTGAGCAGGACAAGGTGTTTGGGTTGCTACTCACGTTGAATCCAAGCTACAACAGCCTCATCAAACACATCCTGAGGTCCGGGAAGTTACCTGACCTTGAGGACGTGTGTGCACAAGTTCAGAAGGAGGAAGGTTCTATTGGTCTCTTTGGAGGGAAAGGAGAGATCACACTTGCAAACCAAGCTGAGGTTCCGCAAGCAAACCGTGCAAGCTCTAACCAGTATGATGCAAAGAAGTTCACGGGAAATTGTGATCATTGCAAGAGACAAGGTCACAAGAAGAACCAGTGCTGGATCTTGCATCCTCATCTGAAGCCGGCCAAGTTCTCAAGAGAAAAAGATGGGAGAGCCAATGTCTCGTATGCTGGAAGTGAGCCGGGAAGTTCAAGTGTTGCTGGGAGCTCAGGCCAAGCTGGAGAGGGCGGGACACGTGAGCCTGGAGATAGCAAGGCCCTGGTGACTTACACACCTCAGCCAAGCCTTCAGAACAACCGTGAGAACGAGTACCTAAGGAGATCAGACATTGACTCCCTCATCAAAATGCTAAAGGAGAATGGTAACACACTTGGTACTCTTGGTTACTCCTTTGGTGCATCATATGAATCGTGTAGTATTGCTAGAGAACCTGATCATTCAAGCATGGCTTATAAACCTACTAGCATACTAGGACAGTCTCATATTGCACACAATCTGTTTAAACCATTGGTAGTTGATTCAGGAGCTTCTCATCATATGATTAGTGATACTAGTTTGATTAGAGACATTGAACCTACAAATGGACATGTCATGATTGCAAATGGAGATAAAATCCCAATTAGAGGAATTGGCAAGCTAAAATTGTTTGATAAAGACTCTAAAGCATTTTATATGCCTGACTTCACATCAAATCTATTATCTGTAAAGAAGTGTACTACAGATCTTAATTGCAATGTTATATTTAGTCCTAATGATGTGAAGTTTCAGGATATTGAGAGCAGCCAATTGATTGGAAAAGGAGTTACCAAGGGAGATTTATATTTACTTGAAGAACTAGCTCCTGTTTCTGATTACTTATGCTCATTTACTTCTGCTTCTATGATGAATAAAAATGCATTGTGGCATGCTAGACTAGGTCATCCCCATGTTAGGGCTTTAAACTTAATGTTACCAGGTGTGGTATTTGAAAATAAGGATTGTGAAGCTTGCATTTTAGGCAAGCATTGTAAAACTGTGTTTCCCATTTCATCTACTGTTTATGACAAATGCTTTGATCTAATTCACTCTGATGTTTGGACTGCTCCTTGCTTGTCTAGGGATAGTTTTAAATACTTTGTCACATTCATAGATGAAAAATCGAAATACACCTGGATAACACTTATTCAAACCAAAGATAGGGTGCTTGAAGCTTTTAAGAATTTTCATAACTATGTGACTAACCATTACAATGCCAAGATTAAAATTTTGAGATCAGATAATGGTGGGGAATACACTGGTCAAGCCTTCAAGCAACATCTAGCACAACATGGGATACTACACCAAACGAGTTGTCCTTATACTCCTCAGCAAAATGGAGTGGCTGAGAGAAAGAATAGGCATCTCATGGAGGTGGCAAGGTCAATGATGTTTCAAGCAAATGTTCCTAAGAGGTTTTGGAGTGAGGCTGTGGCTACATCTGTTATCTAATCAACCGGATCCCAACTAAGATTCTACATGATCAGTCCCCTTTTGAAGCCTTGAACAAGTACAAGCCATCATTGGAGCATATGCGAATCTTTGGATGTCTATGCTTTGTCCTTAGGCCAAAAGAGTTGAGGAACAAGCTTGAAGCAACCAGCACAAGAGCTATGTTTGTTGGCTACTCTACTACTCAAAAGGGTTACAAGTGCTATGATCCTACTACTCGAAGAGTTCTAGTCTCTAGAGATGTAAAGTTCATTGAAGCTAAGGGGTTCTATGAGGAAAAGAATCAAGATGAGCTGCTAGAGTTGACAAGAGAGTCAGATAGAGCGGCCAGCCTTAGAAGTATTCTAGAGGGGCTTGGGATACATACTACCCAGTATCCGAAGGAGAGACGCAGTACAACAACCACACAACCTACCGAGGCATCAAATGTAGATCATGGGGGGGAAAACACACCTGAACCAGCTGAAGTACATGTTGAAAGACATGATCAAGAAGGCTCAGGTGATCATGATCAAAGTATGATGCAGGAAGATAGGGAGGTACCAAGCCAAGATCAAGAGGAGGAAACTAATGCAACTACAACTGAACCTGAACCAGAGCCGGCGGTGCAGCCATTGAGAAGAAGCACCAGAGTGAGAAAGGATAGTTCCTGTTGAGATGAGCGAAGTATATGTGGAGCAAGTGAGGAGTTGAGACTAAGGAGATGAGTTGAAGCTTGGAAAGGTTTGGGTAAGGTCCGTACTGTCCGTACATGACCGTACCATCCGTACACATGGAGATGGGTAAAACCTTGACAAGAGTAAAGAAGTTACTTGGGGTAACTTATGGGAAGGGAAGGAACTTACCTGGATGGATCAGACCGTTGAGGGATAAGGAAGAGCGCGCCTTGACAGGCTGGAACAGCTGGAAAGGCAAGAGCATCTCGGTCCAAGATGCTAGATGCTCCGCGCATGTGGAGAAGCTAATTGGCTAGTTCAAATGAGCTTATCCTTTCTACATTGACCTCACATGCTTCAGTCTTCTCTTGATTTCGAAAACCCTTGTATGCTCACACTATATATTGTAACTCATGTTGTTAATAAAAGATTAGACAGTTCTTGACACTAAAACAATCTCTTAGACTCAAAGGCTCTCAATCATGATCATACACTAAACTCTTAGCTAAACTCGTCCTAAATAACCTCTAGACTCTTTCTAATCTCTTTCTTTCCTTATATCAAACTCAGATTCTCTAAAACTTATATGGTATCAGAGCCAGGTTCATCATAATCTGGGTTTGAGTACTAAGAACACTCAAGAACACATCAGCCGCTTAGCTTTCATCCGAGTGATTCTGAAATGGAAAGCAACAAGGCAGTGGTTCCGGTTACTCTCAAGGGGGGTAACTACCTTTTGTGGTCTCGTTTGGTGAAGACAGCAGTGGGGAGTAAGGGTTTATGGGGACACATCACACAGAGTGAAGCCCCAAAGCTCATTACTTATGAAGGCGACAAGGAGGTCGTCGAGTGCGATGAAGAGAAGTGGGAGCAAGATGATCAGCTGGTGATGTCCATACTCCAACGGTCTCTTGAAGTGTCTATCCTGGAGGCATACAGCTACTGTGAGACAGCAAAGGATCTTTGGGACACGCTAAAGAAGGTTTATGGTAACATCTCAAACTTGAGCCGTGTGTTTGAAGTGAAACGTGCTATCAACAGCTTGACACAGGAGGACATGGAGTTTACTAAGCACCTTGGGAGGTTCAGAGCCTTGTGGTCTGAACTGGAGATGCTGAGGCCAGGCACAACCAACCTAGATGAGCTGGCTGAGAGACGTGAGCAGGACAAGGTGTTTGGGTTGCTACTCACGTTGAATCCAAGCTACAACAGCCTCATCAAACACATCCTGAGGTCCGGGAAGTTACCTGACCTTGAGGACGTGTGTGCACAAGTTCAGAAGGAGGAAGGTTCTATTGGTCTCTTTGGAGGGAAAGGAGAGATCACACTTGCAAACCAAGCTGAGGTTCCGCAAGCAAACCGTGCAAGCTCTAACCAGTATGATGCAAAGAAGTTCACGGGAAATTGTGATCATTGCAAGAGACAAGGTCACAAGAAGAACCAGTGCTGGATCTTGCATCCTCATCTGAAGCCGGCCAAGTTCTCAAGAGAAAAAGATGGGAGAGCCAATGTCTCGTATGCTGGAAGTGAGCCGGGAAGTTCAAGTGTTGCTGGGAGCTCAGGCCAAGCTGGAGAGGGCGGGACACGTGAGCCTGGAGATAGCAAGGCCCTGGTGACTTACACACCTCAGCCAAGCCTTCAGAACAACCGTGAGAACGAGTACCTAAGGAGATCAGACATTGACTCCCTCATCAAAATGCTAAAGGAGAATGGTAACACACTTGGTACTCTTGGTTACTCCTTTGGTGCATCATATGAATCGTGTAGTATTGCTAGAGAACCTGATCATTCAAGCATTGCTTATAAACCTACTAGCATACTAGGACAGTCTCATATTGCACACAATCTGTTTAAACCATTGGTAGTTGATTCAGGAGCTTCTCATCATATGATTAGTGATACTAGTTTGATTAGAGACATTGAACCTACAAATGGACATGTCATGATTGCAAATGGAGATAAAATCCCAATTAGAGGAATTGGCAAGCTAAAATTGTTTGATAAAGACTCTAAAGCATTTTATATGCCTGACTTCACCTCAAATCTATTATCTGTAAAGAAGTGTACTACAGATCTTAATTGCAATGTTATATTTAGTCCTAATGATGTGAAGTTTCAGGATATTGAGAGCAGCCAATTGATTGGAAAAGGAGTTACCAAGGGAGATTTATATTTACTTGAAGAACTAGCTCCTGTTTCTGATTACTTATGCTCATTTACTTCTGCTTCTATGATGAATAAAAATGCATTGTGGCATGCTAGACTAGGTCATCCCCATGTTAGGGCTTTAAACTTAATGTTACCAGGTGTGGTATTTGAAAATAAGGATTGTGAAGCTTGCATTTTAGGCAAGCATTGTAAAACTGTGTTTCCCATTTCATCTACTGTTTATGACAAATGCTTTGATCTAATTCACTCTGATGTTTGGACTGCTCCTTGCTTGTCTAGGGATAGTTTTAAATACTTTGTCACATTCATAGATGAAAAATCGAAATACACCTGGATAACACTTATTCAAACCAAAGATAGGGTGCTTGAAGCTTTTAAGAATTTTCATAACTATGTGACTAACCATTACAATGCCAAGATTAAAATTTTGAGATCAGATAATGGTGGGGAATACACTGGTCAAGCCTTCAAGCAACATCTAGCACAACATGGGATACTACACCAAACGAGTTGTCCTTATACTCCTCAGCAAAATGGAGTGGCTGAGAGAAAGAATAGGCATCTCATGGAGGTGGCAAGGTCAATGATGTTTCAAGCAAATGTTCCTAAGAGGTTTTGGAGTGATGCTGTGGCTACATCCTGTTATCTAATCAACCGGATCCCAACTAAGATTCTACATGATCAGTCTCCTTTTGAAGCCTTGAACAAGTACAAGCCATCATTGGAGCATATGCGAATCTTTGGATGTCTATGCTTTGTCCTTAGGCCAAAAGAGTTGAGAACAAGCTTGAAGCAACCAGCACAAGAGCTATGTTTGTTGGCTACTCTACTACTCAAAAGGGTTACAAGTGCTATGATCCTACTACTCGAAGAGTTCTAGTCTCTAGAGATGTAAAGTTCATTGAAGCTAAGGGGTTCTATGAGGAAAAGAATCAAGATGAGCTGCTAGAGTTGACAAGAGAGTCAGATAGAGCGGCCAGCCTTAGAAGTATTCTAGAGGGGCTTGGGATACATACTACCCAGGATCCGAAGGAGAGACGCAGTACAACAACCACACAACCTACCGAGGCATCAAATGTAGATCATGGGGGGGAAAACACACCTGAACCAGCTGAAGTACATGTTGAAAGCCATGATCAAGAAGGCTCAGGTGATCATGATCAAAGTATGATGCAGGAAGATAGGGAGGTACCAAGCCAAGATCAAGAGGAGGAAACTAATGCAACTACAACTGAACCTGAACCAGAGCCGGCGGTGCAGCCATTGAGAAGAAGCACCAGAGTGAGAAAGGATAGTTCCAACTGGGTAAACACGAGAGTGTACTACAATGCCCAGGCTGTGGAACATCCCTCTCAAGCTGTGTGTTCCTTTGCTCATTATCCAGAAGAACATTGTGCCTTTATGGTAAGCTTAGATGAGAGCCATGTACCAAAGTCATATGAGGAAGCCATGAAGGACAAGGAGTGGAGGGAATCAGTGAGAGCTGAATCCAATGCAATGATCAAGAATGACACTTGGTATGAGAGTGAGTTACCTAAAGGAAAGAGAGCAGTGTCTAGTAGATGGATCTTTACAATCAAGTACCAAGCAAATGGACAGATTGATAGAAAGAAGACTCGTTTGGTTGCAAGAGGATTCACTCAAACATATGGAGAGGATTATATAGACACATTTGCGCCAGTTGCTAAGCTACATACCATCAGGATTGTCCTATCACTTGCGGTGAATCTTGAGTGGGGCTTGTGGCAAATGGATGTAAAGAATGCATTCCTACAAGGAGAACTAGAAGATGAAGTGTATATGTTACCTCCTCCTGGTCTAGAGCACTTGGTGAAGAAAGGGAATGTTCTCAGACTAAAGAAAGCTATCTATGGTCTAAAACAATCACCACGGGCATGGTACAACAAGTTGAGCACAACTCTGAATGGAAGAGGCTTTAGGAAGTCAGAGCTTGATCATACTCTCTTTACACTCAACACACCTTCAGGTATTGTCGTTCTACTTGTGTATGTAGATGACATCATTATAACAGGTAGTGATAAAGAAGAGATACAAGCCACTAAAGACTTTCTTAAATCTGTTTTTGAGATTAAAGACTTGGGAGAGATGAAATACTTCCTTGGGATTGAGATATGTAGATCCAAGGAAGGTTTGTTTCTATCCCAAAGAAAGTATACACTTGATCTGTTGAAAGATGCAGGTAAGCTTGATGGAAAGACGGCCAAGACTCCCTTGGAAGATGGATACAAGGTTCCACGTGAGGGGGAGATTGAAGACAGTCCACCATTCAAGGATGCAAAGCTTTATAGAAAGCTAGTGGGTAAGCTCATATACCTAACCATCACACGTCCTGATATTTGTTTTGCTGTGAACCAGGTGAGTCAGCATATGCAAGTTCCAAAAGAACATCATTGGGGAATGGTGAACCGGATCTTGATGTATCTTAATGGCTCAGCGGATCAAGGAGTGTGGATGGGGTGTAATGGGAGTACAGAAGTTGTAGGCTACTGTGATGCAGATTGGGCAGGAGATAGAGCAGATAGAAGGTCCACAACCGGCTACTGCACATTCATTGGAGGGAACTTAGTAACTTGGAAGAGTAAGAAGCAGAAGGTGGTCTCATGCTCAAGTGCTGAAGCTGAATACCGAGCCATGCTGAAGCTGACTAATGAGCTTGTATGGATCAAAGGGATACTGAAGCACTTGGAGATTATTCAATCCACTCCAATGACCATGCATTGTGACAACCAGGCTGCTATACACATTGCCACCAACTCAGTCTTCCATGAGAGAACCAAGCACATTGAAGTAGATTGTCACAAGGTGAGGCAAATGATTCTCCTTGGAGTCATCTTACCATGTTACACGAGAAGTGAAGATCAGCTAGCAGATGTGTTCACAAAGGCAGCAAGACAGAAGACAATAGAGTCCATTCATAGCCGGCTAGGACTCATTGATCTCACGAGAAGGAGCTAAGCCCCTTGGCTATGAGGTCTTTACTCTTTTTCCCCTACCAAAGTTTTGTCCCAATGGGTTTTCTTTGGTGAGGTTTTTAATGAGGAAGATCTCATGGCTATCCAAGCTTAGACTTTCACAAAGCTAAGCTTGAGGGGGAGTGTTGAGATGAGCGAAGTATATGTGGAGCAAGTGAGGAGTTGAGACTAAGGAGATGAGTTGAAGCTTGGAAAGGTTTGGGTAAGGTCCGTACTGTCCGTACATGACCGTACCATCCGTACACATGGAGATGGGTAAAACCTTGACAAGAGTAAAGAAGTTACTTGGGGTAACTTATGGGAAGGGAAGGAACTTACCTGGATGGATCAGACCGTTGAGGGATAAGGAAGAGCGCGCCTTGACAGGCTGGAACAGCTGGAAAGGCAAGAGCATCTCGGTCCAAGATGCTAGATGCTCCGCGCATGTGGAGAAGCTAATTGGCTAGTTCAAATGAGCTTATCCTTTCTACATTGACCTCACATGCTTCAGTCTTCTCTTGATTTCGAAAACCCTTGTATGCTCACACTATATATTGTAACTCATGTTGTTAATAAAAGATTAGACAGTTCTTGACACTAAAACAATCTCTTAGACTCAAAGGCTCTCAATCATGATCATACACTAAACTCTTAGCTAAACTCGTCCTAAATAACCTCTAGACTCTTTCTAATCTCTTTCTTTCCTTATATCAAACTCAGATTCTCTAAAACTTATATTTCCCAGTTTGGGAATAACACAGCTTCTTCGTCGTTCCAATCAAACCAGGATTAATCACTTTGTAAGAAGCTTGATTTGGATACATAAAGTTGTGGAGAATCATCAGGAAGTTGGATAAATCTCATAGGAGTTGGGATGAAAGAAAGGATTATAGAAGGAGAATAAGAGATTAAGAGACAGCTTAGAGACTAATGGAGAATCATAATGAAATGAGTAAAGAGAGAGATTGTTTAGAACTGTCTAAATCTTTATTAATGATGAGCTCACAATATATATATGTCCATACACATTAGGTTTTCGAAATCATAAGGATAAGCAAGCATGTAGAGTCAAAGATGAGCTGGTGCTTTAGTTTGAATCGGCCAATGAGTGTCCTCACACGTTTGGAGCATCTTCCTTATCCAAGACCAGATGCTCTTCCTTTCCAGCCCTTGCCAGCCTGTCCTAGCTGTCAAGCCGCGCCTCCCTTATCCTCTCAACGTTCGGATAAGGCCTTGGCCGAGTGTAACTTCACCACAGTACATAAGAGTTACCCGGATAGTTACTTGGCCGCTTTCACCTTGTACGGACGCTCACTTGTACGGCCTGGTACGGCCTCTCCGTCCGTACCATCCCTATCAGCCCATTCCTCCTCTTAACTCCTTGCTCTCCTTATGTTCTCAACTCCTTTGTGTCTTTACCTCAAATGTCTCAACTCATCTCAACACTCCCCCTCAAGCTTAGCTTTGTGAAAGCCTAAGCTTGGATAGCTATGAGATCTTCCTCATTAAAAACCTCACCAAGGAAAACCCATTGGGACAAAACCTTGATGAAGGAAAAAGAGTAAAGACCTCACAGCCAAGGGGATCAGCTCCTTCTCTTCCCAAGATCAATGAGGCCCAACCTGATGTGAATGGACTCCATTGTCTTTTGTCTTGCAGCCTTGGTGAACACATCAGCCAACTGATCTTCACTCCTTGTGTAGCATGGTAAGATGACTCCTAGGATGATCATTTGCCTCACCTTGTGGCAATCAACTTCAATGTGCTTGGTTCTCTCATGAAACACCGAGTTGGAGGCAATGTGAATGGCTGCTTGGTTATCACAGTGCATTGTCATAGGCGTGGCTTGATCAATCTCCAAATGCTTCAAGATGCCTTTGATCCACACCAGCTCGTTGGTAAGTTTCAGCATAGCTCTATACTCTGCTTCTGCGCTTGAGCAAGAGACCACCTTCTGCTTCTTACTCTTCTACGTAACCAAGTTGCCTCCAATGAATGTGCAATAGCCTGTGGTTGATCTCCTGTCTGCTCTATCACCAGCTCAATCCGCATCACAGTATCCAACCACTTCAGTGCTCCCATTGCAACCCATCCATACTCCTTGATCAGGTGAGCCGTTGAGATACATCAAGATCCTCTCCACCATGCGCCAATGATGCTCCTTAGGAACTTGCATGTGTTGACTCACCTGATTCACAGCAAAACAAATGTCAGGTCTAGTTATGGTAAGATAAATCAATTTGCCAACTAGTTTTCTATAGAGTTTAGGATCCTGATAAGGTTTGCTGTCTTCAATCTCCCCCTCTCGTGGGACTTTGTAACCATCCTCCATAGGCATCCTTGCTGTATTGCCTCCATAAGCACTTGCACCTTTCAAAAGATCAAGTGTATACTTCCTTTGGGACATGAATAAACCTTCCTTGGATCTACATATCTCAATTCCAAGAAAGTATTTCATTTCTCCCAAGTCTTTAATCTCAAACATGGATTTAAGGAACTCTTTGGTTGCTATGATACCTTCCTTATCACTTCCTGTGATAATGATATCATCAACATACACAAGAAGTGCAATCATACCTGAGGAAGTCGTGAGTGTGAAGAGAGTGTGATCTAGTTCAGACTTCTTGAAGCCTCGGCCATTCAGAGTAGTGCTCAGCTTGTTGTACCAAGCTCTTGGTGATTGCTTCAGCCCATAGATAGCTTTCTTCAATCTCAACACATTCCCTCTCTTCACTAAGTGTTCAAGGCCTTGAGGTGGATGCATATATACTTCATCCTCAAGTTCACCTTGTAGGAATGCATTCTTTGTTGAGATGAGGTGATGAAGAGTTGATACATGGATAGAGGAAGAGTATTGGGGCAGATGGTAACTTTGGAGTTTTACCAGAGTAACTTTAGTTTTACTGTGGTAACTAAGTTAAAGGCTTAGGAAGTTACCTTGGATCACTTTGGTGAGGAGAAGCACGCCCAAGAGGAGTATGGATAAGGGAGGAGCTGTTTGGATAAGGTCTGGTCATAGTTGGAAAGGTAAAGCTACTTCACAGCCTGTCCAAGCATGTGAAGCCTCTCAGCAGCCAGCTAGCCTTGACTTCACATGCTTTGAGTCCCATTTCGAAATCCCCTTTGTATCAGCCTTATCTCTTCATTTATAACTTGCATCTGAGACATTAAATCAATTAATGGAGTTTTGAGTATTCTCTCTATTCTCTCTCTACTTATTCTCTTAATCTCTTTAATCTTACACAAAACATTCTGATTGTTCTTAAACACACTCTAATACACAAAAGTGTATATGGTATCAGAGCCAGGTTATTAAAAGGGTGGGAGTGTGTTATTCTTGTTTTTAAAAATCTGGGTTTGTGTTCTTGAGCTGTTCTTGAGTGTTCTTGGTGGTTTTTGAGCTATGTTCTTCATCTGATGGGTTTGATTGAGGGCATCTGATGGAATCAAACGACTTTAGCAGAGAGATGAAGACAAGATCAAGTTATCAAGTGAAGAAAGGGAGAGAAAACGAGTGGATCTGGTCAGATTGGGTGAAAACAGTTTTTGGAAGCTGTGCGATTTGGAGTAATCAGATAAAGGAAGAACCTTTAAAGGAGTTGGTTATTTTTGAAGATGAAGCTGTTCAAGAGATCACTAGAAAGAGTGGGATTGAAGCAGCTAGTGAAGAAAGGTCCAAACTTGTGAAGGGCAGTGAGGACAAGAGAGAGATCCGTGACTGGAAACAAGGAAAGGATGAGCTTTATCAACTTGTGGGAAGGCTGAAAGAAGTGTGGCTGGAGCTTACAGCAAGGCCAGAGGTAATTCAAGAAAGGAGAGAACAAGATGTTATCTTTAACTTTCTTGTGAATGAGATGTGTGAGCTTGTTCAATACATTTGTGATGTGTGTGAGAAGAACAAGAAGTCAATTCAGTGGAAGGGTGTTACAAACTGTAAGAAGGGAAGGTTGAGAAAGCTTTCCAAAGTATGGTTCATGAGGAGAAAGGCTTGGAGGAAGGACAGTGAGTCTGGTTATCTGAGTGACAAGATGAGCTTGAAGATGATCAAGGAGGCTGCACAACTAGTGGTGAGAGGAGAGTGTTCTTACTCAGCCTACATGGGTGAATCAGTAGAAGACAGTGTGGTGTTAAGAGAGCAGAAGAAAGAGGGTGGAGCTGATGATTGCATCACCAGGAAGGAGTGGAGAGTGTTCATGGAACATGTACAAGCTTTAGCAGCAAGCAAGAAACATGGTGTACAATCCGGAGCTCCTAAACCCATTGTGATTGATTCTGGAGCAAGCCATCATATGATCAGTGATATGAGACTTATAAGTGAGATCAAGGCTGCAACAGGGAGTGTTATGATAGCTAATGGTGCTATGATCCCAATAGAAGGAGTGGGAAAGCTCAAACTGTTTGAGAAGGACACAACTGCCTTCTACATGCCCCGGTTCACTTCAAATCTGTTATCTGTGAAGAAAGCTACCATTGATCTTGATTGTCAAGTAGTATTCAGACCTGATGAAGTGGAGTTTTAAGATTTGAAGACTGGGAGAGTTATTGGCAGAGGGGACAGCAAGAATCAGCTATACCATCTTCAACTGGCTAAGAATTCTAAACCCTTTGATTCTGTGTGCTTAAGTAGTGCTGTTGATAGGTGTGATAGTATGACTTGGCATGCTAGATTGGGACATCCTCATGCTCGTGCAATTGAATTGATCATGCCTAATATGTCATTTAATCACTTGGAGTGTGAGGCTTGCATATTAGGAAAGCATTGTAGGACTGTGTTCCCAACTTCTGAGACTACTTATGAGCATTGTTTTGAATTGATCCACTCGGATGTGTGGACATCTCCATGTGTGTCTAGGGACAGCCAAAAATACTTTGTGACATTCATTGATGAGAAGTCAAAGTATACTTGGCTCACATTGCTTCCATCTAAAGATAGAGTGTTAGAAGCTTTTATAAACTTCCAAGCTTATGTTACTAATCAGTACAATGCTACTGTGAAGGTACTGAGTAAACACTTTTGTGTATTAGAGTGTGTTTAAGAACAATCAGATTGTTTTGTGTAAGATTAAAGAGATTAAGAGAATAAGTAGAGAGAGAATAGAGAGAATACTCAAAACTCCATTAATTAATTTAATGTCTCAGATACAAGTTATATATGAAGAGATAAGGATAATACAAAGAGGATTTCGAAATCATAAGCATGTGAAGTCAAGGGATAGGCTGTAAAGATGATTCACATGCTTGGACAGGCTGTAAAGGTGCTTTACCTTTCCATCTATGACCAGACCTTATCCAAACTACTCCTTCCTTATCCAGACTTCCTCTTGGGTGTGATCCACTCTCCAAAGGGATGCAAAGTAACTTCCTAAGCTTTTAACTTAGTTACCACAGTCAAACCGAAGTTACTGTGGTAAAACTCCAAAGTTACTATCTGCCCCAATACTCTTCCTCTATCAATGTATCACCTCTTCTCAACACTCCCCCTCAAGCTTGACCATGTAGAACAAGTCAAGCTTGGAAACCATGAAGACCTCCCTCATTAAAAACCTCACCAAGGAAAACCCATTGGGATAAAACCTTGATGAGGGAAAAAGAGTGGAGACTCCATGGTTAAGGGGCTCAGCTCCTTGGAGTAAGATCAATGAGTCCAAGCCTTGATAGTATGGACTCCATTGTCTTTAATCTCGCTGCCTTAGTAAACACATCTGCAAGCTGGTCTTCACTTCTTGTATAACATGGCAGTATCACTCCTAAGATAATCATCTGCCTCACCTTATGACAATCCACCTCTATGTGCTTTGTTCTCTCATGAAACACTGAGTTGGAGGCAATGTGGATAGCTGCTTGATTGTCACAATGCATAGTCATAGGAGTAGTCTGCTCAATCTCTAGATGCTTCAAGATCCCCTTGATCCACACCAACTCGTTTGTCAGCTTCAACATGGCTCTATACTCAGCTTCAGCACTTGAACAGGAGATAACCTTCTGCTTCTTACTCTTCCAAGTTACCAAGTTCCCTCCAATGAATGTACAATACCCAGTAGTTGATCTCCTGTCCACTCTATCTCCTGCCCAATCAGCATCACAATAACCAACCACTTCTGTACTGCCATTGCAGCCCATCCAAACTCCTTGTCCAGCCGTCCCACTTAAATACCTCAGTATCCTATCAACCATCTTCCAATGATGGACCTTTGGCGCCTGCATATGTTGACTCACTTGATTCACAGCGAAGCATATATCTGGCCTAGTAATTGTCAAGTAGATCAGCTTGCCAACCATCTTCCTGTATAGCTTAGGATCCTCAAACAGCTGCTTCTCTTCAACCTCCCCCTCACGCAGAACCTTATATCCCTCCTCGAGGGGTGTCTTAGCTATCTTTCCTCCAAGCACATCAGTCTCCTTCAACATATCCATAGTATACTTCCTTTGAGACATAAACAAACCCTCCTTTGATCTGCATATCTCAATGCCCAGAAAATACTTCATCTCTCCCAAATCCTTGATGTCAAACACAGATTTGAGAAACTCCTTAGTAGCTTGAATCCCTGCCTTATCACTCCCTGTGATAATCAAATCATCCACATACACTAGAATCACAATGATCCCTGAAGGTCCTGTCAAGGTGAAGAGAGTGTGATCTAATTCAGACTTCCTAAAGCCTCTCCCATTGAGTGTTGTACTCAGCTTCCTGTACCAAGCTCTAGGTGATTGTTTCAGCCCATATATTGCCTTCTTCAATCTCAAAACATTCCCTGGCTTTACTAGATGCTCAAGACCAGGAGGAGGAAGCATGTATACCTCATCTTCTAGCTCACCTTGTAAGAAAGCATTCTTCACATCCATCTGCCACAAATCCCACTCCAAGTTTGTTGCAATGGACAACACAATCCGAACTGTATGTAGCTTAGCTACTGGTGCAAAGGTATCAATGTAATCCTCTCCATAGGTCTGTGTAAATCCTCTTGCAACCAATCTGGTCTTCTTCCTATCAATCTGTCCATTTGCTAGATACTTGATTGTGAAGATCCATCTACTAGATACAGCCCTCTTTCCCTTAGGCAGCTCACTCTCATACCATGTATCATTTTTGATCATAGCACCTGCTTCAGCTCCCACTGATTCTTTCCATTCCTTGTCTAACATAGCTTCTTCATAAGTCCTTGGTACATAACTCTCATCCAGACTAATCATAAAGGCATAATGCTCCTCTGGAAACTCAGCAAAGGAACACACGGCTTGAGAAGGATGCTCCACAGCCTGGGCATTGTAGTACACTCTCGTGTTTACCCAGTTGGAAGGATCCCTCTTTATCCTTGTGCTCCTCCTCAAAGCTTGAACCTGATCTTCAGTTTGCACACTAGCCGGCTCCACTTGCTCTTCTTCTGAACTGGCCGGTCTGAGTTGTTCTTCTACACTAGACTGAACCTCATCCACTTCTCCACTAGACTGAACCTCATCCACTTCTCCACTAGACTGAACCTCATTGTTCTCAACTTCTTGTGATGTATCTTGATCATGAAGACCTGAATCCTCTTGGTTTTGCTCTTGCTCACCAGATTCAGTTCCATTCCCCCTCTCATGATCAAGAGGAGTTGTTCTTCCAGCTCCACCACTCTGATTGGAAGACTCTCTCCTTCCGGTTTCCTGATCCTGGGATAATCCTATCCCAAGCTTCTCTAACAACACTCTCAGTATTGTTGCCTTATCAGATGGAGCTTGAGACAAATCCTTCAGATTTTCCCACTCCTTTTCTTCATAATAACCTTTTGTTTCAACAAACTTCACTTCTCTAGATACCATCACTCTCCTTGCTTCAGGATCATAGCACTTGTACCCCTTCTGAGTGATAGAGTAACCAATGAACATAGCCTTAGTACTCTTTGCCTCCAGCTTGTTTCTCTGCTCTCCTGGAACCATGACATAGCACACACACCCAAAGACACGTAGATGATCAATGACAGGTTTACTCTTGTTCAATACCTCAAATGGAGACAGATTCTTCAATATCTTGGTTGGAACCCGGTTGATGAGATAGCAAGCAGTCTGCACAGCATCACTCCAAAAGCGTTTTGGGACATTTGCATGAAACATCATTGATCTAGCAACCTCCATCAAGTGCCTGTTCTTCCTCTCAGCTACCCCATTCTGCTGTGGTGTGTAAGGGCAGCTAGTCTGATGCACAATCCCATGCTTGGCTAGATGACTCTTGAAGGCATTGCTGATGTATTCACCTCCATTATCTGATCTCAGTACCTTCACAGTAGCATTGTATTGATTAGATACATATGCTTGGAAGTTCATAAATGCTTCTAGCACCCTATCTTTAGATGGAAGCAATGTAAGCCAAGTATACTTAGACTTCTCGTCAATGAATGTCACAAAGTACTTCTGGCTATCTCTAGACAAACAAGGAGCAGTCCACACATCTGAATGAACTAGATCAAAGCAATGCTCATAAGTAGTTTCTGATGTTGGAAAAACAGTCCTACAATGCTTCCCTAATATGCATGCTTCACACTCCAAGTGACTAAATGACATATTAGGAATTATCAATTCAATAGCACGAGCATGAGGATGTCCCAATCTAGCATGCCAAGTAATACTATCAATCTTCTCATAAGTACTACTCAAACACATAGAATCAAAGGGTTTAGAGATCTTAGCCAATTGGAGCTGATATAGATTATTCTTGCTGTCTCCTCTCCCAATGACCCTTCCAGTCTTCAAATCTTGGAACTCAACATCATCTGGCCTGAATACTACTTGACAGCCAAGATCAATTGTGGCTTTCCTCACAGATAGCAAATTTGAAGCAAACTGTGGCATGTAGAAGGCATCTGAGTCTTTATCAAATAGCTTGAGCTTTCCAACTCCTTCTATTGGAATCCTATCACCATTAGCTATCATCACACCCCCAGTGGCTTTCTTTACATCACTCATTAAGCTTCTATCACTAATCATGTGATGACTTGCTCCAGAATCAACAATGATGGGTTTGTTGGATGTGGATGCTTTGGCAGGAGCACCTTGTCTCCGGGTCGTAGCCAAAGCATACACATACTTGACAAACTCATCCCATTCCTCCTTTGTGACACGCTCATCTGCTCCTTTGGTCTCTAGCTTCCTCATAACCCCACTGCTCTCTACAGATTCTCCCATGTAAGCTGAGTAGAAACACTCTCCTACTTGCATACTCTCCTTGATACCCTTCCTCCATAATCTGCTCATCATGACCCACATCTTAGAAAGTTTTCTCAACTTTCCCTTCTTGCAGCTTGTACCTCTCTTCCATCTACCTGGCTTCTTGTTTATCTCCCACACATCACAAATGTGTTCAACCAACTCACATATCTCTCCCATAAGAAAGCTAAAGATCACATCTTGCTTCCTCCTTCCTGTATGAGTTTTCACCATACCCAACTCTGATTCTACTTCTCTCAGCCTCCCCACAAGCTGATACAACTCGTCCTTCCTTTGTCTTAGACTATAGATCACGCCCTTGGCTTCATGACCCTCCAACCTTGCTGTCTGACCTTCTTCAGCAGCTACCTCCTTTAAAGGTTCTACCTTTACTTGAATCTCCTTCAAACTTGCTGTCTGATCTTTCTCAGCAGCTCTCACCTTTAAAGGCTCTTCCTTTACATGATTACTCCAAATCCCACAGCTTTCCAAAGCTGTCTCTACCCAATCTGACCAGATCCACTTGTTTTCTCTCCCTTTCTTCACTTGATAACTTGATCTTGTCTTCATCTCTCTGCTCACGTTTGACTCCATCAGATGTCCTCAATAAAACCCAGCAAATGAAGAACAGAGCTCAAAACCACCAAGAACACTCAAGAACATCAAGAACAGCTCAAGAACACAAAACCAGATTTTTTTAAGAACATGAATAACACACTTCCACCCTTTTAGTAACCTGGCTCTGATACCATATACACTTTTGTGTATTAGAGTGTGTTTAAGAACAATCAGATTGTTTTGTGTAAGATTAAAGAGATTAAGAGAATAAGTAGAGAGAGAATAGAGAGAATACTCAAAACTCCATTAATTAATTTAATGTCTCAGATACAAGTTATATATGAAGAGATAAGGATAATACAAAGAGGATTTCGAAATCATAAGCATGTGAAGTCAAGGGATAGGCTGTAAAGATGCTTCACATGCTTGGACAGGCTGTAAAGGTGCTTTACCTTTCCAGCTATGACTAGACCTTATCCAAACTACTCCTTCCTTATCCAGACTTCCTCTTGGGCGTGATCCACTCTCCAAAGGGATGCAAAGTAACTTCCTAAGCTTTTAACTTAGTTACCACAGTCAAACCGAAGTTACTGTGGTAAAACTCCAAAGTTACCAGCTGCCCCAATACTCTTCCTCTATCAATGTATCACCTCTTCTCAACACAATCTCCCCCTCTCGTGGGACTTTGTAGCCATCCTCCATAGGCATCCTTGCTGTCTTGCCTCCATAAGCACCTGCACCTTTCAAAAGATCAAGTGTATACTTCCTTTGGGACATGAACAAACCTTCCTTGGATCTACATATCTCAATTCCAAGAAAGTATTTCATTTCTCCCAAGTCTTTAATCTCAAACATGGATTTAAGGAACTCCTTGGTTGCTATGATACCTTCCTTATCACTTCCTGTGATAATGATATCATCAACATACACAAGGAGTGCAATCATACCTGAGGGAGTAGTGAGAGTGAAGAGGGTGTGGTCTAGTTCAGACTTCTTGAAGTCTCGGCCATTCAGAGTAGTACTTAGCTTGTTGTACCAAGCTCTTGGTGATTGCTTTAGTCCATAGATAGCTTTCTTCAGTCTCAACACATTCCCTCTCTTCACTAAGTGTTCCAAGCCTGGAGGTGGATGCATATACACTTCATCCTCCAGCTCTCCTTGTAGAAATGCATTCTTCACATCCATTTGCCATAAGCCCCATCCAAGGTTCACAGCTAAGCTTAATACAATCCGGATTGTGTGTAGTTTATCTACTGGTGCAAAGGTCTCAATGTAATCTTCTCCATAAGTTTGAGTAAAGCCTCTTGCAACCAGTCTTGACTTCTTCCTCTCAACCTTTCCATCAGCCTTATACTTGATTGTGAAGATCCATCTACTAGTCACAGCCTTCTTCCCTTTTGGTAACTCACTCTCATACCATGTATCATTCTTGATCATAGCTCCTGCCTCAGCTCCAACTGATTCCTTCCATTCTTTATCCATCATTGCCTCTTCATAGTTTCTTGGTATGTAGTTCTCATCCAAGTTTACCATAAAAGCACAATGTTCTTCAGGGTATTGAGCAAAGGAACACACAGCCTGAGAAGGATGCTCCACAGCTTGGGCATTGTAGTACACTCGCGTGTTTACCCAACTAGAAGGATCCTTTCTCAGCCTTGTGCTTCTTCTCAATACTGGTTGGTTCTGAACCTGCTCCTCTTGGACACTCGGTTCTGGTGCTTCAGCCTGAGCTTCTACTTCTCCTTGGCTTTGATCACCTTGATTGTGAGAGCCTGAAACACTCTCTTCTTCTTCTTCACTCAAGCCGGCTCCATCCTGACCATCTTCTTGAGTTTCAGATTCCCTGCCCCCCTCACGATCAAGGTGAGGTGACTGATTAGCTTCAACAGGGGCCGGAGAACTCTCATGTTGGTTCCTACTCCCCACATTTGGATCCTGGTTCATCTTGATACCTAGACCCTCCAAAATCAGTCTTAAGGCGCCTGCCTTATCTGATGTTAGATCCTTTAGCTCCTCTTGATTCCTTTCTTCATAGTATCCTCTAGCTTCTATGAACTTCACATCTCTAGAGATTAGGACTCTTCTAGTATCTGGATCATAGCACTTGTATCCCTTTTGTGTTGTTGAATAGCCAATAAACATAGCCTTAGTGCTCCTTGCATCTAGCTTGTTTCTTAACTCTCCTGGTACCAACACAAAGCATAAACATCCAAATACTCTCAAGTAATCCACTGATGGCTTGTGCTTGTTTAGAACTTCAAATGGTGCTTGATCCTTCAACACCTTTGTGGGAATCCTGTTGATCAAGTAACAAGCAGTAGCCACAGCATCACTCCAAAACCTCTTTGGAACATTTGCTTGGAACATCATTGACCTAGCAACCTCCATCAAGTGTCGGTTCTTCCTCTCAGCTACCCCATTCTGTTGTGGGGTATAAGGACAGCTTGTTTGATGCAAGATCCCATGATGCTCTAGATGACTCTTGAACGCATAGCTTGTGTACTCACCTCCATTATCTGATCTAAAAATTTTAATCTTGGCATTATAATGGTTAGTCACATGAGCTTGAAAGTTCTTAAATGCATCTATCACTCTATCTTTTGATGGGATTAAAGTTAACCAGGTGTATTTGGATTTTTCATCAATGAATGTGACAAAGTATTTATGATTGTCTCTAGATATGCAAGGTGCAGACCACACATCAGAATGAATAAGATCAAAGCACTTATCATAAACACTAGTAGAGTTTGGAAACACAGTTTTACAATGCTTGCCTAAAATGCAAGCTTCACAATCCTTATTCTCAAATAAAACACCTGGTAACATCAAGTTCAAAGCTCTACCATGAGGATGTCCTAATCTAGCATGCCACAAAGCATTTTTATTTAAACTAGAAGCAGTAGTAAACGAGCAATTGTAATTGGAAACAGGATCAAGTTCTTCAAGCAAATACAACTCTCCTTTAGTGATTCCTTTTCCAATCAAGTGGCTGCTCTCAATATCCTGAAACGTTACATCATTAGGACTGAATATAACATTGCAATTCAAATCAGTTGTGCATTTCTTAACAGATAGCAAGTTAGATGTAAATTCAGGCATGTAGAAAGCTCTAGTGTTCTTATCAAACAACTTCAAATTTCCTATTCCTCTAATAGGGATCTTGTCCCCATTTGCAATCATAACATGTCCACTAGTTGGTTCTATATCCTTAATCAGATTTGTATCACTAATCATGTGATGAGATGCACCAGAATCAACAATTAATGGCTTAGTTATACTGCTAGCATTATGACACAGGTTCAAAGGTGATCTAAATGCATTTAGTTCATGATTCATCCTAGCATTTCTAGCAAAGGTGTACTCATGTCTAGCATGTTCATTGCTTTTAACTCTATCCATCCTAGCAATATCAGCAACACAAGGAGATGTTTCTATAGTCTTAGCTATCATGGATGCACCAAAGGAGTACCCATGAGTGTTACCATTCTCCTTGAGCATTTTGATGAGAGCATCCATCTCGGATCTCCTGATGAAGTCTTGATCATTACCACGGATGTTAGGAGCTCCTGAGTATGTCACCAGTGCCTTGCCATCACCCTCACGCCCCTCTCCTTCAGCTCCACGGCTAGATGATCCGGCTCCACTTGTTCCCTCAGAAGCATGAGCTCTTGCCTCCCTTTCCTTCATGAACTTTGCCGGCTTCAGATGAGGATGTAGTATCCAGCACTGGCTCTTCTTGTGTCCATGCTTCTTGCAGTGATCACAATTGCCATTGAACTTCCTATCCTCATACTTGCCGTGTGCTGCTCTGTTGGCTTGTGGTATCTCCTCATGATCAGTTCGCGCAGCATTGGCTAGAGACAAGTCTCCTTTACCACCAAACAAGCCAATGGAGCCTTGCTCCTTTTGTATCTTAGCACACGCATCCTCCAGGTCCGAAAGCTTCTCAGCCCTCAACATATGCTGAATCAACCCACTGTAACTTGGATTCAATGTAAGCAACAACCCAAAGACCTTATCTTGCTCTCTCCTTTCATTTAGCAGCTCTGGATCAGTTGTGCTCGGCCTCAGCATCTCCAGCTCTGACCAGAGTGTCCAGAACCTCCCCAAATGCTTAGTGAACTCCATGTCCTCCTGAGTTAGATCATTCAAAGCTTTCTTCACTTCAAAGACCCGGCTGAGGTTAGAGGTGTTTCCATACACCTTCTTCAATGTTTCCCACAGCTCCTTGGCTGTCTCACAATAGCTGTAAGCGTCTAGAATGGCTGGCTCCAACGAGCTATGAAGAGCAGACATCACCATCATGTCCTCTTGTTGCCACTTCTCAGCTTCAGCTTCCGAGACACTCTCCTTGTCTCCTCCTTGAGTAATGAGCTTTGGAGCCTCACCAGATGTGATGTGCTTCCATAAACCCTTACTTCCCACAGCAGTCTTCACCATCCTAGACCATACTAGGTAGTTACTTCCCTTGAAGGTCACAGCAACCTTCATCTTGGAACCACTCTCCATCTTCAACAGTTTCACTTCAATAACTTGTAAAAGACTTGATCTTGAGACTCAGAACTACAACACCAGCTCAAACCCTTCTGTGCCTTGTCTTTACTCTTCAAAGAACCCTCAAACAGCTAGATAAGACTTCCGGAATGAAGATGTAGCTCCCGGGATGCAGCTTCTTCCAAGAACACTCACACCACTCTCACTTGATCTCCCAAAGTTTCAAGTTTGAATCTTCAAGAGAAAAACGCCAAGAACTCAGATTGAAATCAACCTGGCTCTGATACCATATCAGTTTTGAGTAATGTAAAAGATAATCTGAGTTTAGATAAGAATAGAGAAGAGACTAGAGTAGATTTAAGAGATTAAGAGACTAATGGAGAATCATTATGAAAAGTATAGAGAGATTGATTTGTTTAGAACTGTCTAATCTTTCATTAATAACATGAGTTACAATATATAGTGTGAGCATACAAGGGTTTTCGAAATCAAGAGAAGACTAAAGCATGTGAGGTCAATGTAGAAAGGATAAGCTCATTTGAACTAGCCAATTAGCTTCTCCACATGCGCGGAGCATCTAGCATCTTGGACCGAGATGCTCTTGCCTTTCCAGCTGTTCCAGCCTGTCAAGGCGCGCTCTTCCTTATCCCTCAACGGTCTGATCCATCCAGGTAAGTTCCTTCCCTTCCCATAAGTTACCCCAAGTAACTTCTTTACTCTTGTCAAGGTTTTACCCATCTCCATGTGTACGGATGGTACGGTCATGTACGAACAGTACGGACCTTACCCAAACCTTTCCAAGCTTCAACTCATCTCCTTAGTCTCAACTCCTCACTTGCTCCACATATACTTGACTCATCTCAACACTCCATACTTCTCCTTTGTCTCCATTTCGTTTCTTCAAGTTAACAAGGAAGGTTTGGGAGCTTTGGGATCAGCCAGTCCGTACAAGGCCGTACATGGCCGTACATGGCCGGACAGTCCGTACAAGATGGGATCAACCAAAGCTCAACCAAACCTTACCATAAGTTATCCGAGTTACTTAAGTAAAGAGGAGAAGTTACCTTAGCCTTTGTGGGATGGATCAGACCGTTGGAAAGGATAAGGGAGTCTTGGACAGGCTGGCACAGCTGGAAAAGCAAAAGCAAAAGGCATGAGCCAGCTAAGGAAGGCTCACACGCGCGGCTCACATCATTGGATGATTTTGAAATGGTCATTGACTCCACATGCTTATCTTATCCTCTTGTTTACGAAAACCCTAAGCTCTCTTCTTATAAATATGTAAACACTCTCATTAATAAGATCAAGCAAGTCATTTTGAATCTTTCTCTTAGTCTTTAGTCTCCATGATCTCTTCGTAGTCTCTTAATCTCATTTTAGGAAAGGACGAGCTCATTCAGCTTGTGGGAAAGCTGAAGTGTTTATGGTCTGAGTTGGATGAGTTGAGATCAAACAGATCAGATCCGGAGGGTGTTCAAGAAAGGCTGAAACAAGATGGAGTCTTTAGCCTTCTTGGGAGCCTGAAATCAACTTATGATCAGCTAATCAGATGTATACTTAGTGGAGATGAGCTATCTGATGTAGATGGTGAGTGTGTGATTGTTCAGAAAGGTGAAGATCACCATATGCGGGAGAAGAACAAGAAGCCAATGTGTATGAAGCATGGTACAAGCTGTAAGTAAGGAAGATTGAGGAGAATTTTCAGAGCTAAGAGGGCTAAGGGACTGTATCAGAAGAGGAGTAGACAGTCTGGGGGTCTAAGCAATAGCTTAGAGATGAGATGGATTAAGGAGTTTATGCAGCAAACAATTAGAGGAGAGTGCTCTTACTCAACTTACATGGGTAACTCAGTGGAAGAGAGAATGGTTGTCAGGGGGCAGGAGACCAAAGGAGCGGATGATCCAATCACAAAGAAGGAATGGGATGAGTTTG
Organism: Brassica napus; assembly: GCF_020379485.1. Taxonomy (NCBI): domain Eukaryota; kingdom Viridiplantae; phylum Streptophyta; class Magnoliopsida; order Brassicales; family Brassicaceae; genus Brassica; species Brassica napus. The sequence continues at coordinate 32,784,686 of NC_063448.1, read as the reverse complement.
TTAAGTATGTGTATGCTCTGGCTGCAACCAAGAGGCAAGGGGTTCTATCATCAGCCTCTAAACCTATCATAATTGATTCTGGAGCAAGCCATCATATGATCAGTGATAGGAGTCTGATAAGTGAAGTCAAAGCTGCAACAGGGAGTGTCATGATAGCTAATGGTACCAGGATCCCAATAGAAGGAGTGGGAAACCTCAAGCTGTTTGAGAAGAACTCAGCTGCTTTCTACCTACCTCAGTTCACTTCAAATCTGATATCTGTGAAGAAAGCTACAGTTGATCTTGATTGTCAAGTAGTATTCAGGCCAAATGAAGTTGAGTTTCAAGACTTGAAGACTGGAAGAGTTATTGGCAGAGGAGACAGCAAGAATCAGCTATACCATCTTCAAATGGCTAAGAATTCTAAACCCTTTGATTCTGTGTGCTTGAGTAGTGCTGCTGATAGGTGTGATAGTATGATTTGGCATGCTAGATTGGGACATCCTCATGCTCGTGCAATTGAATTGATCATGCCTAATATTTCATTTAATCACTTGGAGTGTGAGGCTTGCATACTTGGCTCACATTGCTTCCATCTAAAGATAGGGTGTTAGAAGCTTTTATAAACTTCCAAGCACATGTTACTAATCAGTACAATGCTACTGTGAAGGTACTGAGATCAGACAATGGAGGTGAATACATCAGCAGTGCCTTCAAGAGTCATCTAGCCAAGCATGGGATTGTGCATCAGACTAGCTGCCCTTATACACCACAGCAGAATGGTGTAGCTGAGAGGAAGAACAGGCACTTGATGGAGGTTGCTAGATCGATGATGTTTCATGCAAATGTCCCAAAACGTTTTTGGGGAGATGCTGTGCACACTGCTTGCTATCTCATCAACAGGGTACCAACCAAGATATTGAAGAACCTGTCTCCGTTTGAAGTATTGAACAAGAGCAGGCCATACATTGATCACCTAAGAGTCTTTGGGTGTGTGTGTTATGTCATGGTTCCAGGAGAGCAGAGAAACAAACTGGATGCAAAGAGCACTAAGGCAATGTTCATTGGATATTCAGTAACTCAGAAGGGGTACAAGTGCTATGATCCTTATGCAAGGAGAGTGTTGGTATCTAGAGAAGTGAAGTTTGTTGAATCAAAAGGGTATTATGAAGAAAAGAAGTGGGAAGATCTGAAGGATTTATCTCAAGCTCCATCTGATAAGGCAACAACACTGAGAGTGCTGTTAGAGAAGCTAGGGATAGGTTTATCCCATGATCAGGAACCGGGAAGGAGAGAGCCTTCTAATCAGGCTGAAGAAGCTGAAAGAACAACCCCTCTTGATCATGAGAGGGGGAATGGATCTGAATCAGGTGAGCAGGAGCAGAACCAAGAGGATTCAGGTCATCATGATCAAGATGCGACACATGAAGTAGAGAATTTGGCTCAGCCTAATGAAGATGAGCAAGAGAATGTGGCTCAGTCTAGTGGAGATGAGCAAGGAGAGTCTACTGGTTCAGAAGAACAAGTTCAAGACGAGATTCTGGTACAAACTGAAGATCAGGTTCAACCATTAAGAAGGAGCACAAGGATAAAGAGGGATGCTTCCAACTGGGTAAACACGAGAGTGTACTACAATGCCCAGGCTGTGGAGCATCCTTCTCAAGCCGTGTGTTCCTTTGCTGAGTTTCCAGAAGAGCATTGTGCGTTCATGATTAGTCTGGATGAGAGTTATGTACCAAGGACTTATGAAGAAGCTATGTTAGACAAGGAATGGAAAGAATCAGTGGGAGCTGAAGCTGGTGCTATGATTAAGAATGATACATGGTATGAGAGTGAGCTACCAAAAGGAACGAGAGCAGTATCTAGCATATGGATCTTTACTATCAAATACTTGCCTAATGGACAGATTGATAGGAGGAAAACTAGACTGGTAGCAAGAGGGTTCACACAGACCTATGGAGAGGATTACATTGATACATTTGCACCAGTGGCCAAGCTACACACCATTCGGATTGTGTTGTCCATTGCAACAAACTTGGAGTGGGACTTGTGGCAGATGGATGTGAAGAATGCTTTCCTGCAAGGTGAGCTAGAAGATGAGGTATATATGCTTCCCCCTCCTGGTCTTGAGCATCTAGTGAAGCCAGGAAATGTTTTGAGATTGAAGAAGGCTATATATGGGCTGAAGCAGTCTCCTAGAGCTTGGTACAGAAAGCTTAGTACAACTCTCAATGGGAGAGGGTTCAAGAAGTCTGAACTAGATCATACACTCTTCACACTGGTCGGACCATCAGGGATCATAGTGGTTTTGGTGTATGTGGATGATTTGATTATCACAGGGAGTGATAAGGCTGGGATTAAAGCCACCAAAGAGTTTCTCAAGTCTGTCTTTGATATTAAAGACTTGGGAGAAATGAAGTATTTTTTGGGGATTGAGATATGCAGATCCAAGGAGGGTTTGTTTATGTCTCAAAGGAAGTACACTATGGATATGCTGAAGGAGACTGATGTGCTTGGAGGAAAGATAGCTAAGACACCTCTTGAGGAAGGGTATAAGGTCTTCCGTGAGGGGGAGGTTGAAGAGAACCAGTTGTTTGAGGATGCTAAGCTGTATAGGAGGATGGTTGGTAAGCTGATCTACTTGACTATCACCAGACCTAATATATGCTTTGCTGTGAATCAAGTGAGCCAGCATATGCAGGCTCCAAAGGTACATCACTGGAAGATGGTTGATAGGATACTGAGGTATTTGAGTGGCTCGCATGGACAAGGAGTTTGGATGGGTTGCAATGGCAGTACAAAAGTGGTGGGCTATTGTGATGCTGATTGGGCAGGAGATAGAGTGGACAGGAGATCAACTACTGGCTATTGTACATTCATTGGAGGGAACCTGGTTACTTGGAAGAGTAAGAAGCAGAAGGTCATCTCCTGTTCAAGTGCAGAGGCTGAGTATAGAGCTATGTTGAAGCTGACAAACGAGTCGGTGTGGATCAAGGGTATCTTGAAGCATCTGGAGATTGAGCAGAGTACTCCTATGACAATGCACTGTGACAATCAAGCAGCTATTCACATTGCTTCTAACTCAGTCTTTCATGAGAGGACAAAGCATATAGGAGTTGATTGCCACAAGGTGAGGCAGATGATTATCCTAGGAGTGATACTGCCTTGTTATACAAGAAGTGAAGACCAGCTTGCAGATGTGTTTACTAAGGCAGCGAGATTAAAGACAATGGAGTCCATACTATCCAGGCTTGGACTCATTGATCTTACTCCCAGGAGCTGATCCCCTCGTCATGAGATCTCCACTCTTTTTCCCTCATCAAAGTTTTATCCCATTGGGTTTTCTTTGATGATGTTTTTAATGAGGGAAGATCTCATGGCAATCCAAGCCTGACTTGTTTCACATGGTCAAGCTTGAGGGGGAGTGTTAAGTTGGAGATCAGGAAGTAAATGTTGAGAAGAGGTGATAAAGAGTGGATACATTGATAGAGGAAGAGTATTGGGGCAGTCAATAACTTTGGAGATTTACCACAGTAACTTTAGTTTTACTGTGGTAACTAAGTTAAATGCTTGGGAAGTTACCTTGGATCCCTTTGGTAAAGAGAATCACGCCCAAGAGGAGTCTGGATAAGGGAGGGAGGTGTTTGGATAAGGTCTGGTCATAGCTTGAAAGGAAAAGCACATTTACAGCCTGTCCAAGCATGTCAAGCCTCTCAGCCAAGTATTTCAAACCAGAATGGCCAGCTAGCTTTGACTACACATGCTTTGAGTCCCATTTCGAAATCCCCTTTGTATTAGTCTTATCTCTTCATATATAACTTGTATCTGAGACATTAAATAAATTAATGGAGTTTTGAGTCTCTATCTTATCCTTTATTCTCTCTAATCTCTTAATCTCTTTAATCTTACACAAATCAGTCAGATTCATTCTTAAACACACTTTAAAACACAAAAGTGTTTATGGTGGAGCTGGAAGAACAACTCCTCTTGATCATGAGAGGGGGAATGGAACTGAATCCGGTGAGCAAGAGCAAAACCAAGAGGATTCAGGTCTTCATGATCAAGATACATCACAAGAAGTTGAGAACAATGAGGTTCAGTCTAGTGGAGAAGTGGATGAGGTTCAGTCTAGTGTAGTAGAACAAGTCAGACCGGCCAGTTCAGAAGAAGAGCTAGTGGAGCCGGCTAGTGTGCAAACTGAAGATCAGGTTCAAGCTTTGAGGAGGAGCACAAGGATAAAGAGGGATCCTTCCAACTGGGTAAACACGAGAGTGTACGACAATGCCCAGGCTGTGGAGCATCCTTCTCAAGCCGTGTGTTCCTTTGCTGAGTTTCCAGAGGAGCATTATGCCTTTATGATTAGTCTGGATGAGAGTTATGTACCAAGGACTTATGAAGAAGCTATGTTAGACAAGGAATGGAAAGAATCAGTGGGAGCTAAAGCAGGTGCTATGATCAAAAATGATACATGGTATGAGAGTGAGCTGCCTAAGGGAAAGAGGGTTGTATCTAGTTGATGGATCTTCACAATCAAGTATCTTGCAAATGGACAGATTGATAGGAAGAAGACCAGATTGGTTGCAAGAGGATTTACACAGACCTATGGAGAGGATTACATTGATACCTTTGCACCAGTAGCTAAGCTACATACAGTTCGGATTGTGTTGTCCATTGCAACAAACTTGGAGTGGGATTTGTGGCAGATGGATGTGAAGAATGCTTTCTTACAAGGTGAGCTAGAAGATGAGGTATACATGCTTCCTCCTCCTGGTCTTGAGCATCTAGTAAAGCCAGGGAATGTTTTGAGATTGAAGAAGGCAATATATGGGCTGAGGTTCTCAACAAGCACAAGCCATCAGTCGAGTACTTGAGAGTATTTGGGTGTTTATGCTATGTGCTGGTACCAGGGGAGTTGAGAAACAAGTTAGAAGCAAGAAGTAGGAAGGCAATGTTCATTGGCTACTCAACAACTCAAAAAGGATACAAGTGTTATGATCCAGAAACTAGAAGAGTACTTGTATCTAGAGATGTGAAGTTCATTGAAGAAAGAGGGTACTATGAGGAGAAGAATCAAGAAGAATTGAAGGATCTCACATCAGATAAAGCTGGAGTCTTAAGGACTATCTTGGAGGGTCTAGGCATCAGGATGAACCAGGATCAGTCTGCGAATGGTCGAGGCCAAGGAGAGAGCTCAAATGAACCCATTAGAGCTACACAAACACCTCACCTTGATCATGAGGGGGGAAGTGTATCACTTTTAGGATTGAGTAGAGTAATCTGAGTAAATAAGAAAGACTAGAAGTGTTTTAGAAGAGATTTGAGTATGAAATGAGATTAGGAGTCTAGCATAGAATCATTGTGAGAATAAAGACTAAGAGAGACTCATAACTTGCTTGATTTTATTAATGAGTGAGGTTACATATTTATAAGAAGGACACAAGGGTTTACATATTTATAAGAAGCACTATTGAACCGTGTGGAGTCAAGGCAATGGATTCAAATCAACCACTAGGATGCACCACACGCTTATGGCATCTTTGGACTAAAGGTGCTTTAGCTTTCCAGCCTGTTCCAGCCTGGCACCGCGCGCCCCTTATCCTTTCAACGGTCTGATCCTCTCCACTAAGCCCTCAAGGTAACATCTACTTGTTACCGTTTCACTTGGTCGAGGTTAGGTAACTTTTGGTCGAGGCATTTGGTACGGACGGTACGGCCATGTACGGCCTTGTACGGACGTCCGTACCATGCTTGCTCAAAGTCCCCTCATTCTCTTCCTCCTCTTCTCTTCCACTTCTTATCTCTTCATGTTCATATCTTCAACTCATCTCAACACTCCCCCTCAAGCTTAGCTTTGTGAAAGTCTAAGCTTGAACAGCCATGAGATCTTCCTTATTAAAAACCTCACTAAGGAAAACCCATTGGGACAAAACCTTAATGAGGGAAAAAGAGTAAAGATCTCATGACTAAGAGGATCAGCTGCTTCTCTTCCCAAGATCAATGAGGCCCAATCTAATATGAATGGACTCCATTGTCTTTTGCCTTGCAGCCTTGGTGAATACATCAGCCAACTGATCTTCACTCCTAGTATAACATGGCAAGATGACTCCTAGGACAATCATCTGCCTCACCTTGTGGCAATCAACCTCAATGTGCTTTGTCCTCTCATGGAACACCGAGTTGGAGGCTATGTGAATGGCGGCCTGGTTGTCACAATGCATTGTCATTGGAGTGTCTTGTTTTATCTCCAAATGCTTCAAGATGCCCTTGATCCAAACTACCTCGTTTGTAAGCTTCAGCATAGCTCTATACTCAGCTTCTGCACTTGAGCATGACACCACCTTCTGTTTCTTACTCTTCCAAGTCACCAAGTTGCCTCCAATGAATGTGCAATAGCCGGTTGTTGATCTCCTGTCAGCTCTATCGCCTGCCCAATCTGCATCACAATAGCCCACCACTTCTGTGCTTCCATTGCACCCCATCCATACTCCTTGATCCGGCGAGCCATTCAGATACATTAGTAGCCTCTCCACCATACGCCAATGATGTTCCTTGGGAAGCTGCATGTGTTGACTCACCTGATTCACAGCAAAGCATATATCAAGTCTTGTGATGGTAAGATAAATCAATTTGCCAACAAGTTTTCTATAGAGTTTAGGATCATGAAATGGCTTGCTGTCTTCAATCTCCCCCTCTCTTGGTACTTTGTAGCCATCCTCCATTGGCATCCTTGCTGTCTTGCCTCCATAAGTGTGAGATTTGAGAGCTCTGGCTGTGTATGTGTATGAAAAGCCATTAAAGGCAAAGATAAGATCTTCAACTAGTTGAATAAGAGGTCTGATGAAACTAGTATGAACTTGAATCAGAAACAGAGAGACTTTGAGAGATTAAGAGATTAGAGACTAAGAAAGGGGTAGATTAAGGGAATCTGATCAAGAACACACTTTTATAATTATGAAGGAGATGGGGAAACCCCCCCATACTCTCTTAAGAGATTACAAAACGTCCAAGACACATCCTTATATAGGCTTTACATCATTGCAACTCATAAACCTATATCTGATGGCTATAATTAACTTAAGGGAATGGATGGTGTAGATGAGATGGTCTTCTTGTAATATCTGATCACTTTAATTCAAACAAGGCAAGCTGGCGCCTGATCACTGATTGGCTCTCCTTAGGCTCCTCTTCATCTTCCCAAGTTACTGTCCAGATTCATAGTCAAGGCTGCTCTTCCTTTCCAGCAACAGCCAGCCTGTTTCTTTACTAAAGTAGCCAATCACACTCCAAAGGGATCTTCTTGATACTCCTTTGATGCCTTAGGATCAGAACCTTATCCCTTCGTCCAGCACACTCTAATGCTGCCCTATTCTTGCACAGACTTAGTACAAGCTTCCCGAGATGTCAGGCTGCGCCCTATTTTCGCACCAACTTCATATCTTCTCAAATGGTCGAGTTATGCACTTTTGGGATCGACCTGGTACATACGGATCCGTACGGTCCGTACACGTCCGTACCAAATCCGTACTACCTCACCCTAACATTGCACACTCGCCCATTTGCTCCTCAACACTCTTCTAAGTCTCTCCTAGACTTTTCCCTTGCTTAGAACATCCCTCATATCACTTCTGAACACCTTTAGACTCCTCATCACTCTTGATAGGCAATCTCTAAAGATCTTGCCCTATCTTTGTACAAGATCCATCTCAACTTAACACCTTTAGCTCCTCCATTCCTTTCTTCAAGTTAACACTCCCCCTCAAGCTTGACTCTAGATGATCCTAAGTCAAGCTTGGAACCTTGAAGAACTTCCTCATTAAAAACCTCACCAAGGAAAACCCTTTGGGACAAAACCTTGATGAGGGAAAAAGAGTAAAGTCTCCAAGGCCTAGGGATTGGCCAGTGAGTCTTTGTGCCTTACCAACAATGTAAGGGACACAAAGACTCTGGATCATGGCCCTCATGTGATGCAAGATAGAACCCACTCCTCTTGCTCATCATCAACACTTCTTGTACTCTTCTTTAGACAGATCTTGGTCTCTCCCCCTTTCTCACAACCTTCTTGTTGTGATCAAGTGCTCGGACTACCAGATCTTCCTTGATAGATACAAGCTGAGTCTTGGCTGCTTCTTCTTCATGAGTCACCACCATGTTACTGAAACCTTCATGACAGGATGCTTCAGACTGTAGTACCAATCACCTCACTCTAGAGGCCGCATTGGTGATTGCTTCTTCATCCTTCATTATGCTTCATAACTGATCTGCTCCTCTTCTTGAATAACCACCAAGTACTCTCAGATCATGTAAGCTTCAACACTCCCCCTCAAGCTTGAGACTCTCACAGGAACAAGCTTGGATGGATAGCTTCATGATCTGCACCATTACTCCATTGCAACACCTTCTGAACTTGCCATCTTCATGGAGTGCTTGTGGAAGCTTCAGCTACCTCTTCAGCCACCTCACACTAGAAGCCGCACTGATAGAGTCTTCATCTTCTCACAGCCAAGAGTGCTCTGAACACTCTCTGTTGAGATGAGCTGAGTATATGGAGATGAAGAGATAAGGAGTTGAAGAGAAGAGGAGATGAAGTACTTAGGGAAGTTTGGGAGAGTATGGTACGGCAGGCCGTACAAGGCCGTACAAGGCCGTACAAGGCCGTACCATCCAAACCTCAACCAAAACTTACCATACCTTATCCAAGTGAGACGGTAACTAAGGAGGAGTGACTTGGGTAGCTTAGGGAGAGGATCAGACCGTTGAGAGGATAAGGGAACGCGGTGCCAGGCTGGAACAGGCTGGAAAGCTGAAGCACCTTTAGTCCAAGATGCCATAAGCGTGTGAGCCATCCTGACCAATCATTCAAAAGGCGCCCTTGACTCCACACGGTTGAATAGTGCTCAGTTCCCTTCTTGTAAACCCTTGTGTCTCTCTTATAAATATGTAACCTCACTCATTAATAAGATAAAGCAAGTTTTGAGACTCTCTCTTAGTCTTTAAATCTCAATGGTTCCATATTAGACTCCTAATCTCATTTCATACTCTAATCTTCACTAAATCGTTTCTAGTCTTTCCTAAACACTCAGATTACTCTAAACATTACTAAAAATCATATGGTATCAGAGCCAGGTTAGTGAGAACCTGAGTTCGTGTTAGGCTCTTTGGAGATTCAAGATTGAAGCTTTGAAGAGTTTGGTTGGTGTTCTTGTGTTCTTGGGAGGTTCCGGGTATTGTCCGAGTTCAAAGACTAGTTTTTAGTGTGTTGCTGAAGCTGTGAGGTTGAAGACCGAGGCAGTGAGTGTTCTTACAAGTCTTTTAACTCAAGATCCAGTTTGTGAAGTCTAGAGAAGTCATCGTTCATCATGGAGAGTGGTATGAACATGAACATGAAGGTAGCGGTTTGCTTCAAGGGAACCAACTACTTGGTGTGGTCTCGGATGGTGAGAACCACGGTGGGAAGCAAAGGGCTTTGGAAGCACATCACGCCAGGAGAAGCTCCAAAGCTCATCACCCAAGGAGAAACTGAAGGAGAAGCCGCAAGCAAAGCGGAAGAGAAGTGGCATCAGGAGGACATGTTGGTGATGTCAGTGCTGCATGCTTCACTTGAGCCGGCGATTCTAGATGCATACAGTTACTGTGAATCAGCTAAAGAGCTGTGGGATACTTTGAAGAAGGTGTATGGGAATACATCAAACCTGAGCCGTGTGTTTGAGGTGAAGCAGGCTATAAACAACTTGGTACAAGAGGATATGGAGTTCACCAAGCATCTAGGGAGGTTCAGAACACTCTGGTCCGAGCTGGAGATGTTGAGGCCAAGCACTACAGCTGCAGATGAGCTCAACAAAAGAAGAGAGCAAGACAAGGTCTTTGGGCTACTCCTCACCATGAATCCGGCGTACAATGGTCTTATCCAACACTTGCTTAGAGAGGACACACTACCTGATCTTGAAGAAGTGTGCGCAAGGATTCAGAAGGAACAAGGCTCTATTGGGTTGTTTGGAAAGAAAGGAGAGCTATCTCTCGTAAATCAAGCAACTCAAGAGGAGGGAGGGGAAGCTCCACAAGCACACAAGGCTGCGCATGGGAAGTATGATGAGAGGAGGTTCAATGGGAACTGTGATCACTGCAAGAAGCATGGCCACAAGAAGAGCCAATGCTGGATACTCCATCCCCATCTCAAGCCGGCAAAGTTTATGAAAGACAGAGAGGCAAGGGCTAATATCTCAGATGGAGCAAGCGCAAGTGGAGCAGGTACTAGCAAAGGGAAGGAGATAGATGGGCGTGAAGCAGGTGATGGGAGGTCTCTTGTTGCCTACACTGGAGCCCCAAGCAACCGTGGGAACTATGATCAAGAGTATCTAAGGAAATCCGACCTGGATGCTCTCATTAAGCTCTTCAAGGAGCATGGTAACAGTTTTGGATATTCCTTTGGTGCTAGGGCTATAGGGAATGATGAGAATCCAACTAGCATTGATAGGATGCATGAAAGTGTGATAGAGATAATAAACCAATCTAGAACGGACAGTTTTGCTAGGAATGATCATGCATTCAAACCATCTAGTATACTTGCTCATATTGCTAGTTCACATACCATCAAGCCTTTAGTAGTTGATTCTGGTGCATCTCATCATATGATAAGTGACACTAGTTTGATTAAAAACATTGTACCAATGAATGGAAATGTGATGATAGCTAATGGAGATAAGATACCTATTAGAGGAATAGGAAGTCTTAAACTGTTTGATAAGGAAACTAAAGCCTTTTATATGCCTGAATTTACTTCAAACTTGTTATCTGTTAAGAAATGTGCTACTGATTTGCAATGCAATGTCATATTCAGTCCTAATGATGTGAAGTTTCAGGATATTAAAAGCAGCAAGATGATTGGAAAGGGAGTTACTAAAGGAGAATTGTATTTACTTGAAGATCTTGCTCCTGTTTCTAGTTATAGCTGCTCGTTTACTTCTGTTTCTGGTTCTAGTTTAAGTAAAAATGCATTGTGGCATGCTAGATTAGGACACCCTCATAATAAGGCTTTAAAACTGATGTTGCCAGGTGTTTCCTTTGAGAATAATGAGTGTGAAGCTTGCATTTTAGGCAAGCATTGTAAGACTGTCTTTACTAAATCTACTACGGTTTATGAGAAGTGTTTTGATTTGATTCATTCTGATGTTTGGACTGCTCCTTGCTTATCTAGAGACAATCAAAAGTATTATGTAACTTTCATTGATGAAAAATCCAAATACACCTGGTTAACTTTAATTCCAACCAAAGATAGGGTACTTGATGCATTTAAGAACTTTCAATCATATGTGACTAACCATTATAATGCCAAGATAAAGATTTTCAGGTCAGATAATGGAGGAGAGTACACGGGACAAGCATTCAAGCTCCATCTATCTCAGCATGGAATACTACATCAGACAAGCTGTCCCTATACTCCACAACAGAATGGTGTGGCTGAGAGAAAGAATAGGCATCTGATGGAAGTGGCCAGGTCCATGATGTTTCAAACCAATGTACCCAAGAAGTTCTGGAGTGATGCGGTCACTACAGCTTGTTATCTCATCAACAGAACACCAACTCTGATTCTGCAAGGGTTATCACCATTTGAGGTATTGAACCGATACAAGCCCTCATTGGAACATATGAAGATCTTTGGGTGTTTGTGTTTTGTGATGGTACCGGGAGAATTAAGAAACAAGCTTGAAGCTAGAAGCTCCAAGGCAATGTTTGTTGGATACTCATCAAGTCAGAAAGGATATAAGTGCTATGATCCTAACACAAGGAGAGTGTTAGTATCTAGAGAAGTGAAGTTTGTGGAAGAAAAAGGATATTATGAGGAGCAGATTCAAGAAGATTTGAAAGATCTCACTTCAGATAGAGCTGCAACCTTGAGGATAATACTAGAAGGACTTGGTATCAATATGGATCAAGGACAGCAAGAAGTAAGAGGCACTACACCAATACCGAATCATCAGACGTCCAATCTTGAACATGAGGGGGGGAATGGAACAGAAACTCAAACTCAAAGTCATGAAGAGAGTTCTGGTTCTCATGATCAAGCTGTGGAGTCAAATGATCAACAAGAAGGAGCTGAAGCAAGTCAGCTAAGGGATGAAGGAGCTGAAGCAAGTCAGCCAAGAGAAGAAGCAAGAGAAGAAAGTACACGAGAAGATGTACAAGACATGGAGTTACCGGCACAAGAAGGGCCAGTGTTGAGAAGAAGTACAAGGCTGAGAAAGGATCCTTCCAGTTGGGTAAACACGAGAGTGTACTACAATGCTCAAGCTGTGAAGCATCCTACTCAGGCCGTGTGTTCTTTCTCTCAATATCCAGAAGCACATTGTGCATTCATGGTAAACTTAGATGAGAATCACATTCCAAGAAGCTATGAAGAGGCAATGGAGGATAAGGAATGGAAGGAATCAGTAGGAGCTGAGGCAGGAGCTATGATAAAGAATGATACATGGTTTGAAAGTGAACTACCAAAAGGGAAGAAGGCAGTATCTAGTAGATGGATCTTCACAATCAAATACAAGGCTGATGGACAGATTGAGAGGAAGAAGACTAGATTAGTAGCAAGAGGGTTCACTCAAACATATGGAGAGGATTACATTGAGACATTTGCACCAGTAGCCAAGTTACATACCATTAGAATTGTACTAAGCTTGGCGGTTAACCTTGGATGGGGATTGTGGCAAATGGATGTGAAGAATGCATTCTTACAAGGAGAACTTGAGGATGAAGTCTACATGTATCCTCCACCAGGTCTTGAACATCTAGTGAAGAGAGGGAATGTACTGAGGCTAAAGAAGGCTATCTATGGGTTGAAGCAATCACCAAGAGCATGGTACAACAAGTTGAGCACAACTCTGAACGGCCAAGGTTTTAAGAAGTCAGAATTGGACCATACTCTCTTTACCCTCACTACTCCCTCAGGTATGGTTGCTCTCCTTGTGTATGTGGATGATATCATTATCACAGGAAGTGATAAGGAAGGTATCAAAGCAACCAAGGAGTTTCTAAAGTCTATGTTTGAAATAAAAGACTTGGGAGAAATGAAATACTTTCTTGGAATTGAGATTTGTAGATCCAAGGAAGGTTTGTTCATGTCCCAAAGGAAGTATACACTTGATCTTTTGAAAGGTGCAGGTGCTTATGGAGGCAAGACAGCAAAGATGCCAATGGAGGATGGCTACAAAGTACCAAGAGAGGGGGAGATTGAAGACAGCAAGCCATTTCATGATCCTAAACTCTATAGAAAACTTGTTGGCAAATTGATTTATCTAACCATCACAAGACCTGATATATGCTTTGCTGTGAATCAGGTGAGTCAACACATGCAGCTTCCCAAGGAACATCACTGGCGTATGGTGGAGAGGCTGCTGATGTATCTAAATGGCTCGCCGGATCAAGGTGTATGGATGGGGTGCAATGGAAGCACAGAAGTGGTGGGCTATTGTGATGCTGATTGGGCAGGTGATAGAGCTGACAGAAGATCAACAACCGGCTATTGCACATTCATTGGAGGCAACTTGGTGACTTGGAAGAGTAAGAAACAGAAGGTGGTGTCATGCTCTAGTGCAGAAGCTGAGTATAGAGCTATGCTGAAGCTTACAAACGAGCTAGTTTGGATCAAGGGCATCTTGAAGCATTTGGAGATAGCACAAGACACTCCAATGACAATGCATTGTGACAACCAGGCCGCCATTCACATAGCCTCCAACTCGGTGTTCCATGAGAGAACAAAGCACATTGAGGTTGATTGCCACAAGGTGAGGCAGATGATTGTCCTAGGAGTCATCTTGCCATGTTATACTAGGAGTGAAGATCAGTTGGCTGATGTATTCACCAAGGCTGCGAGGCAAAAGACAATGGAGTCCATTCATATCAGATTGGGCCTCATTGATCTTGGGAAGAGAAGCAGCTGATCCCCTTAGTCATGAGATCTTTACTCTTTTTCCCTCATTAAGGTTTTGTCCCAATGGGTTTTCCTTAGTGAGGTTTTTAATGAGGAAGATCTCATGGCTGTCCAAGCTTAGTCTTTCACAAAGCTAAGCTTGAGGGGGAGTGTTGAGATGAGCTGAGTATATGGAGATGAAGAGATAAGGAGTTGAAGAGAAGAGGAGATGAAGTACTTAGGGAAGTTTGGGAGAGTATGGTACGGCAGGCCGTACAAGGCCGTACAAGGCCGTACCATCCAAACCTCAACCAAAACTTACCATACCTTATCCAAGTGAGACGGTAACTAAGGAGGAGTGACTTGGGTAGCTTAGGGAGAGGATCAGACCGTTGAGAGGATAAGGGAACGCGGTGCCAGGCTGGAACAGGCTGGAAAGCTGAAGCACCTTTAGTCCAAGATGCCATAAGCGTGTGAGCCATCCTGACCAATCATTCAAAAGGCGCCCTTGACTCCACACGGTTGAATAGTGCTCAGTTCCCTTCTTGTAAACCCTTGTGTCTCTCTTATAAATATGTAACCTCACTCATTAATAAGATAAAGCAAGTTTTGAGACTCTCTCTTAGTCTTTAAATCTCAATGGTTCCATATTAGACTCCTAATCTCATTTCATACTCTAATCTTCACTAAATCGTTTCTAGTCTTTCCTAAACACTCAGATTACTCTAAACATTACTAAAAATCATACTCTCTTGCCTAGACACGCCACTGCCTAGACCCGGATGGCTCCTTCTTCTTCAGTTGCTTGCAATGGACCTTCTGAACCTTCTTGGTCCGACTGATAGCTCACTAAACTCCCCTCCTCAAGCTTGGATTGAGTATAGGTCCAAGCTTGCAAGTGAGCTTCAGTGAGACTACACATCAGTGGCGCATCACCACTTCTTTCTCAACTCTCCATTGCTCCACACAATGGGCTAAGTCTTCCTCTTTCAACTCGGATGGATGGTGAACCAAGAACACCTCTTGTGAACCTGAAACATCACTCAAACTCCAGCAAAGATAAGACACAAGTGCATTGGGTCAACCATTGATGCATCACCAAGTTTGAACACCAATGTCTTTAAGCAATGCAACAGATTAAACTAGACATTTTCAAGTTCTAATCTTTGCAAGCAAACTCTCTAAGCACAAGTAAGATCATAACAGATTCAATACAAGCTACCTAGGCAATTTTTAAAGCTTCTTTACTCAGCATTTAGACATGAATCTAATGCTTCAATGTAAGACAGCCATTTGACAGTATGCACTAACCTTAATCAGTTTCAATTCATGAATGCAACAATACAATCCATCACACATTCATTTATAACTTAGGCTAAGCATTACTATCATCACTTATCATCAGACAATGCATTACTTTCAATCTGTTTTCAGTTCATGAGCTTCAAACAATACCATTTCATTTAGCAAACTCATTACTTAACAGGAGCAAGCATTTTACTCTTTAAACACTAAACAAGCCTTTAAAGCATCCTGGGACAGATTCAACTAATTTTATTTAGCAATCACACATTATCCTCAGTTTTTTTCAAACAATACACATCACAATAACCAGGCACAGTCACACCACAAGCTCAATATCAAGAAGGTTTTAAAGAATCGCTTACACAAGGAACCAGGTTGGTTCCTTAACCTTTCATGAAACCGGCCATGCTTTGTTGGTCTTGAGAGTGTGGATCGTCACCCACCTCTTTCACCTTCTGTTCATGGCCTCCATCTTGTACCATCAGCTTCAAAGACCCCTCCTTTCTTCATCTCCACTAGGCGCCAAGCTCTTGACACCATCTTCTTTGGAACCGGATGTGATCTTCTCTTGGACAAGGTGCCTTGGTACAAGGATAGCTAGGCCTTGTCCATACACCTTTGCTTCCACTGAGAATCACCACCAGGACAGGAAGAGAACAGGATGAGGAACCATGAGAACTCGACAAGCTTCAGTCTTCTTCTTCATAAGAAGCTGAACCGGATGGAGAGAGCTTCTATGGTTTGGATTTGAGCTGAGGAGAGAGCAGTGTGTTTGCGGAAGCTTCAGCTCAGGTTCTGATGAACCTGGCTCTGATACCATGTGAGATTTGAGAGCTCTGGCTGTGTATGTGTATGAAAAGCCATTAAAGGCAAAGATAAGGTCTTGAACTAGTTGAATAAGAGGTCTGATGAAACTAGTATGAACTTGAATCAGAAACAGAGAGACTTTGAGAGATTAAGAGATTAGAGACTAAGAAAGGGGTAGATTAAGGGAATCTGATCAAGAACACACTTTTATAATTATGAAGGAGATGGGGAAACCCCCCATACTCTCTTAAGAGATTACAAAACGTCCAAGACACATCCTTATATAGGCTTTACATCATTGCAACTCATAAACCTATATCTGATGGCTATAATTAACTTAAGGGAATGGATGGTGTAGATGAGATGGTCTTCTTGTAATATCTGATCACTTTAATTCAAACAAGGCAAGCTGGCGCCTGATCACTGATTGGCTCTCCTTAGGCTCCTCTTCATCTTCCCAAGTTACTGTCCAGATTCATAGTCAAGGCTGCTCTTCCTTTCCAGCAACAGCCAGCCTGTTTCTTTACTAAAGTAGCCAATCACACTCCAAAGGGATCTTCTTGATACTCCTTTGATGCCTTAGGATCAGAACCTTATCCCTTCGTCCAGCACACTCTAATGCTGCCCTATTCTTGCACAGACTTAGTACAAGCTTCCCGAGATGTCAGGCTGCGCCCTATTTTCGCACCAACTTCATATCTTCTCAAATGGTCGAGTTATGCACTTTTGGGATCGACCTGGTGCGTACGGATCCGTACGGTCCGTACACGTCCGTACCAAATCCGTACTACCTCACCCTAACATTGCACACTCGCCCATTTGCTCCTCAACACTCTTCTAAGTCTCTCCTAGACTTTTCCCTTGCTTAGAACATCCCTCATATCACTTCTGAACACCTTTAGACTCCTCATCACTCTTGATAGGCAATCTTTAAAGCTCTTGCCCTATCTTTGTACAAGATCCATCTCAACTTAACACCTTTAGCTCCTCCATTCCTTTCTTCAAGTTAACAATAAGCACCTGCACCTTTCAAAAGATCAAGTGTATACTTCCTTTGGGACATGAACAAACCTTCCTTGGATCTACAAATCTCAATTCCAAGAAAGTATTTCATTTCTCCCAAGTCTTTTATTTCAAACCTAGACTTTAGAAACTCCTTGGTTGCTTTGATACCTTCCTTATCACTCTCTGTGATAATGATATCATCCACATACACAAGGAGAGCAACCATACCTGAGGGAGTAGTGAGGGTAAAGAGTATTAGATTTTGTGATTTAAAGAGTGATTAAGTTTAATCTGAGACTTAAAGAGATTGGAGATTAAGAACAAGAGAGAGAGAGACTCAAAACTCCATTAATTAATAACTGATGAGGTTTACAAGTATTAATAGAGAGAGCAACAAGGAAATTCGAAATGTATAAGCATGTGTAGTCAAATGACAGGCTGGAACTCCTTTTGAATCACTTGGCTGTGCTTTCTCACATGCTTGCACTAGTATAAAAGCATCCTCTCCTTTCCAGCATCATACAGGCTGTCAAAGTGCTCCCTTATCCTTCCTTATCCTTTCTGGTCGAATCTTATCTCTTCTCTTCACTAAGTTACCTTCTTATCCCATCAGATAACTTCCCCAAGTTGTTACTGTGGTTAAACTAAAGTTACCACAGTAAAACTCCAAAGTTACTGTCTGCTCCAAATCTCTTCCTCTCTCAATATATCAACTCTTTATTCTCTCATCTCAACACTCCCCCTCAAGCTTGACCATGTGGAACAAGTCAAGCCTGGAAGGACCATGAGATCTCCCTCATTAAAACCTCATTAAGGAAAACCCATTGGGACAAAACCTTAATAAGGAAAGAGTAGAGATCACATGATCAGGAGAGTGTATAGACTAGCCCTTAGGCGAGAGATCAATGAGTCCTAACCTGATGTGTATGGACTCCATTGTCTTTTGCCTTGCTGCCTTTGTGAACACATCTGCTAACTGATCCTCACTCCGAGTATAACAAGGTAGAATTACCCCAAGAATCATCATCTGCCTCACCTTGTGACAATCAACCTCAATGTGCTTTGTTCTCTCATGGAACACAGAATTAGATGCAATGTGGATAGCTGCTTGATTATCACAATGCATTGTCATTGGCGTTGCTTGAATAATCTCCAGATGCTTCAAAATCCCTTTTATCCACACTAGCTCATTTGTAAGCTTCAGCATTGCTCTATACTCGGCCTCAGCACTGGAACAGGACACTACCTTCTGCTTCTTACTCTTCCAAGTGACCAAGTTACCACCAATGAATGTACAATAGCCTGTGGTTGATCTTCTGTCTGCTCGGTCTCCAGCCCAATCTGCATCACAGTAGCCTACAACCTCAGTACTCTTGTTACATCCCATCCATACTCCAAGACCAGTAGTTCCATTCAGATACATCAAGATCCTTTCCACCATCCGCCAATGGTGCTCCTTAGGAACTTGCATGTGTTGACTGACTTGATTCACCGCAAAACACACATCAGGTCTAGTAATGGTAAGATAAATCAACTTCCCCACTAGCTTCCTATATAGCTTAGGATCATGGAACGGATTGCTATCCTCAATCTCCCCCTCACGTGGAACCTTGTAACCATCCTCCATTGGCATCTTGGCTGTCTTTCCTCCATAGGCATCTGCTCCCTTCAAGAGATCAATCACATACTTCCTTTGGGACATAAACAATCCTTCCTTTGATCTGCATATCTCAATCCCAAGAAAATACTTCATTTCCCCCAAGTCTTTAATTTCAAAGCTTGCCTTGAGATACTCCTTTGTAGCCTTAATACCTTCCTTATCACTGCCTGTGATGATGATATCATCCACATACACAAGCAACACCACAATACCAGATGAGGTGGTTAGGGTAAAGAGAGTGTGATCCAATTCTGACTTTCTGAACCCTCTCCCATTCAGTGTAGTACTCAACTTGTTGTACCATGCCCTTGGAGACTGCTTGAGACCATAGATAGCTTTCCTCAACCTCAACACATTACCCTTCTTTACTAGATGTTCAAGACCTGGTGGTGGATGCATGTATACTTCATCTTCCAACTCTCCTTGAAGAAATGCATTCTTCACATCCATTTGCCACAAATCCCACTCAAGATTCACAGCTAAAGATAATACAATCCTGATAGTATGAAGTTTAGCCACAGGAGCAAAGGTCTCAACATAGTCCTCACCATATGTCTGAGTAAATCCTCTTGCCACCAACCTAGACTTGCGCCTCTCTATTCTTCCATCAGGATGAAACTTGATTGTGAACACCCATTTACTAGTCACTGCCTTCTTCCCTTTAGGCAGCTCACTCTCATACCACGTTTCATTCTTAATCATGGCTCCGGACTCATCAGCAACTGAATCTCTCCACTCCTTTAAAGCCATAGCTTCTTCATATGTCCTTGGAATATAGCTCTCATCCAAGCTTACTGTGAAGGCTGTATGCTCGTCCGGAAACTCTGCAAAGGAACACATAGCTTGAGAAGGATGCTCCACAGCCTGGGCATTGTAGTACACTCTCGTGTTTACCCAGTTGGAAGCATCTCTCTTCACCCTTGTGCTCCTCCTTAGCTCCTGAACTTGTTCTTCTTGTGGCTCTTGCCCATCTTCACTTGATTGAGCACCACTCTCATTTGACCCATTAGGATCTCCTTCCCACTCTCCACTCTCATCTGAGCCAGTAGACTCTCTTTGCCCATCTCCACTAGACTGAGCACCAGTCTCTACTTCCTGTGTCACCTCTTGATTATGCTGGCCTGAATCTTCTTGATTTTGCACTTGCTCATGAGATTCAGTTCCATTCCCCCTCTCATGATCAAGAGAGTTTCTCTTTCAGCTTCACTAGTCGGATTGGAAGACTCTCTTCTTCCAGATTCCTGATCCTGGGATAACCCTATCCCTAGCTTCTCCAACAGCACCCTCAGTGTTGTTGCTCTATCAGATGGAGCTTGAGACAAATCCTTCAGATTTTCCCACTCCTTTTCTTCATAATACCCTTTTGATTCAATAAACTTCACTTCTCTAGATACCATCACTCTCCTTGCTTCAGGATCATAGCACTTGTATCCCTTCTGAGTGATAGAGTATCCAATGAACATAGCCTTAGTACTCTTTGCCTCCAGCTTGTTTCTCTGTTCTCCTGGAGTCATGACATAGCATACACACCCAAATACTCGTAGGTGATCAATAAAAGGCTTGCTCTTATTCAGCACCTCAAATGGAGACAGATTCTTCAGTATCTTGGTTGGGACCCGGTTGATGAGATAGCAAGCAGTCTGTACAGCATCTCCCCAAAAACGTTTTGGGACATTTGCATGAAACATCATCGACCTAGCAACCTCCATCAAGTGCCTATTCTTCCTCTCAGCTACACCATTCTGCTGTGGTGTGTAGGGACAACTGGTCTGATGCACAATCCCATGCTTGGCTAGATGACTCTTGAAGGCATTGCTGATATATTCACCTCCGTTGTCTGATCTCAGTACCTTCACAGTGGCATTGTATTGATTAGATACATATGCTTGGAAGTTCACAAAAGCTTCTAGCACCCTATCTTTAGATGGAAGCAATGTGAGCCATGTATACTTAGACTTCTCATCAATGAATGTCACAAAGTATTTATGGCTGTCTCTAGACATGCATGGAGCGGTCCACACATCCGAGTGAACTAGATCAAAGCAATGCTCATAAGTAGTCTCAGATGTTGGGAAAACAGTCCTACAATGCTTTCCTAATATGCATGCTTCACAATTCAAGTGATTGAATGACATATTAGGGATTATCAATTCAATGGCACGAGCATGAGGATGTCCTAATCTAGCATGCCAAGTAATACTATCAATCTTCTCAGCAGTACTACTCAAGCAAATAGAATCAAAGGGATTAGAGGTCTTAGCCAAGTTGAGGTGGTATAGCTGATTCTTGCTGTCTCCTCTGCCAATAACTCTCCCAGTCTTCAAATCTTGAAACTCAACTTCATCAGGTCTGAATACTACTTGACAATCAAGATCAATGGTAGCTTTCTTCACAGATAATAGATTTGAAGTGAACTGAGGCATGTAGAAGGCAGCCGTGTCCTTCTCAAACAGTTTTAGCTTTCCCACTCCTTCTATTGGGATCATGGCACCATTAGCTATCATAACACTCCCTGTTGCAGCCTTGATCTCACTTATAAGCCTCCTATCACTGATCATATGATGACTTGCTCCAGAATCAATCACAATGGGTTTAGAAGCTCCGGATTGTATAGCATGCTTCCTGCTTGCTGCTAAGGCTTGTACTTGTTCCATGAACACTCTCCATTCCTTCCTGGTGATGCGATCATCAGCTCCACTCCCTTTCTCCTGCTCTTTTAACACCCCACTGTTTTCTACTGATTCCCCCATGTAGGCTGAGTAAGAACACTCTCCCACAACTCTCTTCCTACCCTTTCCTATGTTGATAGAAGCTTTGGATAGCATTCTGCACCTCCTCTTCTTCCGGAAGCCCTCACTCCTACTCCCGGTTAGCCTCCATGAGCTCTCACTCCTACTCATGGTTAGCTTCTGGAAGCTCTCACTCCTACTCCCAGTTGGCTTCCATGAGCTCTCACTCCTACTCATGGTTAGCCTCTCATCATCTCTCATTATCTCATACGCCCTTCTTATAAGCACACAGATCTCTTCCATTTCCGGAAGCTGTTCCCCTCTTAGAACCATCTCCACCAGCCACCCATATGATGACTCCATGCTCGCCAAGAGCTTCAAGACCGTCGCTTGCTCTTGTGTAGTATCCCCATCCACATGGGATCTCAACCCTTGTAGTTCAATCCAAAAATGTTGTAGCTTCCTCACATGGTTATTGAACCCTTCTCTTCCTGGTTTAACTTCACTAATCACCTTCTTGACTTCATACACTCTCCTAAGACTGATCTTGTTCTCATAAACATCTTCAATCTTCTCAAGCAGTGTACTTTCTTCAAGACTAAAGCAATTTCCACTTGTTTCCCTTGCTGTCTGATCTTTCTCAGCAGCTTTCCCCTTCAAAGACTCTTCCTTCTCATGGTTTCTCCAAACTCCACACCTTTTCAGAGTTGTTTTCATTTGTGAGAACCACCCCCACTCATTCCCTCTCTCTTTCTTCTCTTCACGCCTTGTTGTACCAGATTGAAGCAGCTCCATTTTCTTTAGCCTAGATCTTCCCTCAAATGCTTCTAATCTCCCACGCCAAGCTTAACTACAAGCTAGACCCCTCTTCTGACCTTGTCACACGCCTAAAGAGACTCCCTTGAAGCTGACTCTCCAAAAGAAACACCAACAGACACAAACTTGACTTTTAAAGGATCTAGCTCTTGAAAAATCTCAAGAACTCTCAAGAACACTCAAGAACACTCAAGAACACTCAAAAACATTTATAAAAACGAAATCACTCTTTCCTTTTAAAGGAACCTGGCTCTGATACCATATTAGATTTTGTGATTTAAAGAGTGATTAAGTTTAATCTGAGACTTA
Source organism: Brassica napus (assembly GCF_020379485.1). Lineage (NCBI taxonomy): Eukaryota > Viridiplantae > Streptophyta > Magnoliopsida > Brassicales > Brassicaceae > Brassica > Brassica napus. Next base: position 32,762,179 of record NC_063448.1, on the reverse strand, counting down.
AAGAGATTGGAGATTAAGAACAAGAGAGAGAGAGACTCAAAACTCCATTAATTAATAACTGATGAGGTTTACAAGTATTAATAGAGAGAGCAACAAGGAAATTCGAAATGTATAAGCATGTGTAGTCAAATGACAGGCTGGAACTCCTTTTGAATCACTTGGCTGTGCTTTCTCACATGCTTGCACTAGTATAAAAGCATCCTCTCCTTTCCAGCATCATACAGGCTGTCAAAGTGCTCCCTTATCCTTCCTTATCCTTTCTGGTCGAATCCTATTTCTTCTCTTCACTAAGTTACCTTCTTATCCCATCAGATAACTTCTCCAAGTTGTTACTGTGGTTAAACTAAAGTTACCACAGTAAAACTCCAAAGTTACTGTCTGCTCCAAATCTCTTCCTCTCTCAATATATCAACTCTTTATTCTCTCATCTCAACAAAGAGAGTATGGTCCAATTCTGACTTCTTAAAACCTCGGCCGTTCAGAGTTGTGCTCAACTTGTTGTACCAAGCTCTTGGTGATTGCTTCAACCCATAGATAGCCTTCTTTAGCCTCAGTACATTCCCTCTTTTCACTAGATGTTCAAGACCAGGTGGAGGATACATGTATACTTCATCCTCAAGTTCTCCTTGTTGTGAGATTTGAGTAAAGTAAAAGATAATCTGAGTTTAGATAGGAATAGAGAAGAGATTAGAGTAGATTTGAGAGATTAAGAGACTAATGGAGAATCATTGTGAAAGTATATAGAGATTGATTTGTTTAGAACTGTCTAATCTTATTAATCATGAGCTTACAGCTTATATAGGTCCATACACATTAGGGTTTCGAAATCATAAGGATAAGAAAGCATGTAGAGTCAAAGATGAGCTGGTGCTTTAGTTTGAATCGGCCAATGATAGTCTCCATAGGTTTGAAGCATCTTCTTGATCCAAGACTAGATGCTCTTCCTTTCCAGTTCTTGCCAGCCTGTCCTAGCTGTCAAGCCGCGCCTCCCTTATCCTCTCCAACGTTCGGATAAGGCTTTGGTCAAGTGTAACTTCAAGTCGGTCCATGTAAGTTACCCGGAGAGTTACTTGGCCGCTTTTACCTTTGTACGGCCAATGGTACGGCCTATCCGTCCGTACCATCCTTGTCAGCTCATTCCTCCTCTTAACTCTTTGCTCTCTCTTTATGTTCTCAATTCCTTTGTGTCTTTACCTCAAATGCCTCAACTCATCTCAACACTTGTAAGAATGCATTCTTCACATCCATTTGCCACAATCCCCATCCAAGATTAACTGCCAAGCTTAGTACAATTCTAATGGTATGTAACTTGGCTACTGGTGCAAATGTCTCAATGTAATCCTCTCCATATGTTTTAGTGAACCCTCTTGCTACTAATCTAGTCTTCTTCCTCTCAATCTGCCCATCAGCCTTGTATTTGATTGTGAAGATCCATCTACTAGATACTGCCTTCTTCCCTTTTGGTAGTTCACTCTCATACCATGTATCATTCTTGATCATAGCTCCTGCCTCAGCTCCTACTGATTCCTTCCATTCCTTATCCTTCATTGCCTCTTCATAGCCTCTTGGAATGTGATTCTCATCTAAGTTTACCATGAATGCACAATGTGCTTCTGGATATTTAGCAAAAGAACACACGGCCTGAGTAGGATGCTTCACAGCTTGGGCATTGTAGTACACTCTTGTGTTTACCCAACTGGAAGGATCCTTTCTCAGCCTTGTACTTCTTCTCAACACTGGTCCTTCTTGCGCCATCTCTTGTTCTTCTTCTTGTGGCAGCACACTTGGTTCAGATCTTTCTTCTCCTAGCTGACTTGCTTCAGCTCCTTCTTCCCTTAGCTGACTCTCTTCAGCTTCTTGTTGATCATTTGATTCCACAGCTTGATCATGAGAACCAGAACTCTCTTCTCTACTTGTCTCTTCACGGTTTTGAGTTCTTGTTTCATTCCCCCCCTCATGGTCAAGATTGGAGGTCTGATGATCCGGTACTGGAGTAGTGCTTCTTCCACCTTGATTCATGTTGATTCCAAGACCCTCTAGGATAATCCTCAATGTTTCAGCTCTATCAGAAGTGAGATCTTTCAAATCATCTTGAGTCTGCTCCTCATAGTATCCTTTTTCTTCAACAAACTTCACTTCTCTAGATACTAACACTCTCCTTGTGTTAGGATCATAGCACTTGTATCCTTTCTGACTTGATGAATATCCAATAAACATTGCCTTTGAACTCTTAGCTTCTAGCTTGTTTCTTATCTCTCCAGGCACCATCACAAAACACAAACATCCAAAGATCTTCATATGCTCTAGAGAGGGTTTGTACTGATTCAGTACCTCAAACGGTGATTGTCCTTGAAGAATCAGAGTTGGTGTCCTGTTGATGAGATAACAAGCCGTAGCAACTGCATCACTCCAAAACTTCTTAGGCACGTTGGATTGAAACATCATGGACCTGGCTACTTCCATCAAATGCCTGTTCTTCCTCTCAGCCACACCATTCTGTTGTGGGGTATAGGGACAGCTTGTCTGATGAAGGATTCCATGCTGAGATAGGTGTAGTTTGAATGCTTGTCCCGTGTACTCTCCTCCATTATCTGACCTAAAAATCTTTATCTTGGCATTGTAATGGTTAGTCACATAGGCTTGAAAGTTTTTAAATGCATCAAGTACCCTATCTTTGGTTGGAATTAAGGTTAACCAGGTGTATTTGGATTTTTCATCAATGAAAGTTACATAGTACTTATGGTTGTCTCTAGACAGGCAAGGTGCAGTCCAAACATCAGAATGAATGAGATCAAAACATTTTTCATAAACAGTAGTAGACTTGGTAAAGACAGTTCTACAATGCTTGCCTAAAATGCAAGCTTCACACTCATTATTCTCAAAGGAAACACCTGGCAACATCAGTTTTAAAGCCTTATTATGAGGGTGTCCTAATCTAGCATGCCACAATGCATTTTTACTTAAACTAGAACCAGAAACAGAAGTAAACGAGCAGCTATATCTAGAAACAGGAGTGAGATCTTCAAGTAAATATAGCTCTCCTTTAGTCACTCCCTTTCCAATCATCTTGCTGCTTTTAATATCCTGAAACTTCACATCATTAGGACTGAATATAACATTGCATTGCAAATCAGTAGCACATTTCTTAACAGATAACAAGTTTGAAGTAAATTCAGGCATATAAAAAGCTTTAGTTTCCTTATCAAACAGTTTAAGACTTCCTATTCCTCTAATAGGAATCTTATCTCCATTAGCAATCATTACATTTCCATTCATTGGTACAATGTTTTTAATCAAATTAGTGTCACTTATCATATGATGAGATGCACCTGAATCAATCACTAATGGCTTAATGTCATGAGAACTAGCAATATGTGCAAGGATACTAGATGGTTTGAATGCATGATCATTTCTAGCAAAGTTTGCAATCCTAGATTGATTTACCATTTCTATCAAGCTCTCATGCATCCTATCAGTTCTAGTTAGATTCTTATAGTTCTCTACTACACTAGCACCAAATGAATACCCAAAGGTGTTACCATTCTCCTTGAACAACTTAATGAGAGCATCAAGGTCGGATCTCCTTAGATACTCTTGATCATTGTTCCCACGGTTGCTTGGTGCTCCAGTGTAGGCTACAAGAGACTTCCCATCACCTGCCTCACGCCCATCTATCTCCTTTCCTTTGTTTGTACCAGCACCACTTGTACCATCCGAGACATTAGCCCTTGCCTCACGATCCTTCATGAACTTAGCCGGCTTGAGGTGAGGGTGGAGTATCCAGCATTGGCTCTTCTTGTGGCCATGCTTCTTGCAGTGATCACAACTCCCATTGAACCTCCTCTCCTCAAACTTCCCATGCGCAGCCTTGTTTGCTTGTGGAGCTTCACTCCCCTCCTCTTGAGTTGCTTGACTTGCAAGGGAAAGGTCTCCTTTCTTCCCAAACAGCCCAATGGAGCCTTGCTCCTTCTGAATCCGTGCACACACATCCTCAAGGTCAGGTAGAGTATCCTCCCTAAGTAGGTGCTGGATGAGACCGTTGTACGCTGGGTTTAGGGTGAGGAGTAACCCAAAGACCTTATCTTGCTCTCTCCTCTTGTTAAGCTCATCAGCATCCGTTGTGCTTGGCCTAAGCATCTCCATCTCGGACCAGAGGCTTCTGAATCTTCCTAGATGCTTAGTGAACTCCATGTCTTCTTGTACAAGGTTGTTGATAGCTTGCTTCACCTCAAACACTCGGCTTAGGTTTGAAGTGTTGCCATACACCTTCTTCAAAGTATCCCACAGCTCTTTAGCAGACTCACAGTAGCTGTATGCATCCAGAATAGCCGGCTCAAGGGACGCATGAAGCACAGACATCACCAACATGTCCTCTTGATGCCACTTCTCTTCTGCCTTGCTTGCGGCTTCATCTTCAGCCTCTCCTTGAGTGATGAGCTTTGGAGCTTCTCCTGGCGTGATGTGCTTCCAAAGCCCCTTGCTTCCCACTGTGGTTCTCACCATCCGAGACCACACCAAGTAGTTGTTTCCCTTGAAACACACCGCCACTTTCATGTTCATGTTCATCCCACTCTCCATGTTGAATGTAGAACCCTTTAGACTTCAATAACTTTCTCTTGAGGTAACTGTCTTGAGCGAACACTAGTAGCTTCACCTTTTACCCACACAGCTTCAATAACACCTCACGCAACCAATAGAACTCAGAAAGACTACCCAGAACCGCTTAAGAACACACGAACACAAAACTGTCTCTTCAAAGCTTCAATCTTGAATCTTTAAAGAACCCAACGAAACCAAGTTTCCTATGAACCTGGCTATGATACCATATCACTTTTAGGATTGAGTAGAGTAATCTGAGTAAATAAGAAAGACTAGAAGTGTTTTAGAAGAGATTTGAGTATGAAATGAGATTAGGAGTCTAGCATAGAATCATTGTGAGAATAAAGACTAAGAGAGACTCATAACTTGCTTGATTTTATTAATGAGTGAGGTTACATATTTATAAGAAGGACACAAGGGTTTACATATTTATAAGAAGCACTATTGAACCGTGTGGAGTCAAGGCAATGGATTCAAATCAACCACTAGGATGCACCACACGCTTATGGCATCTTTGGACTAAAGGTGCTTTAGCTTTCCAGCCTGTTCCAGCCTGGCACCGCGCGCCCCTTATCCTTTCAACGGTCTGATCCTCTCCACTAAGCCCTCAAGGTAACATCTACTTGTTACCGTTTCACTTGGTCGAGGTTAGGTAACTTTTGGTCGAGGCATTTGGTACGGACGGTACGGCCATGTACGGCCTTGTACGGACGTCCGTACCATGCTTGCCCAAAGTCCCCTCATTCTCTTCCTCCTCTTCTCTTCCACTTCTTATCTCTTCATGTTCATATCTTCAACTCATCTCAACAAAGTGAACCTGAAACTCAAGAAAATGGCCAAGAAGGAGTCGGCTTGAGTGAAGAAGGAGAAGAGCTCAACTCAGGTTCTCATCATCAAGGTGAGCAAAGCCAAGAAGATGAAGAACATCAGAGTGAAGTTCAAGAACCAAGTACACAAACTGAGCCGGTTCAAGAACAAGAACAACCTGTATTGAGAAGAAGCACAAGGCTGAGAAAGGATCCTTCTAGTTGGGTAAACACGCGAGTGTACTACAATGCCCAAGCTGTGGAGCATCCTTCTCAGGCTGTGTGTTCTCTTGCTCAATACCCTGAAGAACATTGTGCTTTTATGGTAAACTTGGATGAGAACTACATTCCAAGAAGCTCTGAAGAGGCAATGATGGATAAGGAATGGAAGGAATCAGTTGGAGCTGAGGCAGGGGCTATGATCAAGAATGATACATGGTATGAGAGTGAGTTACCGAAAGGAAAGAAGGCTGTGACTAGTAGATGGATCTTCACAATCAAGTATAAGGCTGATGGAACAGTTGAGAGGAAGAAGTCAAGACTGGTTGCAAGAGGTTTCACTCAAACTTATGGAGAAGATTACATTGAAACCTTTGCACCAGTAGCTAAACTACACACAATCCGGATTGTATTAAGCTTGGCTGTGAACCTTGGATGGGGCTTATGGCAAATGGATGTGAAGAATGCATTTCTACAAGGAGAACTTAAGGATGAAGTGTATATGCATCCTCCTTCAGGCTTGGAACACTTAGTGAAGAGAGGAAATGTGTTGAGACTAAAGAAAGCTATCTATGGGTTGAAGCAATCACCAAGAGCTTGGTACAACAAGCTGAGCACTACCCTTAATGGCCGAGGATTCAAGAAGTCTGAACTAGATCACACTCTCTTCACACTCACTACTCCCTCAGGTATGATTGCGCTCCTTGTGTATGTTGATGATATCATTATCACAGGAAGTGATAAGAAAGGTATCATTGCAACCAAGGAGTTTCTTAAATCCATGTTTGAGATTAAAGACTTGGGAGAAATGAAATACTTTCTTGGAATTGAGATATGTAGATCCAAGGAAGGGTTGTTCATGTCCCAAAGGAAGTATACACTTGATCTTTTGAAAGGTGCAGGTGCTTATGGAGGCAAGACAGCCAGGATGCCTATGGAAGATGGCTACAAAGTCCCACGGAGGGGGAGATTGAAGACAGCAAACCTTATCAGGATCCTAAACTCTATAGAAAACTAGTTGGTAAATTGATTTACCTTACCATAACTAGACCTGACATTTGTTTTGCTGTGAATCAGGTGAGTCAACACATGCAAGTGCCTAAGGAGCATCATTGGCGTATGGTTGAGAGGATCTTGATGTATCTCAATGGCTCACCTGATCAAGGAGTATGGATGGGTTGCAATGGGAGCACTGAAGTGGTTGGATACTGTGATGCGGATTGGGCTGGTGATAGAGCAGACAGGAGATCAGAGCAGACAGGAGATCAACCACAGGCTATTGCACATTCATTGGAGGCAACTTGGTTACGTGGAAGAGTAAGAAGCAGAAGGTGGTCTCTTGCTCAAGTGCAGAAGCTGAGTATAGAGCTATGCTGAAGCTTACCAACGAGCTGGTGTGGATCAAAGGCATCTTGAAGCATTTGGAGATTGATCAAGCCACGCCAATGACAATGCATTGTGATAACCAAGCAGCCATCCACATTGCCTCCAACTCGGTGTTTCATGAGAGAACCAAACACATTGAAGTTGATTGTCACAAGGTGAGGCAGATGATCATTCTAGGAGTCATCTTGCCATGCTACACAAGGAGTGAAGATCAGTTGGCTGATGTGTTCACCAAGGCTGCAAGACAGAAGACAATGGAGTCCATTCACATCAGGTTGGGCCTCATTGATCTTGGGAAGAGAAGGAGCTGATCCTCTTGGCTGTGAGGTCTTTACTCTTTTTCCCTCATCAAGGTTTTGTCCCAATGGGTTTTCCTTGGTGAGGTTTTTAATGAAGAAGATCTCATAGCCATCCAAGCTTAGACTTTCACAAAGCTAAGCTTGAGGGGGAGTGTTGAGATAAGATGAGGATATAAGGAAGGAAGACTTATGGGAACTAGTTGAGCTTGGGGAGTTAAGGCATAGCATGGACGAGCCATCCGTACAAGGCCGTACAACATCCGTACTAGGCCGTACAAAGGGAGGAGGTAACTCAGTCATGGTGAAACAAAGTTACCCGAGTAACTTTGTATGATGGGAAGAAGCTTTGATCACTTAGGCAAATTGATCAGACCGTTGAGAGTGGATAAGGAAGGGAGAAGGAGCGTGTGATAGACTGTCATGGACTGGAAGGATAAGGCATAAAGCAAAAGATGCCTCACACACGCGGATGCTCCCATTGGACGCTTTCAAATGGGCGCTCCTCTTATGCTTTGACCTCACATGCTTGTATACTGAAACCCTAGTGTCTTCTACTTACTATATATTGTATCTCAATCTCATTAATGAAAGTTAGACAGTTCTAATCACTAAATCTCTCTACACATTTCACAATGATTCTCCATTAGTCTCATAATCTCCCATTCTACCTTAATCTATCTCATATTCTCTCCTAAACTCAGATTATACTCTACATTTCTCAAACTCATAATGGGAGTTGGGATGAAGAAGTTATCCCACTTTCAAATCAGGTGATTCCAGTTTCCAGTTTGGGAATAGGACAGCTTTTTCGTCGTTCAAATCAAGCCAGGATGAATCACTTTGTGAGAAGCTTGATTTGGATACATAAAGTGGTGGAGAATCACCAGGAAGTTGAATAAATCTCATAGGAGTTGGCATGAAGAAGTTATCCCACTTTCAAATCAGGTGATTCCAGTTTCCCAGTTTGGGAATAGCACAGCTTCTTCGTCGTTCCAATCAAACCAGGATGAATCTCTTGGTAAGAAGCTTGATTTGGATACATAAAGTGGTGGAGAATCACCAGGAAGTTGAATAAATCTCATAGGAGTTGGCATGAAGAAGTTATCCCACTTTCAAATCAGGTGATTCCAGTTTCCCAGTTTGGGAATAGCACACCTTCTTCGTCGTTCCAATCAAACCAGGATGAATCACTTTGTGAAAAGATTGTTTTGGATACATAAAGTGGTGGAGAATCACCAGGAAGTTGAATAAATCTCATAGGAGTTGGGATGAAGTAGTTATCCCACTTTCAAATCAGGTGATTCCAGTTTCCCAGTTTGGGAATAGGACAGCTTTTTCGTCGTTCAAATCAAGCCAGGATGAATCACTTTGTGAGAAGCTTGATTTGGATACATAAAGTGGTGGAGAATCACCAGGAAGTTGAATAAATCTCATAGGAGTTGGCATGAAGAAGTTATCCCACTTTCAAATCAGGTGATTCCAGTTTCCCATTTTGGGAATAGCACAGCTTCTTCGTCGTTCCAATCAAACCAGGATGAATCACTTTGTGAGAAGCTTGATTTCGATACATAAAGTGGTGGAGAATCACCAGGAAGTTGAATAAATCTCATAGGAGTTGGCATGAAGATGTTATCCCACTTTCAAATCAGGTGATTCCAGTTTCCCAGTTAGGGAATAGCACAGCTTCTTCGTCGTTCCAATAAAACCAGAATGAATCACTTTGTAAGAAGCTTGATTTGGATACATAAAGTTGTGGAGAATCATCAGGAAGTTGAATAAATCTCATAGGAGTTGGAAAGAAGACGTTATCTCACTTTCAAATCAGGTGATTCCAGTTTCCCAGTTTGGGAATAAGACAGCTTTTTCGTCGTTCAAATCAAACCAGGATGAATCACTTTGTGAGAAGCTTGATTTGGATACATAAAGTTGTGGAGAATCACCAGGAAGTTGAATAAATCTCATAGGAGTTGGCATGAAGAAGTTATCCCACTTTCAAATCAGGTGATTCCACTTTCCCAGTTTTGGAATAGCACAGCTTCTTCGTCGTTCCAATCAAACCAGGATGAATCACTTTGTGAGAGGCTTGATTTGGATACATAAAGTGGTGGAGAATCACCAGGAAGTTGAATAAATCTCATAGGAGGTGGCATGAAGAAGTTACCCCACTTTCAAATCAGGTGATTCCAGTTTCCTAGTTCGGGAATAGCACAGCTTCTTCGTCGTTCCAATCAAACCAGGATGAATCACTTTGTAAGAAGCTTAATTTGGATACATAAAGTGGTGGAGAATCATCAGGAAGTTGAATAAATCTCATAGGAGTTGGCAAGAAGAAGTTATCCCACTTTCAAATCAGGTGATTCCAGTTTCCCAGTTTGGGAATAGCACAGCTTCTTCGTCGTTCCAATCAAACCAGGATGAATCACTTTGTGAGAAGCTTGATTTGGATACATAAAGTGGTGGAGAATCACCAGGAAGTTGAATAAATCTCATAGGAGTTGGCAAGAAGAAGTTATCCTTCTTTCAAATCAGGTGATTCCAGTTTCCTAGTTCGGGAATAGCACAGCTTCTTCGTCGTTCCAATCAAACAAGGATGAATCACTTTGTAAGAAGCTTGATTTGGATACATAAAGTGGTGGAGAATCATCAGGAAGTTGAATAAATCTCATAGGAGTTGGCAAGAAGAAGTTATCCCACTTTCAAATCAGGTGATTCCAGTTTCCCAGTTTGGGAATAGCACAGCTTCTTCGTCGTTCCAATCAAACCAGGATGAATCACTTTGTGAGAAGCTTGATTTGGATACATAAAATGGTGGAGAATCACCAGGAAGTTGAATAAATTTCATAGGTGTTGACTTGAAGAAAGAAATGGAGCCAATGGAGGAGTTGGGTTGAGTTTGGGTCTTGAGCAAGAATAGGGCAAGACCTCCGGAGATTGTCTATCAAGGCTTTAGGAGTGTTCAGGAGTGTCCAGAAGTATCCAAATGAGGTGTGCAAAGTTAGGGTCAAGTCCAGGAGGGACTTAGACATACTTAGACACCATTTGGAGTCAGTTGGGTGATGGTGCAGAAATAGGGTCGAGCATCGGTACGGATGGTACGGACCGTACGAACTTAGGGCGACCAAGATCATGTTCAGACTCAACCATTTGAGAAGATTGGGAGTTGGTGCAAAAATAGGGAGAGGTACGGACAGGCGGTCCGTACCATCGACCGTACTTGTTCCGGATCAACCTGAAATGAAGCTGTGCAAACTTAGGGCGCAAGAGAAGACAAACCTGAGTTATCTTGTGACTGTTTGTGGATAAGGGAGAGCTAGGGCGTGGTCAATGACAGGCTGTCTTTGAGCTGTAAAGGAAAAGCAGCCTTGACCATGTATCTAGCCATCTTTGTGAATAAGGTTCATGGGAGCCTTAAGGGAACCAATCAGGAGCCAGCCCTTGCTTTGACCAGTTTGAATCAACCAATCAGCATCCATCACGTCCTCAGCAACCCACCAGACTCCATCCTAGCCATCCATTTCAATTCAGTCATTTCTATCCATTAGATTAAGGGTTTATGAGTTTGCAATGTGTAAAGCTTATAAATAAGCTATGTATGGACGTTTTTGTGTCTCTCAAGAGAGTGAGGGGGATTTCCCCTCCTCCTTCATAATACAAAGTGTGTTCTTGGATAAGAATCCCTCAAACTACCCCTTTCTTATACTTAAATCTCTTAATCTCTCTAAATCTCTTGTTTCTGTCCAAGTTCATACTGTTTTCATCAGACCTTTCTCTCTTCAGTTCAAGCTCTCATTTCGCCCTTAGTGGCTTGTTCTCACACACACAGCCTGAGCTCTGAAAACCTAACATGGTATCAGAGCCAGGTTCATCAGAACTTGGTTCCAGCTTCCGCATATACATCACAAGCCTAGTCTCATCTCAAATCCAAGCCATTGAAGATCTGTCCTTTGGGTTCTCTCTCTTCAAGAAGAAGGTGTATGAAGCCAAGGAGGTTTATCATGGTCGTGCCTCCTCTCTCCAGTCCATTAAAGGTGTGTCTCAACTCTGGTCCAAGCTGAAACCGTTCAAGAAGAAAGCTTTCCCCTTGTTCCTGAAGTTGGTGACTTGGAGCTGTGAAGAAAGGTGGAGCCTTTTGAGTTGTGGTTTCAAGGAGAAGGTTATGAACACAAGGAGAGGGTGTTGGGTGACGATCCAGCTCTCTTACCCATCAGATTCGTGACCTATTACCAAGGAGGCTCAAGGAACCAGCTCAGGTTCCTTGGTTGTAAGCTAATCCTAAACCTTCTTGATATGAGCTTGTGATTGAAACTGGTTGTGTGTTGTGTTGTGTAGTGTTGCAATCCGTGGGTTCTTGATATGAAATGCTATATTGTATTGTCTAGTTCAGTCCCAGGATGCTTTAAGAGTCTTGTTTGATGTTGAGAAATAAAATGCTTACCCGGTTTGGTTATGATTGTGCTAGGATGTTAGAAACTGTCTAAATCCTATTAGCTTTCATTAAACTGAAATCACTTAAGGTTTTGCATTGTCTGATGTTGATTGATGATTAATATTGCTTTGCCTCAGTTATAAGTGATGTGTGTTAGGATAATAGAAAGCATTGGCTGATCTTGTTGCATACATGAGCTAGAAACTGATTAAGGTCACAGCATATTGTCATCTTGTTGCTGCCTTAACATTGAGCACATAGATGGATGTCTATGATTGCGGATTAAGGCAGGGTTGATTGCCTAAGTAGCTTGTCTTGAATCTGATTTGATCTTGCTTGTACTTAGAGAGATTGCTTGCAAAGATGTGAACTTGATAATGCTTGTTTCAATCTGTTGCATAGCTTGTGACATTGGAGATCAAACTTGATGATTAGTCAAGGATTGATCCCAATGCTTGTGTCTTATCTTTGCTGGAGTTTGAGTGATGTTTCAGGTTCACAAGATGTGCTCTCTGTCCATCACCAATCCGAGCAGAAAAGGAAGACTTTACCCATTGGGAATGGTCGCTGTGGTGTGTGTGTGGATACTCAAGGCGAGTGGTCATCACCTAAGTCTAGAGGAGACCGGTGACCAGAAGGCATTGGAGATAAAGGGAAGGGTTGATCAGTGGTTGAAGCGCACTCTATGAGATGTTGCGCTCCTGATCTTAAGGATCATTGAGGCTCACTTCAAGCTTGGACCCATACTCAATCCAAGCTTGAGGAGGGGAGCAAAGTGAGCCACCTGATGATCCTGTTGCTCAATGACCTGTGTTAGTCAAGGCTTGCAAGCTGATCATGGAGTGATCCAGCCGAAGTGGAGGGAAGAAGAAAGTCACTCAACAAGCTAGTGTGAGATGCTTGGAGAGTGGGCTGAGGTATCTCCTCAGTGCAATGGTGATGTAGTGGAGGATTCAAGCATCAAGTCTGAAAGAGATGGAGGTGCTCTCCACAAGGCTTATCATGGAGCTAACATGCGCTCACTATCAAGCTTGGACCTTTCCTATACTCGGTCTCAAGCTTGAGGGGGAGTGTGGATGAGCTTGCATGATAAGAGAAGGAGCTGTTAAGCTCAGCAAGTGAGGGATTCAAGTGGTGTGTGAAGAGCAGCCACTCCTCAACATTTAAACAAGGGAGTAAACCTGATCAATCTCTTTATATACATTCATGATAGGTTTATCTCTTGAGAACTGATACACTTGTGGAATGATGTATCAGGTACCTTACTTGGAGACTCAATGGAGAGGATCAGGTCGTTCCTAGCCTTTCAAGATGGCATGAAGTCAGGTGAAAGGGGGAGACACTAAGCCGGTTCTATAGAAGAGTCTAAGAAGGTGTTGTGAAGTGAAGAGGCCGTGATCCAGAGCCTATGTGCCTAAACCTCAGTGATACTAAGGCACATAGGCTCACTGGCCAATCCCTAGGCCTTGAAGGCTCTACTCTTTTTCCCTCATCAAGGTTTTGTCCCAAAGGGTTTTCCTTGGTGAGGTTTTTAATGAGGGAGTTCTTCAAGGTTCCAAGCTTGGCTTAGGATCACCTAGAGTCAAGCTTGAGGGGGAGTGTTGACTTGAAGAAAGAAATGGAGCCAATGGAGGAGTTGGGTTGAGTTTGGGTCTTGAGCAAGAATAGGGCAAGACCTCCGGAGATTGTCTATCAAGGCTTTAGGAGTGTTCAGGAGTGTCCAGAAGTATCCAAATGAGGTGTGCAAAGTTAGGGTCAAGTCCAGGAGGGACTTAGACATACTTAGACACCATTTGGAGTCAGTTGGGTGATGGTGCAGAAATAGGGTCGAGCATCGGTACGGATGGTACGGACCGTACGAACTTAGGGCGACCAAGATCATGTTCAGACTCAACCATTTGAGAAGATTGGGAGTTGGTGCAAAAATAGGGAGAGGTACGGACAGGCGGTCCGTACCATCGACCGTACTTGTTCCGGATCAACCTGAAATGAAGCTGTGCAAACTTAGGGCGCAAGAGAAGACAAACCTGAGTTATCTTGTGACTGTTTGTGGATAAGGGAGAGCTAGGGCGTGGTCAATGACAGGCTGTCTTTGAGCTGTAAAGGAAAAGCAGCCTTGACCATGTATCTAGCCATCTTTGTGAATAAGGTTCATGGGAGCCTTAAGGGAACCAATCAGGAGCCAGCCCTTGCTTTGACCAGTTTGAATCAACCAATCAGCATCCATCACGTCCTCAGCAACCCACCAGACTCCATCCTAGCCATCCATTTCAATTCAGTCATTTCTATCCATTAGATTAAGGGTTTATGAGTTTGCAATGTGTAAAGTTTATAAATAAGCTATGTATGGACGTTTTTGTGTCTCTCAAGAGAGTGAGGGGGATTTCCCCTCCTCCTTCATAATACAAAGTGTGTTCTTGGATAAGAATCCCTCAAACTACCCCTTTCTTATACTTAAATCTCTTAATCTCTCTAAATCTCTTGTTTCTGTCCAAGTTCATACTGTTTTCATCAGACCTTTCTCTCTTCAGTTCAAGCTCTCATTTCTCCCTTAGTGGCTTGTTCTCACACACACAGCCTGAGCTCTGAAAACCTAACAATAGGAATTGGCATGAAGAAGTTATCCCACTTTCAAATCAGGTGATTCCAGTTTCCCAGTTTGGGAATAGCACAGCTTCTTCGTCGTTCCAATCAAACCAGGATGAATCACTTTGTGAAAAGCTTGATTTGGATACATAAAGTGGTGGAGAATCACCAGGAAGTTTAATAAATCTCATAGGAGTTGGGATGAAGAAGTTATCCCACTTTCAAATCAGGTGATTCCAGTTTCCCAGTTTGGGAATAGCACAGCTTTTTCGTCGTTCCAATCAAACCAGGATGAATCACTTTGTGAGAAGCTTGATTTGGATACATAAAGTGGTGGAGAATCACCAGGAAGTTGAATAAATCTCATAGGAGTTGGCATGAAGAAGTTATCCCACTTTCAAATCAGGTGATTCCAGTTTCCCAGTTTGGGAATAGCACAGCTTCTTCGTCGTTCCAATCAAACCAGGATGAATCACTTTGTGAGAAGCTTGATTTGGATACATAAAGTGGTGGAGAATCACCAGGAAGTTGAATAAATCTCATAGGAGTTGGCATGAAGAAGTTATCCCACTTTCAAATCAGGTGATTCCAGTTTCCCAGTTTGGGAATAGCACAGCTTCTTCGTCGTTCCAATCAAACCAGGATGAATCACTTTGTAAGAAGCTTGATTTGGATACATAAAGTGGTGGAGAATCACCAGGAAGTTGAATAAATCTCATAGGAGTTGGCAAGAAGAAGTTATCCCACTTTCAAATCAGGTGATTCCAGTTTCCCAGTTTGGGAATAGCACAGCTTCTTCGTCGTTCCAATCAAACCAGGATGAATCACTTTGTGAGAAGCTTGATTTGGATACATAAAGTGGTGGAGAATCACCAGGAAGTTGAATAAATCTCATAGGAGTTGGCATGAAGAAGTTATCCCACTTTCAAATCAGGTGATTCCAGTTTCCCAGTTTGGGAATAGCACAGCTTCTTCGTCGTTCCAATCAAACCAGGATGAATCACTTTGTGAGAAGCTTGATTTGGATACATAAAGTGGTGGAGAATCACCAGGAAGTTGAATAAATC
This sequence comes from Brassica napus, assembly GCF_020379485.1. Classification (NCBI taxonomy): domain Eukaryota; kingdom Viridiplantae; phylum Streptophyta; class Magnoliopsida; order Brassicales; family Brassicaceae; genus Brassica; species Brassica napus. The sequence continues at coordinate 32,746,791 of NC_063448.1, read as the reverse complement.
TCATAGGAGTTGGCATGAAGAAGTTATCCCACTTTCAAATCAGGTGATTCCAGTTTCCCAGTTTGGGAATAGCACAGCTTCTTCGTCGTTCCAATCAAACCAGGATGAATCACTTTGTGAAAAGCTTGATTTGGATACATAAAGTGGTGGAGAATCACCAGGAAGTTGAATAAATCTCATAGGAGTTGGGATGAAGAAGTTATCCCACTTTCAAATCAGGTGATTCCAGTTTCCCAGTTTGGGAATAGCACAGCTTCTTCGTCGTTCCAATCAAACCAGGATGAATCACTTTGTGAAAAGCTTGATTTGGATACATAAAGTGGTGGAGAATCACCAGGAAGTTGAATAAATCTCATAGGAGTTGGCATGAAGAAGTTATCCCACTTTCAAATCAGGTGATTCCAGTTTCCCAGTTTGGGAATAGCACAGCTTCTTCGTCGTTCCAATCAAACCAGGATGAATCACTTTGTAAGAAGCTTGATTTGGATACATAAAGTGGTGGAGAATCACCAGGAAGTTGAATAAATCTCATAGGAGTTGGGATGAAGAAGTTATCCCACTTTCAAATCAGGTGATTCCAGTTTCCCAGTTTGGGAATAGCACAGCTTCTTCGTCGTTCCAATCAAACCAGGATGAATCACTTTGTGAGAAGCTTGATTTGGATACATAAAGTGGTGGAGAATCACCAGGAAGTTGAATAAATCTCATAGGAGTTGGCATGAAGAAGTTATCCCACTTTCAAATCAGGTGATTCCAGTTTCCCAGTTTGGGAATAGCACAGCTTCTTCGTCGTTCCAATCAAACCAGGATGAATCACTTTGTGAAAAGCTTGATTTGGATACATAAAGTGGTGGAGAATCACCAGGAAGTTGAATAAATCTCATAGGAGTTGGGATGAAGAAGTTATCCCACTTTCAAATCAGGTGATTCCAGTTTCCCAGTTTGGGAATAGCACAGCTTCTTCGTCGTTCCAATCAAACCAGGATGAATCACTTTGTGAGAAGCTTGATTTGGATACATAAAGTGGTGGAGAATCACCAGGAAGTTGAATAAATCTCATAGGAGTTGGCATGAAGAAGTTATCCCACTTTCAAATCAGGTGATTCCAGTTTCCCAGTTTGGGAATAGCACAGCTTCTTCGTCGTTCCAATCAAACCAGGATGAATCACTTTGTGAGAAGCTTGATTTGGATACATAAAGTGGTGGAGAATCACCAGGAAGTTGAATAAATCTCATAGGAGTTGGCATGAAGAAGTTATCCCACTTTCAAATCAGGTGATTCCAGTTTCCCAGTTTGGGAATAGCACAGCTTCTTCGTCGTTCCAATCAAACCAGGATGAATCACTTTGTAAGAAGCTTGATTTGGATACATAAAGTGGTGGAGAATCACCAGGAAGTTGAATAAATCTCATAGGAGTTGGCATGAAGAAGTTATCCCACTTTCAAATCAGGTGATTCCAGTTTCCCAGTTTGGGAATAGACAGCTTCTTCGTCGTTCCAATCAAACCAGGATGAATCACTTTGTGAGAAGCTTGATTTGGATACATAAAGTGGTGGAGAATCACCAGGAAGTTGAATAAATCTCATAGGAGTTGGCATGAAGAAGTTATCCCACTTTCAAATCAGGTGATTCCAGTTTCCCAGTTTGGGAATAGCACAGCTTCTTCGTCGTTCCAATCAAACCAGGATGAATCACTTTGTGAGAAGCTTGATTTGGATACATAAAGTGGTGGAGAATCACCAGGAAGTTGAATAAATCTCATAGGAGTTGGCATGAAGAAGTTATCCCACTTTCAAATCAGGTGATTCCAGTTTCCCAGTTTGGGAATAGCACAGCTTCTTCGTCGTTCCAATCAAACCAGGATGAATCACTTTGTAAGAAGCTTGATTTGGATACATAAAGTGGTGGAGAATCACCAGGAAGTTGAATAAATCTCATAGGAGTTGGCATGAAGAAGTTATCCCACTTTCAAATCAGGTGATTCCAGTTTCCCAGTTTGGGAATAGCACAGCTTCTTCGTCGTTCCAATCAAACCAGGATGAATCACTTTGTGAGAAGCTTGATTTGGATACATAAAGTGGTGGAGAATCACCAGGAAGTTGAATAAATCTCATAGGAGTTGGCATGAAGAAGTTATCCCACTTTCAAATCAGGTGATTCCAGTTTCCCAGTTTGGGAATAGCACAGCTTCTTCGTCGTTCCAATCAAACCAGGATGAATCACTTTGTGAGAAGCTTGATTTGGATACATAAAGTGGTGGAGAATCACCAGGAAGTTGAATAAATCTCATAGGAGTTGGCATGAAGAAGTTATCCCACTTTCAAATCAGGTGATTCCAGTTTCCCAGTTTGGGAATAGCACAGCTTCTTCGTCGTTCCAATCAAACCAGGATGAATCACTTTGTGAGAAGCTTGATTTGGATACATAAAGTGGTGGAGAATCACCAGGAAGTTGAATAAATCTCATAGGAGTTGGCATGAAGAAGTTATCCCACTTTCAAATCAGGTGATTCCAGTTTCCCAGTTTGGGAATAGCACAGCTTCTTCGTCGTTCCAATCAAACCAGGATGAATCACTTTGTGAGAAGCTTGATTTGGATACATAAAGTGGTGGAGAATCACCAGGAAGTTGAATAAATCTCATAGGAGTTGGCAAGAAGAAGTTATCCCACTTTCAAATCAGGTGATTCCAGTTTCCCAGTTTGGGAATAGCACAGCTTCTTCGTCGTTCCAATCAAACCAGGATGAATCACTTTGTGAGAAGCTTGATTTGGATACATAAAGTGGTGGAGAATCACCAGGAAGTTGAATAAATCTCATAGGAGTTGGCATGAAGAAGTTATCCCACTTTCAAATCAGGTGATTCCAGTTTCCCAGTTTGGGAATAGCACAGCTTCTTCGTCGTTCCAATCAAACCAGGATGAATCACTTTGTGAGAAGCTTGATTTGGATACATAAAGTGGTGGAGAATCACCAGGAAGTTGAATAAATCTCATAGGAGTTGGGATGAAGAAGTTATCCCACTTTCAAATCAGGTGATTCCAGTTTCCCAGTTTGGGAATAGCACAGCTTCTTCGTCGTTCCAATCAAACCAGGATGAATCACTTTGTGAGAAGCTTGATTTGGATACATAAAGTGGTGGAGAATCACCAGGAAGTTGAATAAATCTCATAGGAGTTGGCATGAAGAAGTTATCCCACTTTCAAATCAGGTGATTCCAGTTTCCCAGTTTGGGAATAGCACAGCTTCTTCGTCGTTCCAATCAAACCAGGATGAATCACTTTGTGAGAAGCTTGATTTGGATACATAAAGTGGTGGAGAATCACCAGGAAGTTGAATAAATCTCATAGGAGTTGGCATGAAGAAGTTATCCCACTTTCAAATCAGGTGATTCCAGTTTCCCAGTTTGGGAATAGCACAGCTTCTTCGTCGTTCCAATCAAACCAGGATGAATCACTTTGTAAGAAGCTTGATTTGGATACATAAAGTGGTGGAGAATCACCAGGAAGTTGAATAAATCTCATAGGAGTTGGCATGAAGAAGTTATCCCACTTTCAAATCAGGTGATTCCAGTTTCCCAGTTTGGGAATAGCACAGCTTCTTCGTCGTTCCAATCAAACCAGGATGAATCACTTTGTGAGAAGCTTGATTTGGATACATAAAGTGGTGGAGAATCACCAGGAAGTTGAATAAATCTCATAGGAGTTGGCATGAAGAAGTTATCCCACTTTCAAATCAGGTGATTCCAGTTTCCCAGTTTGGGAATAGCACAGCTTCTTCGTCGTTCCAATCAAACCAGGATGAATCACTTTGTGAGAAGCTTGATTTGGATACATAAAGTGGTGGAGAATCACCAGGAAGTTGAATAAATCTCATAGGAGTTGGCATGAAGAAGTTATCCCACTTTCAAATCAGGTGATTCCAGTTTCCCAGTTTGGGAATAGCACAGCTTCTTCGTCGTTCCAATCAAACCAGGATGAATCACTTTGTGAGAAGCTTGATTTGGATACATAAAGTGGTGGAGAATCACCAGGAAGTTGAATAAATCTCATAGGAGTTGGCATGAAGAAGTTATCCCACTTTCAAATCAGGTGATTCCAGTTTCCCAGTTTGGGAATAGCACAGCTTCTTCGTCGTTCCAATCAAACCAGGATGAATCACTTTGTGAGAAGCTTGATTTGGATACATAAAGTGGTGGAGAATCACCAGGAAGTTGAATAAATCTCATAGGAGTTGGCATGAAGAAGTTATCCCACTTTCAAATCAGGTGATTCCAGTTTCCCAGTTTGGGAATAGCACAGCTTCTTCGTCGTTCCAATCAAACCAGGATGAATCACTTTGTGAAAAGCTTGATTTGGATACATAAAGTGGTGGAGAATCACCAGGAAGTTGAATAAATCTCATAGGAGTTGGGATGAAGAAGTTATCCCACTTTCAAATCAGGTGATTCCAGTTTCCCAGTTTGGGAATAGCACAGCTTCTTCGTCGTTCCAATCAAACCAGGATGAATCACTTTGTGAGAAGCTTGATTTGGATACATAAAGTGGTGGAGAATCACCAGGAAGTTGAATAAATCTCATAGGAGTTGGCATGAAGAAGTTATCCCACTTTCAAATCAGGTGATTCCAGTTTCCCAGTTTGGGAATAGCACAGCTTCTTCGTCGTTCCAATCAAACCAGGATGAATCACTTTGTGAGAAGCTTGATTTGGATACATAAAGTGGTGGAGAATCACCAGGAAGTTGAATAAATCTCATAGGAGTTGGCATGAAGAAGTTATCCCACTTTCAAATCAGGTGATTCCAGTTTCCCAGTTTGGGAATAGCACAGCTTCTTCGTCGTTCCAATCAAACCAGGATGAATCACTTTGTAAGAAGCTTGATTTGGATACATAAAGTGGTGGAGAATCACCAGGAAGTTGAATAAATCTCATAGGAGTTGGCATGAAGAAGTTATCCCACTTTCAAATCAGGTGATTCCAGTTTCCCAGTTTGGGAATAGCACAGCTTCTTCGTCGTTCCAATCAAACCAGGATGAATCACTTTGTGAGAAGCTTGATTTGGATACATAAAGTGGTGGAGAATCACCAGGAAGTTGAATAAATCTCATAGGAGTTGGCATGAAGAAGTTATCCCACTTTCAAATCAGGTGATTCCAGTTTCCCAGTTTGGGAATAGCACAGCTTCTTCGTCGTTCCAATCAAACCAGGATGAATCACTTTGTGAGAAGCTTGATTTGGATACATAAAGTGGTGGAGAATCACCAGGAAGTTGAATAAATCTCATAGGAGTTGGCATGAAGAAGTTATCCCACTTTCAAATCAGGTGATTCCAGTTTCCCAGTTTGGGAATAGCACAGCTTCTTCGTCGTTCCAATCAAACCAGGATGAATCACTTTGTAAGAAGCTTGATTTGGATACATAAAGTGGTGGAGAATCACCAGGAAGTTGAATAAATCTCATAGGAGTTGGCATGAAGAAGTTATCCCACTTTCAAATCAGGTGATTCCAGTTTCCCAGTTTGGGAATAGCACAGCTTCTTCGTCGTTCCAATCAAACCAGGATGAATCACTTTGTGAGAAGCTTGATTTGGATACATAAAGTGGTGGAGAATCACCAGGAAGTTGAATAAATCTCATAGGAGTTGGCATGAAGAAGTTATCCCACTTTCAAATCAGGTGATTCCAGTTTCCCAGTTTGGGAATAGCACAGCTTCTTCGTCGTTCCAATCAAACCAGGATGAATCACTTTGTGAGAAGCTTGATTTGGATACATAAAGTGGTGGAGAATCACCAGGAAGTTGAATAAATCTCATAGGAGTTGGCATGAAGAAGTTATCCCACTTTCAAATCAGGTGATTCCAGTTTCCCAGTTTGGGAATAGCACAGCTTCTTCGTCGTTCCAATCAAACCAGGATGAATCACTTTGTGAAGCTTGATTTGGATACATAAAGTGGTGGAGAATCACCAGGAAGTTGAATAAATCTCATAGGAGTTGGCATGAAGAAGTTATCCCACTTTCAAATCAGGTGATTCCAGTTTCCCAGTTTGGGAATAGCACAGCTTCTTCGTCGTTCCAATCAAACCAGGATGAATCACTTTGTGAGAAGCTTGATTTGGATACATAAAGTGGTGGAGAATCACCAGGAAGTTGAATAAATCTCATAGGAGTTGGCATGAAGAAGTTATCCCACTTTCAAATCAGGTGATTCCAGTTTCCCAGTTTGGGAATAGCACAGCTTCTTCGTCGTTCCAATCAAACCAGGATGAATCACTTTGTGAGAAGCTTGATTTGGATACATAAAGTGGTGGAGAATCACCAGGAAGTTGAATAAATCTCATAGGAGTTGGCATGAAGAAGTTATCCCACTTTCAAATCAGGTGATTCCAGTTTCCCAGTTTGGGAATAGCACAGCTTCTTCGTCGTTCCAATCAAACCAGGATGAATCACTTTGTAAGAAGCTTGATTTGGATACATAAAGTGGTGGAGAATCACCAGGAAGTTGAATAAATCTCATAGGAGTTGGCATGAAGAAGTTATCCCACTTTCAAATCAGGTGATTCCAGTTTCCCAGTTTGGGAATAGCACAGCTTCTTCGTCGTTCCAATCAAACCAGGATGAATCACTTTGTGAGAAGCTTGATTTGGATACATAAAGTGGTGGAGAATCACCAGGAAGTTGAATAAATCTCATAGGAGTTGGCATGAAGAAGTTATCCCACTTTCAAATCAGGTGATTCCAGTTTCCCAGTTTGGGAATAGCACAGCTTCTTCGTCGTTCCAATCAAACCAGGATGAATCACTTTGTGAGAAGCTTGATTTGGATACATAAAGTGGTGGAGAATCACCAGGAAGTTGAATAAATCTCATAGGAGTTGGCATGAAGAAGTTATCCCACTTTCAAATCAGGTGATTCCAGTTTCCCAGTTTGGGAATAGCACAGCTTCTTCGTCGTTCCAATCAAACCAGGATGAATCACTTTGTAAGAAGCTTGATTTGGATACATAAAGTGGTGGAGAATCACCAGGAAGTTGAATAAATCTCATAGGAGTTGGCATGAAGAAGTTATCCCACTTTCAAATCAGGTGATTCCAGTTTCCCAGTTTGGGAATAGCACAGCTTCTTCGTCGTTCCAATCAAACCAGGATGAATCACTTTGTGAGAAGCTTGATTTGGATACATAAAGTGGTGGAGAATCACCAGGAAGTTGAATAAATCTCATAGGAGTTGGCATGAAGAAGTTATCCCACTTTCAAATCAGGTGATTCCAGTTTCCCAGTTTGGGAATAGCACAGCTTCTTCGTCGTTCCAATCAAACCAGGATGAATCACTTTGTGAGAAGCTTGATTTGGATACATAAAGTGGTGGAGAATCACCAGGAAGTTGAATAAATCTCATAGGAGTTGGCATGAAGAAGTTATCCCACTTTCAAATCAGGTGATTCCAGTTTCCCAGTTTGGGAATAGCACAGCTTCTTCGTCGTTCCAATCAAACCAGGATGAATCACTTTGTGAGAAGCTTGATTTGGATACATAAAGTGGTGGAGAATCACCAGGAAGTTGAATAAATCTCATAGGAGTTGGCATGAAGAAGTTATCCCACTTTCAAATCAGGTGATTCCAGTTTCCCAGTTTGGGAATAGCACAGCTTCTTCGTCGTTCCAATCAAACCAGGATGAATCACTTTGTGAGAAGCTTGATTTGGATACATAAAGTGGTGGAGAATCACCAGGAAGTTGAATAAATCTCATAGGAGTTGGCATGAAGAAGTTATCCCACTTTCAAATCAGGTGATTCCAGTTTCCCAGTTTGGGAATAGCACAGCTTCTTCGTCGTTCCAATCAAACCAGGATGAATCACTTTGTGAGAAGCTTGATTTGGATACATAAAGTGGTGGAGAATCACCAGGAAGTTGAATAAATCTCATAGGAGTTGGCAAGAAGAAGTTATCCCACTTTCAAATCAGGTGATTCCAGTTTCCCAGTTTGGGAATAGCACAGCTTCTTCGTCGTTCCAATCAAACCAGGATGAATCACTTTGTGAGAAGCTTGATTTGGATACATAAAGTGGTGGAGAATCACCAGGAAGTTGAATAAATCTCATAGGAGTTGGCATGAAGAAGTTATCCCACTTTCAAATCAGGTGATTCCAGTTTCCCAGTTTGGGAATAGCACAGCTTCTTCGTCGTTCCAATCAAACCAGGATGAATCACTTTGTAAGAAGCTTGATTTGGATACATAAAGTGGTGGAGAATCACCAGGAAGTTGAATAAATCTCATAGGAGTTGGCAAGAAGAAGTTATCCCACTTTCAAATCAGGTGATTCCAGTTTCCCAGTTTGGGAATAGCACAGCTTCTTCGTCGTTCCAATCAAACCAGGATGAATCACTTTGTGAGAAGCTTGATTTGGATACATAAAGTGGTGGAGAATCACCAGGAAGTTGAATAAATCTCATAGGAGTTGGCATGAAGAAGTTATCCCACTTTCAAATCAGGTGATTCCAGTTTCCCAGTTTGGGAATAGCACAGCTTCTTCGTCGTTCCAATCAAACCAGGATGAATCACTTTGTGAGAAGCTTGATTTGGATACATAAAGTGGTGGAGAATCACCAGGAAGTTGAATAAATCTCATAGGAGTTGGCATGAAGAAGTTATCCCACTTTCAAATCAGGTGATTCCAGTTTCCCAGTTTGGGAATAGCACAGCTTCTTCGTCGTTCCAATCAAACCAGGATGAATCACTTTGTGAGAAGCTTGATTTGGATACATAAAGTGGTGGAGAATCACCAGGAAGTTGAATAAATCTCATAGGAGTTGGCAAGAAGAAGTTATCCCACTTTCAAATCAGGTGATTCCAGTTTCCCAGTTTGGGAATAGCACAGCTTCTTCGTCGTTCCAATCAAACCAGGATGAATCACTTTGTGAGAAGCTTGATTTGGATACATAAAGTGGTGGAGAATCACCAGGAAGTTGAATAAATCTCATAGGAGTTGGCATGAAGAAGTTATCCCACTTTCAAATCAGGTGATTCCAGTTTCCCAGTTTGGGAATAGCACAGCTTCTTCGTCGTTCCAATCAAACCAGGATGAATCACTTTGTGAAAAGCTTGATTTGGATACATAAAGTGGTGGAGAATCACCAGGAAGTTGAATAAATCTCATAGGAGTTGGGATGAAGAAGTTATCCCACTTTCAAATCAGGTGATTCCAGTTTCCCAGTTTGGGAATAGCACAGCTTCTTCGTCGTTCCAATCAAACCAGGATGAATCACTTTGTGAGAAGCTTGATTTGGATACATAAAGTGGTGGAGAATCACCAGGAAGTTGAATAAATCTCATAGGAGTTGGCATGAAGAAGTTATCCCACTTTCAAATCAGGTGATTCCAGTTTCCCAGTTTGGGAATAGCACAGCTTCTTCGTCGTTCCAATCAAACCAGGATGAATCACTTTGTGAGAAGCTTGATTTGGATACATAAAGTGGTGGAGAATCACCAGGAAGTTGAATAAATCTCATAGGAGTTGGCATGAAGAAGTTATCCCACTTTCAAATCAGGTGATTCCAGTTTCCCAGTTTGGGAATAGCACAGCTTCTTCGTCGTTCCAATCAAACCAGGATGAATCACTTTGTAAGAAGCTTGATTTGGATACATAAAGTGGTGGAGAATCACCAGGAAGTTGAATAAATCTCATAGGAGTTGGCAAGAAGAAGTTATCCCACTTTCAAATCAGGTGATTCCAGTTTCCCAGTTTGGGAATAGCACAGCTTCTTCGTCGTTCCAATCAAACCAGGATGAATCACTTTGTGAGAAGCTTGATTTGGATACATAAAGTGGTGGAGAATCACCAGGAAGTTGAATAAATCTCATAGGAGTTGGCATGAAGAAGTTATCCCACTTTCAAATCAGGTGATTCCAGTTTCCCAGTTTGGGAATAGCACAGCTTCTTCGTCGTTCCAATCAAACCAGGATGAATCACTTTGTGAGAAGCTTGATTTGGATACATAAAGTGGTGGAGAATCACCAGGAAGTTGAATAAATCTCATAGGAGTTGGCAAGAAGAAGTTATCCCACTTTCAAATCAGGTGATTCCAGTTTCCCAGTTTGGGAATAGCACAGCTTCTTCGTCGTTCCAATCAAACCAGGATGAATCACTTTGTAAGAAGCTTGATTTGGATACATAAAGTGGTGGAGAATCACCAGGAAGTTGAATAAATCTCATAGGAGTTGGCATGAAGAAGTTATCCCACTTTCAAATCAGGTGATTCCAGTTTCCCAGTTTGGGAATAGCACAGCTTCTTCGTCGTTCCAATCAAACCAGGATGAATCACTTTGTGAGAAGCTTGATTTGGATACATAAAGTGGTGGAGAATCACCAGGAAGTTGAATAAATCTCATAGGAGTTGGCATGAAGAAGTTATCCCACTTTCAAATCAGGTGATTCCAGTTTCCCAGTTTGGGAATAGCACAGCTTCTTCGTCGTTCCAATCAAACCAGGATGAATCACTTTGTGAGAAGCTTGATTTGGATACATAAAGTGGTGGAGAATCACCAGGAAGTTGAATAAATCTCATAGGAGTTGGCATGAAGAAGTTATCCCACTTTCAAATCAGGTGATTCCAGTTTCCCAGTTTGGGAATAGCACAGCTTCTTCGTCGTTCCAATCAAACCAGGATGAATCACTTTGTGAGAAGCTTGATTTGGATACATAAAGTGGTGGAGAATCACCAGGAAGTTGAATAAATCTCATAGGAGTTGGCATGAAGAAGTTATCCCACTTTCAAATCAGGTGATTCCAGTTTCCCAGTTTGGGAATAGCACAGCTTCTTCGTCGTTCCAATCAAACCAGGATGAATCACTTTGTGAGAAGCTTGATTTGGATACATAAAGTGGTGGAGAATCACCAGGAAGTTGAATAAATCTCATAGGAGTTGGCAAGAAGAAGTTATCCCACTTTCAAATCAGGTGATTCCAGTTTCCCAGTTTGGGAATAGCACAGCTTCTTCGTCGTTCCAATCAAACCAGGATGAATCACTTTGTGAGAAGCTTGATTTGGATACATAAAGTGGTGGAGAATCACCAGGAAGTTGAATAAATCTCATAGGAGTTGGCATGAAGAAGTTATCCCACTTTCAAATCAGGTGATTCCAGTTTCCCAGTTTGGGAATAGCACAGCTTCTTCGTCGTTCCAATCAAACCAGGATGAATCACTTTGTGAAAAGCTTGATTTGGATACATAAAGTGGTGGAGAATCACCAGGAAGTTGAATAAATCTCATAGGAGTTGGCAAGAAGAAGTTATCCCACTTTCAAATCAGGTGATTCCAGTTTCCCAGTTTGGGAATAGCACAGCTTCTTCGTCGTTCCAATCAAACCAGGATGAATCACTTTGTGAGAAGCTTGATTTGGATACATAAAGTGGTGGAGAATCACCAGGAAGTTGAATAAATCTCATAGGAGTTGGGATGAAGAAGTTATCCCACTTTCAAATCAGGTGATTCCAGTTTCCCAGTTTGGGAATAGCACAGCTTCTTCGTCGTTCCAATCAAACCAGGATGAATCACTTTGTAAGAAGCTTGATTTGGATACATAAAGTGGTGGAGAATCACCAGGAAGTTGAATAAATCTCATAGGAGTTGGGATGAAGAAGTTATCCCACTTTCAAATCAGGTGATTCCAGTTTCCTTGTTTGGGAATAGCACAGCTTGTTCGTCGTTCCAATCAAACCAGGATTGATATGATCATGGACCAGCCAAACAAAGAAGATAATGAGAGCATGGATGATCCAGCTGATGGAGGAGCTCTAGCCATATCTGAAGGTCCTATGACTCGAGCCAGAAGCAAGCAACTCAAAGAAGCCATTGGAGGATTACTTAAGACATCACTGAAGCAAGAAGAGATTCTTGGAAGAAGCTTGATCAACCAAGACACATTTGCCACAATTCAAGCCATCTCAGCTCCAAGATAGACATCAAATGAGCAAGTAACATATGTGTGCTCTTTTTCCCTATCTTTGGTTTTGTCCCACTGGGTTTTCCAAAGATAGGTTTTTAATGAGGCCATATGTTGCTTTCCTATCACTCATTTGATGATCTCAGTTCAAGACTTTATTTTAATTATTTATCTTTGTTAACATGAAGCAGAATTAGGCTGCTAGACTTGAGAATTAAGCTGCCAGACTTGAGAACCCTTATAAGGTTTTATAAGGTTTTTATAAGGTTTTATAAGGTTTATTTTTAAGGCTCATTTAGAGACCAAGGAGCATGTTCCTTGCCTTCTCTATAAATATGTGTCTGAAAACCCTAATAGAACTATCCAATCTTTTATTTTCAGACTCTTGTCTCTCTCTGACGGCTGCAAGTCTTCTTGTAGATCTGAGTGTTCTTGAGTCTTTGTTAGTGTGTCATATCTAACAAAACCACAAGAGTGTTTGTCTTGGTGTGTCATATCCAAGGGATTCACTTAGGAGTATCAAGGAGACCTCTCACATCTCTTTGTGTCACCATTCATTCCACAAACCTTGAAGCAGATATAAGTTTTAGAGTATAAAGAGTAATCTGAGAGTTTAGGAGAGATTAGAGAAGTATTAGAGATGATTTAGAGTAGAATCTGAGATCAAGAGACTAAGAGAAAAGCCATGGAGGCTAATAATAATCTGAACTGTCTGATCTTATTAGGAGATGGGTTTACAACTTATATAAGGGAAGCACTAGGTTTTTAACGTAAAGAATAAGGCACTAGTCTAAGCATGTGGAGTCAACACTAAAGGAAGAAGCTCTTTTGAAATGGACGGACCAAGATGTTCACATGCTTCCGGCTTTACAGCCTGTCCAAGCCTGGATAGATAAGGCGCGTCTCAACCTTATCTCTAAACGGTCTGATCCGTTCTCAAACCTTCTCCATATATCAGTGTCTTCACTCGTCCATCTTCCTTCCACTTCACGTTCCCTCAGATGTACGGACACTCCCACCAAGTACACTTCATGCCCTAACTTTGCACAACCCATAATGTGTCCTTAAGTAGATTTAGAGTAGTGATGGTCGAGATGATCCGTACTGGCCGTACACTGACCGTACTGTCCGTACACATGCCATCCGTTCTCTCTCCCATTACTCTCCTAACTCCTCTCCTCTTATCATATGACTTCCTCATCTCAACACTCCCCCTCAAGCTTAGCTTTGCGAAAGTCTAAGCTTGGACAGCCATGAGATCTTCCTCATTAAAAACCTCACCAAGGAAAACCCATTGGGACAAAACCTTGATGAGGGAAAAAGAGTAAAGACCTCATGACTTAGGGGATTAGCTCCTTCTCTTCCCAAGATCTATGAGTCCCAATCTGATATGAATGGACTCCATAGTCTTCTGTCTTGCTGCCTTAGTGAACACATCAGCCAACTGATCTTCACTCCTAGTGTAGCATGGCAAGATGACTCCTAGGACAATCATCTGCCTCACCTTGTGACAATCAACCTCAATGTGCTTGGTTCTTTCATGGAACACCGAGTTGGAGGCTATGTGGATCGCGGCTTGGTTATCACAATGCATGGTCATTGGCGTGGCTTGATCAATCCCCAAATGCTTCAAGATGCCCTTGATCCATACTAGCTCGTTTGTAAGCTTCAGCATGGCTCTATACTCAGCTTCTGCACTTGAGCAAGACACCACCTTTTGCTTCTTGCTCTTCCAAGTCACCAAGTTGCCTCCAATGAATGTGCAATAGCCGGTTGTTGATCTCCTGTCAGCTCTATCACCAGCCCAATCAGCATCACAGTATCCAACAACTTCTGTGCTTCCATTGCAGCCCATCCATACTCCTTGATCAGGTGAGCCATTGAGATACATCAAGATCCTCTCCACCATCCGCCAATGATGCTCCTTAGGCACTTGCATGTGTTGACTCACCTGATTCACAGCAAAACAAATGTCAGGCCTAGTTATGGTAAGATAAATCAATTTGCCAACTAGTTTTCTATAGAGTTTAGGATCCTGATAAGGTTTGCTGTCTTCAATCTCCCCCTCTCGTGGGACTTTGTAGCCATCCTCCATAGGCATCCTTGCTGTCTTGCCTCCATAAGCACCTGCACCTTTCAAAAGATCAAGTGTATACTTTCTTTGGGACATGAACAAACCCTCCTTGGATCTACATATCTCAATTCCAAGAAAGTATTTCATTTCTCCCAAGTCTTTAATCTCAAACTTGGATTTAAGGAACTCCTTGGTTGCTATGATACCTTCCTTATCACTCCCTGTGATAATGATATCATCAACATACACAAGAAGTGCAATCATACCTGAGGGAGTACTTAGAGTGAAGAGAGTGTGATCTAGCTCAGACTTCTTGAAGCCTCGGCCATTAAGAGTAGTGCTCAGCTTGTTATACCAAGCTCTTGGTGATTGCTTCAGCCCATAGATAGCTTTCTTCAGTCTCAACACATTCCCTTTCTTTACTAAGTGTTCCAAGCCCGGAGGTGGATGCATATACACTTCATCCTCAAGCTCTCCTTGTAGAAATGCATTCTTCACATCCATTTGCCATAAGCCCCATCCAAGATTCACAGCCAAGCTTAATACAATCCGGATTGTGTGTAGCTTAGCCACTGGTGCAAAGGTCTCAATGTAATCTTCTCCATATGTTTGAGTAAAGCCTCTTGCAACCAGTCTTGACTTCTTCCTCTCAACCTGACCATCAGCCTTATACTTGATTGTGAATATCCATCTACTAGTCACAGCCTTCTTCCCTTTAGGTAACTCACTCTCATACCATGTATCATTCTTGATCATAGCTCCTGCCTCAGCTCCAACTGATTCCTTCCACTCCTTGTCTTGTATTGCCTCTTCATAGCTTCTTGGGATATAACCCTCATCCAGATTTACCATAAATGCGCAATGTGCTTTAGGATATTGAGCAAAGGAGCACACAGCTTGAGAAGGATGCTCCACTGCTTGGGCATTGTAGTACACTCTCGTGTTTACCCAAGAGGAAGGATCCTTCCTCACTCTTGTGCTTCTCCTCAATTCTGGTTGTTGAACTCTCACGGCTTGCTCTTGAACATCCAGTTGTTCTTCTTCTTCTTCTACATCCTCAACTGATGCTTCTACTTCTCTTTGTTCCTGCTCACCTTGATTGTGAGAGCCTGAACTTATCTCCCTTTGTTCCTGATTCAAGCCGGCTCCATCTTGGCCTAAACTTGTCTCCAACCCTTCCTCATTCAAGCCGGCTCCTTCTTGGCCACTTTCTTGAACTTCAGGCTCATTTCCCCCCTCACGATCATGGTGAGAGTCTCCATGTTGTTCCCTTTGACCAGAGTTCTGATCCTGGGACATCTTGATTCCTAGCCCCTCTAGGATAATCCTTAACACCCCAGCCTTATCTGAGGTTAGATCTTTCAAGTCTTCTTGGTTCTTTTCTTCATAGTATCCTCTTTCTTCTACAAACTTCACATCCCGTGATACTAGAACTCTTCTTCCTTCTGGATCATAGCATTTGTATCCCTTCTGTGTTGTAGAGTAGCCTATGAATACAGCCTTTGTACTCCTTGCTTCCAACTTGCTCCTCATCTGTCCCGGAATCAACACATAGCACAAACACCCAAAGACTCTCAAGTGTTCTACCGACGGCTTGTGTTTATTCAAGACCTCAAATGGTGCCTGATCTTCAAGGATCTTTGTAGGTGTCCGGTTGATCAGGTAGCAAGCAGTGGCCACAGCATCACTCCAAAACCTTTTGGGAACATTTGCTTGAAACATTAATGACCGAGCAGTCTCCATGAGATGTCGATTCTTCCTCTCAGCCACACCATTCTGTTGAGGTGTGTAAGGGCAGCTTGTTTGATGAAGAATCCCATGATGAGCTAGATGATACTTGAATGCATGGCTAGTGTATTCTCCTCCATTATCTGATCTAAAAATTTTAATCTTAGCATGATAATGGTTAGTCACATAAGCTTGAAAGTTTTTAAATGCATCAAGAACTCTATCTTTAGATGGGATTAAGGTCAACCAGGTGTATTTGGATTTTTCATCAATGAATGTGACAAAATACTTATGATTCTCCCTAGATAAGCAAGGTGCAGTCCATACATCAGAATGAATCAAATCAAAGCATTTTTCATAAACAGTAGATGACCTTTGAAACACAGTTTTACAATGTTTGCCTAAAATGCAAGCTTCACAGTCTTTATTCTCAAAATTAACACCTGGCAACATCAAATTCAAGGCTCTACTATGAGGATGTCCTAGTCTAGCATGCCACAAAGCATTCTTATTCAAACTTGAAGTAGTAAATAAACAGCTTGATTCAGAAACAGGAGCTAATTCTTCAAGCATGTAAAGATCCCCTTTAGTAACTCCTTTTCCAATCAACTGGCTGCTCTCAATATCCTGAAACTTCACATCATTAGGACTAAAGATAACATTGCAATGAAGATCAGTAGTACACTTCTTTACTGATAGTAAGTTTGATGTGAATTCTGGCATGTAGAATGCTCTAGTATGTTTATTAAATAGTTTTAAGTTTCCTATTCCTCTAATAGGGATTTTATCTCCATTTGCAATCATCACATGTCCATTAGCAGGTTCAATATCTTTAATCAAACTAGTGTCACTAATCATATGATGAGATGCACCAGAATCAACTACTAATGGTTTAGTCATGTCATTAGCCATAAGACAAAGTGTACTAGATGACTTGAGAGAGTGATCAGTCCTAGCAAGACTAGCATATACATGATCCGGTTTGGCAATTCCATGTTTCTCAAGACTATTATCATCATTCTTAACTATCATTGATGCACCAAAGGAATAACCATAAGTGTTACCGTTTTCCTTAAGCATCTTGATGAGGGAGTCAATGTCTGATCTCCTAATGTAGTCTTGCTCCCCTCCTCGGTGATTTGGATTGCCTGCATACGCCACCAAGGACCTGCCATCACTCTCCCTTCCTCCTTCATCATTGCTCTTTCCTGAGGTACCAGCACCGCTTGATCCTTCACTCACATTTGCCCTGGCATCCCTCTCCTTCAAGAACTTGGCTGGCTTCAGATGGGGGTGGAGTATCCAGCACTGGCTCTTCTTATGGCCATGCTTCTTGCAATGATCACAGCTCCCATTGAACTTCCTGTCTTCAAACTTGTTGTAACCGGCCTTGTTTGCTTGAGGAGCTTCATCAGAGTTGACTTGCGCAGCCTTATTTGCAAGTGACATCTCTCCTTTGCTTCCAAACAATCCAATAGACCCCTGCTCCTTCTGAATTTGAGAGCACACCTCCTCAAGGTCTGGTAGCTTATCCGCTCTCAACATGTGTTTAATCAGTGAGTTGTAAGCCGGATTCAAGGTAAGCAATAGTCCAAAGACCTTATCCTGCTCCCTCCTCTCATTAAGCAGCTCTGGATCGGTTGTGCTTGGCCTCAGCATCTCCAGCTCTGACCATAAGGACCGGAACCTCCCCAAATGTTTGGTGAATTCCATGTCATCTTGTACCAAGCCGTTTATGGCTTTCTTTACTTCAAACACTCGGTGAAGGTTTGAAGCATTCCCATACACCTTCTTCAAGGTGTCCCATAGTTCCTTAGCTGACTCACAATAGCTGTAAGCCTCTAGGATCGCCGGCTCTAGAGAGGCATGAAGAACTGACATCACAAGCATGTCTTCTCGCTGCCACTTCTCTACGGCCGTTTCATTTGAGACCTCTTCCGAGTCTTCTCCCTGAGTAATGAGCTGTGGAGCTTCACCATCCGTGAGATGCTTCCACAAACCCTTACTTCCCACTGTGGTTCTCACCATCCGAGACCACACCAAGTAGTTACTCCCCTTGAAAGTAACTGCCACCTTCATGTGCATGCTTATCCCTCCATCCATCTTCAACAGCTTGTTCTTGAACTACTTGTAGAAGACTTTGAACTTGAGACTAGACTGCACCAACACGTCAAGAACTCACAACACACACGCAAAAGCTTCAATCTTGTAACCACAACGTAACCAAGGAAGACTTGAGGCTAGAGACTCCACGGAACCTTCAAAGCTTTAGTCTTTAGCCCACGCAAAGAACTCAGATTCTCAAGAACCTGGCTCTGATACCATATAAGTTTTAGAGTATAAAGAGTAATCTGAGAGTTTAGGAGAGATTAGAGAAGTATTAGAGATGATTTAGAGTAGAATCTGAGATCAAGAGACTAAGAGAAAAGCCATGTAGGCTAATAATAATCTGAACTGTCTGATCTTATTAAGAGATGGGTTTACAACTTATATAAGGGAAGCACTAGGTTTTTAACGTAAAGAATAAGGCACTAGTCTAAGCATGTGGAGTCAACACTAAAGGAAGAAGCTCTTTTGAAATGGACGGACCAAGATGTTCACATGCTTCCGGCTTTACAGCCTGTCCAAGCCTGGATAGATAAGGCGCGTCTCAACCTTATCTCTAAACGGTCTGATCCGTTCTCAAACCTTCTCCATATATCAGTGTCTTCACTCGTCCATCTTCCTTCCACTTCACGTTCCCTCAGATGTACGGACACTCCCACCAAGTACACTTCATGCCCTAACTTTGCACAACCCATAATGTGTCCTTAAGTAGATTTAGAGTAGTGATGGTCGAGATGATCCGTACTGGTCGTACACTGACCGTACTGTCCGTACACATGCCATCCGTTCTCTCTCCCATTACTCTCCTAACTCCTCTTCTCTTATCATATGACTTCCTCATCTCAACAGCAGATTGAGTCTTTGATTCTCTGTTTGCAAGGATCTATCCCATTCCAACCAGAGAAGCATCCTAGGAGTGTATTATGTGGTATCAGAGCAACTCTGGCTAGGGAAGTTTTCGTTTTTCTTTAAGTTTTCACTCAAATCACTCAAATCTGTCTCTTGGTTTCATAACTATTGATAGATCTGAGTTTTGTTGTGTTGTTTCTGTCAATTTGATTCACTCTGAGTTCAGTATTGCTAGATCTGTTGCTGTGTGTTTTTAAATTGATAGATCTGAAAGTTTCTATTTTAGATCTGTGATAGATCCGATCATCTCTTGTTGTTTCTTTGATTGTTCTATGATTGTGTTGTTGAGTTTTAATAGATTCAAGCTTGTTGATCTCGTTTCTGATAAAAACTTTTCATATTCTTGTTGCAGAAGTAATCGATTTGCTTAATCAGTTTCTGTTTTGGATTTGTGTGATTCTGATCTGTTTGTATTGCTTTGAATATAATCTATCTTGTTTGGTTGATTAGATTTCGAATTTAATCTGTCTCTGTTTAAGATTGATCGATCATATTGCGTTGGTGAATTGTTCTGATTATCAAACTGTTTTATTTGATTTGCTTGTCGTTATAAAATTGATCTGTTGTTAATTCTGAGTGTTGTTTCTCTTAGAACTAGTTACTGGTTTCTGTTTTATTTGTGTCTCAGGTACCAATGGAGAAGGAGCACAAAGGAAAACATCAGCCAAAGAAAAATAGAGAATGCTCAAGATCAACCAGAGATGAGTACAGGCAAAAAGAGTTTGATCAGTTTGACAGGAACCGGAAGCATGCTGTATATGAATTTCAAATCCCTCCATTCCATGGCATGGCGGCTCCTGAAGCTTATGTGAAGTGGGAAAAGAAGATTGAGTTGATTTTCAGTAGTCAACACTATGCTGAAAGAAAGAAGATTCAAATGGCTACTGCTGAGTTTTGTGGTCATGCTTTAAGATGGTGGAATCAGTTGATAAAGTGCAGAAGACTTAATGGAAAAGAACCAGTGGAAACATGGCTTAAGCTGAGGGCTTTGATGCGTAGAGAGTACGTTCCAAGACAGTACCACAAGGAAGTTTTTCAAAAGCGGCCTGAGACAAAGCTATGTTCTTCATTATCAGTTCAGAAACAACCAGACCGCAAGAGATCAAGTCCATCTAGTAACCTGGTTTCATCAAGCAAAACATCAACCCATTGTTGAAGAGTTGAGTATAAAGATGTGAAGCACAAAGGGGTTAAGGCTGAAGAGGGTGTGTTAAGCATTGGTGTGATGGGAGAGGTTCACAATGGCCTGACCGTACAAGGCCGTACAAGGCCGTACGGTCCGTACACATTCAGATGGGTGAAACCTCGACCACGGTCACAAGGAGTTACCCGAGTAACTCATGTGGAAAGGAGAGACTTTGGCTGATGGATCAGACCGTTGGAGGATAAGAAGAGGCGCGGCTTGACAGGCTGGCACAGCTGGAAAGGCAAGAGCATCTTGGTCCAAGATGCCGGATGCTCCAAGCGTGTGGAGAAGCTGATTGGCCGGTCCAAAGAAAGCTTATCTTCTCCTTGTTGACTTCACATGCTTAGCTTATCTCTTTGATTTCGAAAACCCTTATGATCTCACACTATATATTGTAACTCTTGTCATTAATAAGAAATATACAGTTCTGAGTTTATCTCTTGAAGTTCATACTCTCCTAAACATGATTCTAGTCTAATCTCTTCATAATCTCTCATTCTGGTCCTTAATCTTCTCTAAATCATTTCATTCTCTTAAACTTTCATGGTATCAGAGCCAGGTTCCCCATTTCCTGGTTTCTAAATCTCAGTAATCTTCAGCTTCATTTCAATCACGGTTGGTCTTAAGCATTTGGAATGGAAGAAAGCAAGAGCAAGGCTCTCTCGGTTGCGGTTACATTGAAGGGTGGTACTAACTACCTGTTGTGGTCTCGCTTGGTGAAGGCGGCAGTTGGGAGCAAGGGTTTATGGAGCCATATCTCAGAGGGAGCTCCAAAACCAGTTGCTAAAGAAGGAGAAGGCGGTCAAGAGCTGATGGTGGTAGATCAAGAGAAGTGGGATCAAGATGACCTGAAGGTGCTTACGGTACTACATGGATCACTTGAAGCTTCAATCTTGGAAGCCTACAGCTACTGTGAGACGCCAAAGGACCTGTGGGATACGCTCCAAAAGGTCTATGGTAACATCTCTAATCTGAGCCGTGTGTTTGAGTTGAAGGGATCAATCAACACGCTTGTGCAAGAAGAGGTGGAGTTTACTAAACACTTGGGAAAGTTCAGAGCCTTATGGTCTGAGCTAGAGATGCTGAGGCCTAACACCACTGATCAAGATGTTCTCATGGAGAGAAGAGAGCAGGATCAAGTGTTTGGGTTGTTGCTCACCTTGAACCCGGTCTACAATGATCTCATCAAACACATCTTGAGATCACCAAAGCTCCCTTCCATTGAAGATGTATGTGCGCAGATACAAAGAGAGGAGGGATCAGTTGGGTTGTTTGGAGGAAAGGGGGAGCTTACACTCGCAAATCAAGCTGATGCTATCCAAGCAAACAAAGCAGCTTACCGGACTGAGGAGGGAAGGTTTGGAGGGAAGTGTGATCATTGCAAGAAGCAGGGCCATAAGAGGAGCCAATGCTGGATTCTACACCCCCATCTCAAGCCCACCAAGTTCATGAAGGATAGAGAGGCAAGGGCGCATCTATCTGATGGAGCTAGTGAAGCTGGAACATCTGGAGCTGGACAGGCCATGCGAGAAGGTGAGGGGAAGGCCTTAACCACTCAGCACATTCCGGGGAAGAGCACTGATGGTGAGATGATAAGGAGATCAGACATTGATGCTCTTATCAAAGCTCTCAAGGAGAATGGTAACTGTATGAACACTCCTCTAGGATACTCTCTTGCCGCATCATACATAGATAGAACTCATGGTTATCTAAGTCATAACAGTGAGATGAATGATGCATCTAGATTTCTAAACAGCTTGAATGATTTGCCTAGAACCCTTGCTGCTAAAAATGTGATAAAACCCTTGATTGTAGATTCAGGTGCATCTCATCACATGATTAGTGACACTAGTCTTATTAAGGATATAGAACCTGCTTGTGGTAATGTGATGATTGCAAATGGTGATAGAATTGCAATTAAAGGGATAGGAAATCTAAATCTGTTTGATAAGGAGTCTAAAGCTTTCTATATGCCTGAATTCACATCAAATTTATTATCTGTTAAAAGATGTACTACTGATTTACATTGTAATGTTATCTTTAGTCCTAATGATGTGAAGTTTCAGGATATTGACACAAGAAAGATGATTGGCAAGGGAGTTACCAAAGGAGAGCTTTATATGCTAGAAGACATAGCTCCCATTTCCAATTCAAGTTTCTCGTTTAGTTCTATTTCCAGTTTGAATAATGATGCATTATGGCATGCTAGATTAGGCCATCCACATGTTAGAGCTTTAAGCTTAATGTTACCAGGTGTCATGTTTAAAAATAATGAATGTGAAGCATGTATCTTGGGCAAACATTGTAAGACAGTCTTTAAAAACTCAACTACTATCTATGAGAAATGCTTTGATCTTGTGCATTCTGATGTTTGGACTGCTCCTTGCTTGTCTAGGGAAAATTATAAGTATTTTGTAACATTCATTGATGAAAAATCCAAATACACCTGGATAACACTCATTAAAACTAAGGATAGAGTTCTTGAAGCATTTAAAAACTTTCAAGCTTATGTTTCTAACCATTATAATGCCAAGCTTAAGATTTTCAGATCAGATAATGGTGGGGAATATACAAGCAATGCCTTCAAGCAACATCTAGCCTTACATGGAATCCTTCATCAAACTAGCTGTCCTTACACTCCACAACAAAATGGTGTGGCTGAGAGAAAGAACAGACATCTAATGGAGGTTGCAAGATCAATGATGTTTCAAACCAATGTCCCAAAGAGATTTTGGAGTGATGCTGTGATCTCAGCCTGCTACTTGATCAACCGAATCCCTACAAGAGTCTTGGAAGATCACTCACCATTTGAAGTACTTAATAAGGTCAAGCCATTCCTAAGTCATTTGAGAGTGTTCGGAAGTCTATGTTATGTGCTGATTCCAGGAGACATGAGGAACAAGTTGGAGCCTAAGAGTACCAAAGCCATGTTTGTGGGGTACTCAACAACACAAAGAGGATACAAATGCTTTGATCCGCAAACAAGAAGACTTTTAGTTTCAAGGGACGTTAAGTTCATAGAAACTAAAGGCTACTATGAAGAAAGGAGCTGGGAAGATCTGGAAGATCTAGCTCAACCATCTGATAAGGCCGCGAGTCTTAGGATGATCTTGGATGGTCTTGGGATCAATACAACCCAGGATCCAAAAGGGCGAGAAGCACCAGTTCAAAATGAAGCTGAAGACACATCCCATGCTGATCATGAAGGGGGAAACAAGTCTTGTACAGCTCATGAGAATGAAGGGAGCTCAAGTCCTGATCAACAAGGGATGCACAATGAAGATGCAACTGAAGGAAGAAGAGATCAGATGGAGATACAACCTGAAGAAAGGGAAGAGGTAGAGGTACTGAATGAAACGGCTATAGAACCTGAGGTGGTCAGTGAGCCAATTATGGAGACAGTGCCATTGAGAAGAAGTACGAGAGTAAGGAAGGATCCATCTAACTGGACCAATACCAGAGTCTATTACAATGCTCAAGCCGTTTCACATCCTAGTCAAGCTGTCTGTTCATTTGCTGAGTTCCCAAACGAGCATTGTGCCTTTATGACAAGTTTGGATGCAAGCTACATACCAAGGACATATGAGGAGGCAATGAAAGACAAAGAGTGGAGAAACTCAGTTGCGGATGAGGCTGATGCAATGGTTAAGAATGGAACCTGGTATGAGAGTGGGCTACCTAAAGGGAAGAAGGCAGTCTCATGTAAATGGATATTTACAATCAAGTATAGACCAGATGGGACGGTTGATAGGAAGAAAACAAGGCTTGTGGCTAGAGGGTTCACACAGACATATGGAGAGGACTACATAGACACATTTGCTCCAGTAGCCAAGCTTCACACCATCCGGATCATCTTATCAATTGCCACTAACCTTGAATGGGGATTGTGGCAAATGGATGTGAAGAATGCATTTCTACAAGGAGAACTTGAAGATGAGGTGTATATGCAGCCTCCTCCGGGTCTTGAGAATCTTGTGAAGCCAGGGAATGTCTTAAGATTGAAGAAGGCTATCTATGGATTGAAGCAATCGCCTAGAGCCTGGTATCACAAGCTGAGTACTACACTGAATGGAAAAGGCTTCAGGAAGTCTGAACTGGATCATACCTTGTTTACTCTAAACACAACCTCAGGTATCATCTGTCTATTGGTTTATGTTGATGACATTATCATTACTGGGAGTGATAAGGTTGGAATACAAGAAACCAAAGACTATCTCAAATCTGTGTTTGAGATTAAAGATCTTGGAGAGATGAAATACTTTCTTGGGATTGAGATTTGTAGATCCAAGGAAGGATTATTCATGTCCCAAAGAAAATATACACTTGATCTTTTGAAAGATGCAGGTAAACTTGGAGGACAAACCGCAAAAATGCCAATGGAGGATGGGTACAAAGTACCAAGAGAGGGGGAGCTTGAAGACAGCAAGCTGTTCCATGACCCTAAGCTTTATAGGAAGCTAGTAGGTAAGCTAATCTACCTAACAATCACACGTCCTGATATCTGCTTTGCTGTGAATCAGGTGAGCCAACACATGCAAGCTCCAAAGGATCACCATTGGAGAATGGTAGATAGAGTGCTGAGCTATCTCAACGGATCACCAGGCCAAGGAGTCTGGATGGGATGCAATAGGAGTACAGAAGTTGTTGGCTACTGTGATGCAGATTGGGCTGGAGATAGAGCAGACAGAAGATCCACAACCGGCTACTGCACCTTCATTGGAGGGAACCTTGTGACTTGGAAAAGCAAGAAGCAAAAGGTGGTCTCATGTTCTAGTGCGGAGGCAGAGTATAGAGCAATGCTGAAGCTCACTAATGAGTTGGTATGGATCAAGGGGATCTTGAAGCACATTGGGATTGAGCAAGTGGCGCCAATGACAATGCATTGTGATAACCAAGCCGCAATTCACATTGCCTCTAACTCAGTCTTCCACGAGAGAACCAAGCATATTGAAGTGGATTGTCACAAGGTGAGGCAGATGATAGTCTTGGGAGTGATTCTGCCATGCTACACACGGAGTGAGGATCAACTTGCTGATGTGTTCACAAAAGCGGCAAGGATGAAGACAATGGAGTCCATCTACATCAGGTTGGGACTCATTGATCTTTCACCTAGGAGCTGAGCCCCTTACTATGAGGTCTTTACTCTTTTTCCCTCATCAAAGTTTTGTCCCAATGGGTTTTCTTTGGTGAGGTTTTTAATGAGGAAGATCTCATAGTGTCCAAGCTTAGACTTCATAAAGCTAAGCTTGAGGGGGAGTGTTGAAGAGTTGAGTATAAAGATGTGAAGCACAAAGGGGTTAAGGCTGAAGAGGGTGTGTTAAGCATTGGTGTGATGGGAGAGGTTCACAATGGCCTGACCGTACAAGGCCGTACAAGGCCGTACGGTCCGTACACATTCAGATGGGTGAAACCTCGACCACGGTCACAAGGAGTTACCCGAGTAACTCATGTGGAAAGGAGAGACTTTGGCTGATGGATCAGACCGTTGGAGGATAAGAAGAGGCGCGGCTTGACAGGCTGGCACAGCTGGAAAGGAAAGAGCATCTTGGTCCAAGATGCCGGATGCTCCAAGCGTGTGGAGAAGCTGATTGGCCGGTCCAAAGAAAGCTTATCTTCTCCTTGTTGACTTCACATGCTTAGCTTATCTCTTTGATTTCGAAAACCCTTATGATCTCACACTATATATTGTAACTCTTGTCATTAATAAGAGAATATACAGTTCTGAGTTTATCTCTTGAAGTTCATACTCTCCTAAACATGATTCTAGTCTAATCTCTTCATAATCTCTCATTCTGGTCCTTAATCTTCTCTAAATCATTTCATTCTCTTAAACTTTCACCCATTCCTTTGAAGATAGCATAAGGAAGGCAATTTCACAAGCGTTTAGGGATGTGGAGAAACAATTTAAACAGTCCAAGACTATATCTCCATCCTTAGAAGTACAGAACCAAGCGCCTTCCTCAACTGTCTCAGAACTCAAAGATGCAGAACCAGACTCAGTTGCACAATCAGACTTGGCTGCACTACTTCAAGAAGATCAAACTGAGATTCCAACAATCACCATTCAGAAATATGATCAACCCATCAAGGACGACCTGATTCTCTTCGAACAGGATGTAATAGAAGAGGAGGCACCCATGAAATCAAAATCAGACAGTGGAGTAGAGCATCTATTTGTCACTGATTCAAACGGTTTCCAAAGGACATTCTTGGGTACTTTTCTCATCAGTCCTTTTTTGTGGAACAAGACCAGAGCAGTAGAGATTTCAAGACACGAACTGGGCATGGAACATGTTGTATTTGAGCCGGGAGGAGAGTTGTGGAATCACAGGAACAATCCCTTAGTGATTGAGAAGAAATCGGCAGCAACAACAATTGTTTTTGATGATCTTTTACCCTCTGAAGCTAAAGGGATGCACGTCTCTGCTCAGCAAGAGTTTCACTACAAAACCAATTGGAGAATGTTACCCACTCTTTCCTGGATCCAACAAACCAGAAAACGCAGCAAATGGTCTCCTGATCATCAAGATATTGTCAATTCCGCAAAACATATCGGTTTAGCCAAATTCTGTGAGCTGCTTATATCAGATTGGGGTGGAAGGTTACAGTTCTACTTGTGGAAACCTGGAGCATATGCCAGCATACTTATCATCCTTGGAGAGTGCTCTGCTCGTGCTAGAACCAGCTTGGGTAATAAAGATTTGGAAGCTGATCAAAATGTCTTGCTTCTTGATCATGTCAAGGTGTGTAAGCCACTAGATTTGCAAAAGCTTCAATACCATTTCAGAGATTGTCAAACCAAGAGTGGAGATGGAGATTTCATTAGAGTAAATGGTGAAGTGATTACTGGAGTAGGAGAAGAACTCATGTTTTCTTCTCAAATCAAGGAGAAACCACCAGATGGACTCAGTCTACATCAATCTCCAAATAAGCCAACCCGAGGTAATTATCTAGATTCAAAGAAACGCATGAAACCTGATTTGCTTTCTATTGGTACAGGACAAACAGTTTTGAGTGCTATACTTTTCGAAAGGAGAGGCTATAGTAATGATCAGAGTATCAAGAATGGATCCTTGGCTAAATTGGAGATGCAACAATCAAATCTTGGAAGCTGTCTAGCCGCCAGCTTTGACATAGGAGCAGTCCGAGGATCATATCTCAACAACCAAAAGGAATTAAGCAACAAACTTGACTGCAATAGAAACTTAACTCATCTGGGTCTCACGTCAAATTGGAATCATGTCCAAAGCTTCTCAGGTGAAATAGTTATGAGTTTTAGAAGTCGGGTGATCCTGTGTTTGCTTTGTTTGAAATTTTCTGAGTTTAGAACATCTCAATTCTATCTATGGCGACCAGGTGAGTATGTTAATGTAAGTGATCATGTTCTCAAGAATTCTTTTATCACTGATTATACAGATATGATGCACTTGTTTTTGTCAAAAGAGCCATGTGCAGATTTTAAGAGAGCTTGGAAGCATATAAGAAGAAACTACAAAAATGAGAAAGATAAGAGATTCAAACCACCTGATCTAGACCAGGATAACCACCAAGACGTCCCTGGCTTTATCATCATCAAAGAAGCACCTCCAGATGCAGCCTACAATCCAAAACCGAGCAGAAACAAATTTGGGATAAGACTCTTACTTTATGACAACTTCGCATGTGCTAACTTGTTTTGTTTCAGTGTGTGTGAATCGGGTTTGGGGAATGCATCAGGAGTATGGAGAGCCCAACGTATCAGTTCCTTCTACCAAACAAATCCAGTCAGCAACAATGCCTATCAAAGAGGCTTGCAAGGTAAGTGTAATCTGATTATCAACGTTAATGTTACTGACTTGGCTCCTTTTGTTGCAGATGAGCTAGATTTGAGGACAAATCCTTTTCAAGAGGGAGGGGATGATATGATCATGGACCAGCCAAACAAAGAAGATAATGAGAGCATGGATGATCCAGCTGATGGAGGAGCTCTAGCCACATCTGAAGGTCCTATGACTCGAGCCAGAAGCAAGCAACTCAAAGAAGCCATTGGAGGATTACTTAAGACATCACTGAAGAAAGAAGAGAGTCTTGGAAGAAGCTTGATCAACCAAGACACATTTGCCACAATTCAAGCCATCTCAGCTCCAAGATAGACATCAAATGAGCAAGTAACATATGTGTGCTCTTTTTCCCTATCTTTGGTTTTGTCCCACTGGGTTTTCCAAAGATAGGTTTTTAATGAGGCCATATGTTGCTTTCCTATCACTCATTTGATGATCTCAGTTCAAGACTTTATTTTAATTATTTATCTTTGTTAACATGAAGCAGAATTAGGCTGCTAGACTTGAGAATTAAGCTGCCAGACTTGAGAACCCTTATAAGGTTTTATAAGGTTTTTTATAAGGTTTTATAAGGTTTATTTTTAAGGCTCATTTAGAAACCAAGGAGCATGTTCCTTGCCTTCTCTATAAATATGTGTCTGAAAACCCTAATAGAACTATCCAATCTTTTATTTTCAGACTCTTGTCTCTCTCTGACGCCTGCAAGTCTTCTTGTAGATCTGAGTGTTCTTGAGTCTTTGTTAGTGTGTCATATCTAACAAAACCACAAGAGTGTTTGTCTTGGTGTGTCATATCCAAGGGATTCACTTAGGAGTATCAAGGAGACCTCTCACATCTCTTTGTGTCACCATTCATTCCACAAACCTTGAAGCAGATTGAGTCTTTGATTCTCTGTTTGCAAGGATCTATCCCATTCCCAACCAGAGAAGCATCCTAGGAGTGTATTAAGGATGAATCACCTTGTAAGAAGCTTGATTTGGATACATAAAGTGGTGGAGAATCACCAGGAAATTGAATAAATCTCATAGGAGGTGGCAAGAAGAAGTTATCCCTCTTTCAAATCAGGTGATTCCAGTTTCCCAGTTTGGGAATAGCACAGCTTCTTCGTCGTTCCACTCAAACCAGGATGAATCTCTTGGTAAGAAGCTTGATTTGGATACATAAAGTGGTGGAGAATCACCAAGAAGTTGAATAAATCTCATAGGAGTTGGGATGAAGAAATTATCTTACTTTCAAATCAGGTGATTCCAGTTTCCCAATTTGGGAATATGACAGCTTTTTCGTCGTTCAATTCAAACCAGGATGAATCACTTTTTGAGAAGCTTGATTTGTATACATAAAGTGGTGGAGAATCACCAGGAAGTTGAATAAATCTCATAGGAGTTGGCATGAAGAAGTTATCCCACTTTCAAATCAGGTGATTCCAGTTTCCCAGTTTGGGAATAGCACAACTTCTTCGTCGTTCCAATCAAAACAGGATGAATCACTTTGTGAGAAGCTTGATTTGGATAAATAAAGTGGTGTAGAATCACGAGGAAGTTGAATAAATCTCATAGGAGGTGGCAAGAAGAAGTTATCCCACTTTCAAATCAGGTGATTCCAGTTTCCCAGTTTGGGAATAGCACAGCTTCTTCGTCATTCCAATCAAACCAGGATGAATCACTTTGCGAGAAGCTTGATTTGTACACATAAAGTTGTGGAGAATCACCAGGAAGTTGAATAAATCTCATAGGAGTTGGCATGAAGAAGTTATCCCACTTTCAAATCAGGTGATTCCAGTTTCCCAGTTGGGGAATAGCACAGCTTCTTCGTCGTTCCAATCAAACCAGGATGAATCACTTTGTGAGAAGCTTGATTTGGATACATAAAGTGGTGGAGAATCACCAGGAAGTTGAATAAATCTCGTAGGAGTTGGCAAGAAGAAGTTATCCTTCTTTCAAATCAGGTGATTCCAGTTTCCCAGTTTGGGAATAGCACAGCTTCTTCGTCGTTCCAATCAAACCAGGATGAATCACTTTGTGAGAAGCTTGATTTGGATACATAAAGTGGTGGAGAATCACCAGGAAGTTGAATAAATCTCATAGGAGGTGGCATGAAGAAGTTATCCCACTTTCAAATCAGGTGATTCCAGTTTCCTAGTTTGGGAATAGCACAGCTTCTTCGTCGTTCCAATCAAACCAGGATGAATCACTTTGTAAGAAGCTTGATTTGGATACATAAAGTGGTGGAGAATCATCAGGAAGTTGAATAAATCTCATAGGAGTTGGCAAGAAGAAGTTATCCCACTTTCAAATCAGGTGATTCCAGTTTCCCAGTTTGGGAATAGCACAGCTTCTTCGTCGTTCCAATCAAACCAGGATGAATCACTTTGTGAGAAGCTTGATTTGGATACATAAAGTGGTGGAGAATCACCAAGAAGTTGAATAAATCTCATCGGAGTTGGGATGAAAAAGTTATCCCACTTTCAAACCAGGATGAATCACTTTGCGAGAAGCATGATTTGTATACATAAAGTTGTGGAGAATCACCAGGAAGTTGAATAAATCTCATAGGAGTTGGCATGAAGAAGTTATCCCACTTTCAAATCAGGTGATTCCAGTTTCCCAGTTTGGGAATAGCACAGCTTCTTCGTCGTTCCAATCAAACCAGGATGAATCACTTTGTGAGAAGCTTGATTTGGATACATAAAGTGGTGGAGAATCACCAGGAAGTTGAATAAATCTCATAGGAGTTGGCATGAAGAAGTTATCCCACTTTCAAATCAGGTGATTCCAGTTTCCCAGTTTGGGAATAGCACAGCTTCTTCGTCGTTCCAATCAAACCAGGATGAATCACTTTGTGAGAAGCTTGATTTGGATACATAAAGTGGTGGAGAATCACCAGGAAGTTGAATAAATCTCATAGGAGTTGGCAAGAAGAAGTTATCCCACTTTCAAATCAGGTGATTCCAGTTTCCCAGTTTGGGAATAGCACAGCTTCTTCGTCGTTCCAATCAAACCAGGATGAATCACTTTGTGAGAAGCTTGATTTGGATACATAAAGTTGTGGAGAATCACCAGGAAGTTGAATAAATCTCATAGGAGTTGGCATGAAGAAGTTATCCCACTTTCAAATCAGGTGATTCCAGTTTCCCAGTTGGGGAATAGCACAGCTTCTTCGTCGTTCCAATCAAACCAGGATGAATCACTTTGTGAGAAGCTTGATTTGGATACATAAAGTGGTGGAGAATCACCAGGAAGTTGAATAAATCTCATAGGAGTTGGCAAGAAGAAGTTATCCCACTTTCAAATCAGGTGATTCCAGTTTCCCAGTTTGGGAATAGCACAGCTTCTTCGTCGTTCCAATCAAACCAGGATGAATCACTTTGTGAGAAGCTTGATTTGGATACATAAAGTGGTGGAGAATCACCAGGAAGTTGAATAAATCTCATAGGAGTTGGCATGAAGAAGTTATCCCACTTTCAAATCAGGTGATTCCAGTTTCCCAGTTTGGGAATAGCACAGCTTCTTCGTCGTTCCAATCAAACCAGGATGAATCACTTTGTAAGAAGCTTGATTTGGATACATAAAGTGGTGGAGAATCACCAGGAAGTTGAATAAATCTCATAGGAGTTGGCAAGAAGAAGTTATCCCACTTTCAAATCAGGTGATTCCAGTTTCCCAGTTTGGGAATAGCACAGCTTCTTCGTCGTTCCAATCAAACCAGGATGAATCACTTTGTGAGAAGCTTGATTTGGATACATAAAGTGGTGGAGAATCACCAGGAAGTTGAATAAATCTCATAGGAGTTGGCAAGAAGAAGTTATCCCACTTTCAAATCAGGTGATTCCAGTTTCCCAGTTTGGGAATAGCACAGCTTCTTCGTCGTTCCAATCAAACCAGGATGAATCACTTTGTGAGAAGCTTGATTTGTATACATAAAGTGGTGGAGAATCACCAGGAAGTTGAATAAATCTCATAGGAGTTGGCATGAAGAAGTTATCCCACTTTCAAATCAGGTGATTCCAGTTTCCCAGTTTGGGAATAGCACAGCTTCTTCGTCGTTCCAATCAAACCAGGATGAATCACTTTGTGAGAAGCTTGATTTGGATACATAAAGTGGTGGAGAATCACCAGGAAGTTGAATAAATCTCATAGGAGTTGGCAAGAAGAAGTTATCCCACTTTCAAATCAGGTGATTCCAGTTTCCCAGTTTGGGAATAGCACAGCTTCTTCGTCGTTCCAATCAAACCAGGATGAATCACTTTGTGAGAAGCTTGATTTGGATACATAAAGTGGTGGAGAATCACCAGGAAGTTGAATAAATCTCATAGGAGTTGGCATGAAGAAGTTATCCCACTTTCAAATCAGGTGATTCCAGTTTCCCAGTTTGGGAATAGCACAGCTTCTTCGTCGTTCCAATCAAACCAGGATGAATCACTTTGTAAGAAGCTTGATTTGGATACATAAAGTGGTGGAGAATCACCAGGAAGTTGAATAAATCTCATAGGAGTTGGCAAGAAGAAGTTATCCCACTTTCAAATCAGGTGATTCCAGTTTCCCAGTTTGGGAATAGCACAGCTTCTTCGTCGTTCCAATCAAACCAGGATGAATCACTTTGTGAGAAGCTTGATTTGGATACATAAAGTGGTGGAGAATCACCAGGAAGTTGAATAAATCTCATAGGAGTTGGGATGAAGAAGTTATCCCACTTTCAAACCAGGATGAATCACTTTGCGAGAAGCTTGATTTGTATACATAAAGTGGTGGAGAATCACCAGGAAGTTGAATAAATCTCATAGGAGTTGGCATGAAGAAGTTATCCCACTTTCAAATCAGGTGATTCCAGTTTCCCAGTTTGGGAATAGCACAGCTTCTTCGTCGTTCCAATCAAACCAGGATGAATCACTTTGTGAGAAGCTTGATTTGGATACATAAAGTGGTGGAGAATCACCAGGAAGTTGAATAAATCTCATAGGAGTTGGCATGAAGAAGTTATCCCACTTTCAAATCAGGTGATTCCAGTTTCCCAGTTTGGGAATAGCACAGCTTCTTCGTCGTTCCAATCAAACCAGGATGAATCACTTTGTGAGAAGCTTGATTTGGATACATAAAGTGGTGGAGAATCACCAGGAAGTTGAATAAATCTCATAGGAGTTGGCAAGAAGAAGTTATCCCACTTTCAAATCAGGTGATTCCAGTTTCCCAGTTTGGGAATAGCACAGCTTCTTCGTCGTTCCAATCAAACCAGGATGAATCACTTTGTGAGAAGCTTGATTTGGATACATAAAGTGGTGGAGAATCACCAGGAAGTTGAATAAATCTCATAGGAGTTGGCATGAAGAAGTTATCCCACTTTCAAATCAGGTGATTCCAGTTTCCCAGTTGGGAATAGCACAGCTTCTTCGTCGTTCCAATCAAACCAGGATGAATCACTTTGTGAGAAGCTTGATTTGGATACATAAAGTGGTGGAGAATCACCAGGAAGTTGAATAAATCTCATAGGAGTTGGCAAGAAGAAGTTATCCCACTTTCAAATCAGGTGATTCCAGTTTCCCAGTTTGGGAATAGCACAGCTTCTTCGTCGTTCCAATCAAACCAGGATGAATCACTTTGTGAGAAGCTTGATTTGGATACATAAAGTGGTGGAGAATCACCAGGAAGTTGAATAAATCTCATAGGAGTTGGCATGAAGAAGTTATCCCACTTTCAAATCAGGTGATTCCAGTTTCCCAGTTTGGGAATAGCACAGCTTCTTCGTCGTTCCAATCAAACCAGGATGAATCACTTTGTAAGAAGCTTGATTTGGATACATAAAGTGGTGGAGAATCACCAGGAAGTTGAATAAATCTCATAGGAGTTGGCAAGAAGAAGTTATCCCACTTTCAAATCAGGTGATTCCAGTTTCCCAGTTTGGGAATAGCACAGCTTCTTCGTCGTTCCAATCAAACCAGGATGAATCACTTTGTAAGAAGCTTGATTTGGATACATAAAGTGGTGGAGAATCACCAGGAAGTTGAATAAATCTCATAGGAGTTGGCAAGAAGAAGTTATCCCACTTTCAAATCAGGTGATTCCAGTTTCCCAGTTTGGGAATAGCACAGCTTCTTCGTCGTTCCAATCAAACCAGGATGAATCACTTTGTGAGAAGCTTGATTTGGATACATAAAGTGGTGGAGAATCACCAGGAAGTTGAATAAATCTCATCGGAGTTGGGATGAAAAAGTTATCCCACTTTCAAACCAGGATGAATCACTTTGCGAGAAGCATGATTTGTATACATAAAGTGGTGGAGAATCACCAGGAAGTTTAATAAATCTCATAGGAGTTGGCATGAAGAAGTTATCCCACTTTCAAATCAGGTGATTCCAGTTTCCCAGTTTGGGAATAGCACAGCTTCTTCGTCGTTCCAATCAAACCAGGATGAATCACTTTGTGAGAAGCTTGATTTGGATACATAAAGTGGTGGAGAATCACCAGGAAGTTGAATAAATCTCATAGGAGTTGGCATGAAGAAGTTATCCCACTTTCAAATCAGGTGATTCCAGTTTCCCAGTTTGGGAATAGCACAGCTTCTTCGTCGTTCCAATCAAACCAGGATGAATCACTTTGTGAGAAGCTTGATTTGGATACATAAAGTGGTGGAGAATCACCAGGAAGTTGAATAAATCTCATAGGAGTTGGCAAGAAGAAGTTATCCCACTTTCAAATCAGGTGATTCCAGTTTCCCAGTTTGGGAATAGCACAGCTTCTTCGTCGTTCCAATCAAACCAGGATGAATCACTTTGTGAGAAGCTTGATTTGGATACATAAAGTGGTGGAGAATCACCAGGAAGTTGAATAAATCTCATAGGAGTTGGCATGAAGAAGTTATCCCACTTTCAAATCAGGTGATTCCAGTTTCCCAGTTTGGGAATAGCACAGCTTCTTCGTCGTTCCAATCAAACCAGGATGAATCACTTTGTGAGAAGCTTGATTTGGATACATAAAGTGGTGGAGAATCACCAGGAAGTTGAATAAATCTCATAGGAGTTGGCAAGAAGAAGTTATCCCACTTTCAAATCAGGTGATTCCAGTTTCCCAGTTTGGGAATAGCACAGCTTCTTCGTCGTTCCAATCAAACCAGGATGAATCACTTTGTGAGAAGCTTGATTTGGATACATAAAGTGGTGGAGAATCACCAGGAAGTTGAATAAATCTCATAGGAGTTGGCATGAAGAAGTTATCCCACTTTCAAATCAGGTGATTCCAGTTTCCCAGTTTGGGAATAGCACAGCTTCTTCGTCGTTCCAATCAAACCAGGATGAATCACTTTGTAAGAAGCTTGATTTGGATACATAAAGTGGTGGAGAATCACCAGGAAGTTGAATAAATCTCATAGGAGTTGGCAAGAAGAAGTTATCCCACTTTCAAATCAGGTGATTCCAGTTTCCCAGTTTGGGAATAGCACAGCTTCTTCGTCGTTCCAATCAAACCAGGATGAATCACTTTGTGAGAAGCTTGATTTGGATACATAAAGTGGTGGAGAATCACCAGGAAGTTGAATAAATCTCATAGGAGTTGGCATGAAGAAGTTATCCCACTTTCAAATCAGGTGATTCCAGTTTCCCAGTTTGGGAATAGCACAGCTTCTTCGTCGTTCCAATCAAACCAGGATGAATCACTTTGTGAGAAGCTTGATTTGGATACATAAAGTGGTGGAGAATCACCAGGAAGTTGAATAAATCTCATAGGAGTTGGCATGAAGAAGTTATCCCACTTTCAAATCAGGTGATTCCAGTTTCCCAGTTTGGGAATAGCACAGCTTCTTCGTCGTTCCAATCAAACCAGGATGAATCACTTTGTGAGAAGCTTGATTTGGATACATAAAGTGGTGGAGAATCACCAGGAAGTTGAATAAATCTCATAGGAGTTGGCATGAAGAAGTTATCCCACTTTCAAATCAGGTGATTCCAGTTTCCCAGTTTGGGAATAGCACAGCTTCTTCGTCGTTCCAATCAAACCAGGATGAATCACTTTGTGAGAAGCTTGATTTGGATACATAAAGTGGTGGAGAATCACCAGGAAGTTGAATAAATCTCATAGGAGTTGGCAAGAAGAAGTTATCCCACTTTCAAATCAGGTGATTCCAGTTTCCCAGTTTGGGAATAGCACAGCTTCTTCGTCGTTCCAATCAAACCAGGATGAATCACTTTGTGAGAAGCTTGATTTGGATACATAAAGTGGTGGAGAATCACCAGGAAGTTGAATAAATCTCATAGGAGTTGGCATGAAGAAGTTATCCCACTTTCAAATCAGGTGATTCCAGTTTCCCAGTTTGGGAATAGCACAGCTTCTTCGTCGTTCCAATCAAACCAGGATGAATCACTTTGTAAGAAGCTTGATTTGGATACATAAAGTGGTGGAGAATCACCAGGAAGTTGAATAAATCTCATAGGAGTTGGCAAGAAGAAGTTATCCCACTTTCAAATCAGGTGATTCCAGTTTCCCAGTTTGGGAATAGCACAGCTTCTTCGTCGTTCCAATCAAACCAGGATGAATCACTTTGTGAGAAGCTTGATTTGGATACATAAAGTGGTGGAGAATCACCAGGAAGTTGAATAAATCTCATAGGAGTTGGCATGAAGAAGTTATCCCACTTTCAAATCAGGTGATTCCAGTTTCCCAGTTTGGGAATAGCACAGCTTCTTCGTCGTTCCAATCAAACCAGGATGAATCACTTTGTGAGAAGCTTGATTTGGATACATAAAGTGGTGGAGAATCACCAGGAAGTTGAATAAATCTCATAGGAGTTGGCAAGAAGAAGTTATCCCACTTTCAAATCAGGTGATTCCAGTTTCCCAGTTTGGGAATAGCACAGCTTCTTCGTCGTTCCAATCAAACCAGGATGAATCACTTTGTGAGAAGCTTGATTTGGATACATAAAGTGGTGGAGAATCACCAGGAAGTTGAATAAATCTCATAGGAGTTGGCATGAAGAAGTTATCCCACTTTCAAATCAGGTGATTCCAGTTTCCCAGTTTGGGAATAGCACAGCTTCTTCGTCGTTCCAATCAAACCAGGATGAATCACTTTGTGAGAAGCTTGATTTGGATACATAAAGTGGTGGAGAATCACCAGGAAGTTGAATAAATCTCATAGGAGTTGGCAAGAAGAAGTTATCCCACTTTCAAATCAGGTGATTCCAGTTTCCCAGTTTGGGAATAGCACAGCTTCTTCGTCGTTCCAATCAAACCAGGATGAATCACTTTGTGAGAAGCTTGATTTGGATACATAAAGTGGTGGAGAATCACCAGGAAGTTGAATAAATCTCATAGGAGTTGGCATGAAGAAGTTATCCCACTTTCAAATCAGGTGATTCCAGTTTCCCAGTTTGGGAATAGCACAGCTTCTTCGTCGTTCCAATCAAACCAGGATGAATCACTTTGTAAGAAGCTTGATTTGGATACATAAAGTGGTGGAGAATCACCAGGAAGTTGAATAAATCTCATAGGAGTTGGCAAGAAGAAGTTATCCCACTTTCAAATCAGGTGATTCCAGTTTCCCAGTTTGGGAATAGCACAGCTTCTTCGTCGTTCCAATCAAACCAGGATGAATCACTTTGTGAGAAGCTTGATTTGGATACATAAAGTGGTGGAGAATCACCAGGAAGTTGAATAAATCTCATAGGAGTTGGGATGAAGAAGTTATCCCACTTTCAAACCAGGATGAATCACTTTGCGAGAAGCATGATTTGTATACATAAAGTTGTGGAGAATCACCAGGAAGTTGAATAAATCTCATAGGAGTTGGCATGAAGAAGTTATCCCACTTTCAAATCAGGTGATTCCAGTTTCCCAGTTTGGGAATAGCACAGCTTCTTCGTCGTTCCAATCAAACCAGGATGAATCACTTTGTGAGAAGCTTGATTTGGATACATAAAGTGGTGGAGAATCACCAGGAAGTTGAATAAATCTCATAGGAGTTGGCATGAAGAAGTTATCCCACTTTCAAATCAGGTGATTCCAGTTTCCCAGTTTGGGAATAGCACAGCTTCTTCGTCGTTCCAATCAAACCAGGATGAATCACTTTGTGAGAAGCTTGATTTGGATACATAAAGTGGTGGAGAATCACCAGGAAGTTGAATAAATCTCATAGGAGTTGGCATGAAGAAGTTATCCCACTTTCAAATCAGGTGATTCCAGTTTCCCAGTTTGGGAATAGCACAGCTTCTTCGTCGTTCCAATCAAACCAGGATGAATCACTTTGCGAAGAAGCTTGATTTGGATACATAAAGTGGTGGAGAATCACCAGGAAGTTGAATAAATCTCATAGGAGTTGGCATGAAGAAGTTATCCCACTTTCAAATCAGGTGATTCCAGTTTCCCAGTTTGGGAATAGCACAGCTTCTTCGTCGTTCCAATCAAACCAGGATGAATCACTTTGTGAGAAGCTTGATTTGGATACATAAAGTGGTGGAGAATCACCAGGAAGTTGAATAAATCTCATAGGAGTTGGCAAGAAGAAGTTATCCCACTTTCAAATCAGGTGATTCCAGTTTCCCAGTTTGGGAATAGCACAGCTTCTTCGTCGTTCCAATCAAACCAGGATGAATCACTTTGTGAAGCTTGATTTGGATACATAAAGTGGTGGAGAATCACCAGGAAGTTGAATAAATCTCATAGGAGTTGGCATGAAGAAGTTATCCCACTTTCAAATCAGGTGATTCCAGTTTCCCAGTTTGGGAATAGCACAGCTTCTTCGTCGTTCCAATCAAACCAGGATGAATCACTTTGTGAGAAGCTTGATTTGGATACATAAAGTGGTGGAGAATCACCAGGAAGTTGAATAAATCTCATAGGAGTTGGGATGAAAAAGTTATCCCACTTTCAAACCAGGATGAATCACTTTGTGAGAAGCTGATTTGGATACATAAAGTTGTGGAGAATCACCAGGAAGTTGAATAAATCTCATAGGAGTTGGCATGAAGAAGTTATCCCACTTTCAAATCAGGTGATTCCAGTTTCCCAGTTTGGGAATAGCACAGCTTCTTCGTCGTTCCAATCAAACCAGGATGAATCACTTTGTGAGAAGCTTGATTTGGATACATAAAGTGGTGGAGAATCACCAGGAAGTTGAATAAATCTCATAGGAGTTGGCATGAAGAAGTTATCCCACTTTCAAATCAGGTGATTCCAGTTTCCCAGTTTGGGAATAGCACAGCTTCTTCGTCGTTCCAATCAAACCAGGATGAATCACTTTGTGAGAAGCTTGATTTGGATACATAAAGTGGTGGAGAATCACCAGGAAGTTGAATAAATCTCATAGGAGTTGGCAAGAAGAAGTTATCCCACTTTCAAATCAGGTGATTCCAGTTTCCCAGTTTGGGAATAGCACAGCTTCTTCGTCGTTCCAATCAAACCAGGATGAATCACTTTGTGAGAAGCTTGATTTGGATACATAAAGTGGTGGAGAATCACCAGGAAGTTGAATAAATCTCATAGGAGTTGGCATGAAGAAGTTATCCCACTTTCAAATCAGGTGATTCCAGTTTCCCAGTTTGGGAATAGCACAGCTTCTTCGTCGTTCCAATCAAACCAGGATGAATCACTTTGTGAGAAGCTTGATTTGGATACATAAAGTGGTGGAGAATCACCAGGAAGTTGAATAAATCTCATAGGAGTTGGCATGAAGAAGTTATCACTTTCAAATCAGGTGATTCCAGTTTCCCAGTTTGGGAATAGCACAGCTTCTTCGTCGTTCCAATCAAACCAGGATGAATCACTTTGTGAGAAGCTTGATTTGGATACATAAAGTGGTGGAGAATCACCAGGAAGTTGAATAAATCTCATAGGAGTTGGCAAGAAGAAGTTATCCCACTTTCAAATCAGGTGATTCCAGTTTCCCAGTTTGGGAATAGACAGCTTCTTCGTCGTTCCAATCAAACCAGGATGAATCACTTTGTGAGAAGCTTGATTTGGATACATAAAGTGGTGGAGAATCACCAGGAAGTTGAATAAATCTCATAGGAGTTGGCATGAAGAAGTTATCCCACTTTCAAATCAGGTGATTCCAGTTTCCCAGTTTGGGAATAGCACAGCTTCTTCGTCGTTCCAATCAAACCAGGATGAATCACTTTGTGAGAAGCTTGATTTGGATACATAAAGTGGTGGAGAATCACCAGGAAGTTGAATAAATCTCATAGGAGTTGGCATGAAGAAGTTATCCCACTTTCAAATCAGGTGATTCCAGTTTCCCAGTTTGGGAATAGCACAGCTTCTTCGTCGTTCCAATCAAACCAGGATGAATCACTTTGTAAGAAGCTTGATTTGGATACATAAAGTGGTGGAGAATCACCAGGAAGTTGAATAAATCTCATAGGAGTTGGCAAGAAGAAGTTATCCCACTTTCAAATCAGGTGATTCCAGTTTCCCAGTTTGGGAATAGCACAGCTTCTTCGTCGTTCCAATCAAACCAGGATGAATCACTTTGTGAGAAGCTTGATTTGGATACATAAAGTGGTGGAGAATCACCAGGAAGTTGAATAAATCTCATAGGAGTTGGGAAGAAAAGTTATCCCACTTTCAAACAGGATGAATCACTTTGCGGAGAAGCAGATTTGTATACATAAAGTTGTGGAGAATCACCAGGAAGTTGAATAAATCTCATAGGAGTTGGCATGAAGAAGTTATCCCACTTTCAAATCAGGTGATTCCAGTTTCCAGTTTGGGAATAGCACAGCTTCTTCGTCGTTCCAATCAAACCAGGATGAATCACTTTGTGAGAAGCTTGATTTGGATACATAAAGTGGTGGAGAATCACCAGGAAGTTGAATAAATCTCATAGGAGTTGGGCATGAAGAAGTTATCCCACTTTCAAATCAGGTGATTCCAGTTTCCCAGTTTGGGAATAGCACAGCTTCTTCGTCGTTCCAATCAAACCAGGATGAATCACTTTGTGAGAAGCTTGATTTGGATACATAAAGTGGTGGAGAATCACCAGGAAGTTGAATAAATCTCATAGGAGTTGGCATGAAGAAGTTATCCCACTTTCAAATCAGGTGATTCCAGTTTCCCAGTTTGGGAATAGCACAGCTTCTTCGTCGTTCCAATCAAACCAGGATGAATCACTTTGTGAGAAGCTTGATTTGGATACATAAAGTGGTGGAGAATCACCAGGAAGTTGAATAAATCTCATAGGAGTTGGCATGAAGAAGTTATCCCACTTTCAAATCAGGTGATTCCAGTTTCCCAGTTTGGGAATAGCACAGCTTCTTCGTCGTTCCAATCAAACCAGGATGAATCACTTTGTGAGAAGCTTGATTTGGATACTAAAGTGGTGGAGAATCACCAGGAAGTTGAATAAATCTCATAGGAGTTGGCATGAAGAAGTTATCCCACTTTCAAATCAGGTGATTCCAGTTTCCCAGTTTGGGAATAGCACAGCTTCTTCGTCGTTCCAATCAAACCAGGATGAATCACTTTGTGAGAAGCTTGATTTGGAAACATAAAGTGGTGGAGAATCACCAGGAAGTTGAATAAATCTCATAGGAGGGGCAAGAAGAAGTTATCCCACTTTCAAATCAGGTGATTCCATATTCCCAGTTTGGGAATAGCACAGCTTCTTCGTCGTTCCAATCAAACCAGGATGAATCACTTTGTGAGAAGCTTGATTTGGATACATAAAGTTGTGGAGAATCACCAGGAAGTTGAATAAATCTCATAGGAGTTGGCATGAAGAAGTTATCCCACTTTCAAATCAGGTGATTCCAGTTTCCAGTTTGGGAATAGCACAGCTTCTTCGTCGTTCCAATCAAACCAGGATGAATCACTTTGTGAGAAGCTTGATTTGGATACATAAAGTGGTGGAGAATCACCAGGAAGTTGAATAAATCTCATAGGAGTTGGCATGAAGAAGTTATCCCACTTTCAAATCAGGATGAATCACTTTGCGAGAAGCATGATTTGTATACATAAAGTTGTAGAGAATCACCAGGAAGTTGAATAAATCTCATAGGAGTTGGCATGAAGAAGTTATCCCACTTTCAAATCTGGTGATTCCAGTTTCCTAGTTTGGGAATAGCACAGCTTCTTCGTCGTTCCAATCAAACCAGGATGAATCACTTTGTGAGAAGCTTGATTTGGATACATAAAGTGGTGGAGAATCACCAGGAAGTTGAATAAATCTCATAGGAGTTGGCATGAGAAGTTATCCCACTTTCAAATCAGGTGATTCCAGTTTCCCAGTTTGGGAATAGCACAGCTTCTTCGTCGTTCCAATCAAACCAGGATGAATCACTTTGTGAGAAGCTTGATTTGGATACATAAAGTGGTGGAGAATCACCAGGAAGTTGAATAAATCTCATAGGAGGTGGCAAGAAGAAGTTATCCCACTTCAAATCAGGTGATTCCAGTTTCCCAGTTTGGGAATAGCACAGCTTCTTCGTCGTTCCAATCAAACCAGGATGAATCACTTTGTGAGAAGCTTGATTTGGATACATAAAGTGGTGGAGAATCACCAGGAAGTTGAATAAATCTCATAGGAGTTGGCATGAAGAAGTTATCCCACTTTCAAATCAGGTGATTCCAGTTCCCAGTTTGGGAATAGCACAGCTTCTTCGTCGTTCCAATCAAACCAGGATGAATCACTTTGTGAGAAGCTTGATTTGGATACATAAAGTGGTGGAGAATACACCAGAAGTTGAATAAATCTCATAGGAGTTGGCAAGAAGAATTTAT